>NC_059215.1:2016418-2342486 GCF_020615455.1 Coregonus clupeaformis
CAGCATCTCTTTATTACGGACAGACCTCTCCCCATCTTTACAACCATTGCATCTATATGTTTTGACAATGACAGTTTACAATCTAAGGTAACACCAAGTAGTTTAGTCTCTTGAACTTGTTCAACAGCCACACCATTCATTACCAGATTTAGCTGAGGTCTAGAACTTAGGGAATGATTTGTACCAACTCTTTTTGTTAGTTTAAAAGATTATTCACCTGTGATAGAGAGACACCACTGCCATTTTCTTAGCATTGCTGTCAAAATCTGACTGGTGGCCATTAAATATATATGTGAAATTAAATTAAACAATAATGTATGTTGATGCTAATATTATGTACAACATCTAGTTATGTTTCCATATGATAACAATTGAATATATTAGACTATATGCTGTAAACTATTGTCTTTTAACAGTTTCACTCAATTAATTCTAATCAACCTAATAATTATGACACACTATTGTCATTGGTTGCACTAATTGCACTGTTTGTCTACATAACCTGGTTCAAGCATTCATGACATTACCCTGAAGAAGGCACAGTGATGCCAAAACGTTGGTATTTTACCCAATAAATTACTGGGAGTTTATATATATATATATATATACACTGCTCAAAAACATAAAGGGAAAATTTAAACAACACAATGTAACTCCAAGTCAATCACACTTCTGTGAAATCAAACTGTCCACTTAGGAAGCAACACTGATTTCACATGCTGTTGTGCAAATGGAATAGACAACAGGTGGAAATTATAGGCAATTAGCAAGACACCCCCAATAAAGACGTGGTTCTGCAGGTGGTGACCACAGACCACTTCTCAGTTCCTATGCTTCCTGGCTGATGTTTTGGTCACTTTTGAATGCTGGCGGTGCTTTCACTCTAGTGGTAGCATGAGACGGAGTCTACAACCCACACAAGTGGCTCAGGTAGTGCAGCTCATCCAGGATGGCACATCAATGCGAGCTGTGGCAAGAAGGTTTGCTGTGTCTGTCAGCGTAGTGTCCAGAGCATGGAGGCGCTACCAGGAGACAGGCCAGTACATCAGGAGACGTGGAGGAGGCCGTAGGAGGGCAACACCCAGCAGCAGGACCGCTACCTCCGCCTTTGTGCAAGGAGGAGCAGGAGGAGCACTGCCAGAGCCCTGCAAAATGACCTCCAGCAGGCCACAAATGTGCATGTGTCTGCTCAAACGGTCAGAAACAGACTCCATGAGGGTGGTATGAGGGCCCGACGTCCACAGGTGGGGGTTGTGCTTACAGCCCAACACCATGCAGGACGTTTGGCATTTGCCAGAGAACACCAAGATTGGCAAATTCGCCACTGGCGCCCTGTGCTCTTCACAGATGAAAGCAGGTTCACACTGAGCACATGTGACAGACGTGACAGAGTCTGGAGATGCCGTGGAGAACGTTCTGCTGCCTGCAACATCCTCCAGCATGACCGGTTTGGCGGTGGGTCAGTCATGGTTTGGGGGGCCGCACAGCCCTCCATGTGCTCGCCAGAGGTAGCCTGACTGCCATTAGGTACCGAGATGAGATCCTCAGACCCCTTGTGAGACCATATGCTGGTGCGGTTGGCCCTGGGTTCCTCCTAATGCAAGACAATGCTAGACCTCATGTGGGTCAGCAGTTCCTGTAAGAGGAAGGCATTGATGCTATGGACTGGCCCGCCCGTTCCCCAGACCTGAATCCAATTGAGCACATCTGGGACATCATGTCTCGCTCCATCCACCAACGCCACGTTGCACCACAGACTGTCCAGGAGTTGGCGGATGCTTTAGTCCAGGTCTGGGAGGAGATCCCTCAGGAGACCATCCGCCACCTCATCAGGAGCATGGCCAGGCGTTGTAGGGAGGTCATACAGGCACGTGGAGGCCACACACACTACTGAGCCTCATTTTGACTTGTTTTAAGGACATTACATCAAAGTTGGATAAGCCTGTAGTTCCACTTTAATTTTGAGGGTGACTCCAAATCCAGACCTCCATGGGTTGATCAATTTGATTTCCATTGATAATTTTTGTGTGATTTTGTTGTCAGCACATTCAACTATGTAAAGAAAAAAGTATTTAATAAGATTATTTCATTCATTCAGATCTAGGATGTGTTGTTTAAGTGTTCCCTTAATTTTTTTGAGCAGTGTATATATATAGAGTGTGCAATTCTCTTTATTTTTATAGCTTACTGTTGAAAATGCACAAAATGTATGAAAAGAGTCAAAATGTGTGTGTGTGTGTGTGTGTGTGTGTGTGTGTGTGTGTGTGTGTGTGTGTGTGTGTGTTGGGTGTGTGTTATTATGGTCTTCTCCAGCACATTGTGGCCTCTGGGCATTTAGTCAACTGGAGAGTGTTAAGGTGCTTCGTTTCTCTGCCCTGCATTCAGGACAATCCATTACGCCAGGAAAACCCAGTCTGCTCTGTGCATCAGTGACTCTAGTCAATCACATTACCTTGCTGAGGAGCTCATGCATACAGGGTCGTATTCACTAGGAATGAAACAAAGGAAAATGGCCTGAAACGGGGAGGGACTAGCTGAACTTGTCCAAAAAGAAACACGATTTAAAAAATCCTAGCAAAATGCATAGCACATTGAATTAAAAAGGTGTTGTCAGATATTATTCATCCTGATCAGACAGGTTTTTAACATGGAAGATACATTGGAGATAATATAAGACAAGTACTTGAAACAATAGAACACTATGAAAAATCTAGGAAACCAGGTCTGGCATTCATAGCAGATTTTGAAAAGGATTTTGATGAAGTACGACTAGAATGTATATACAGTGGGGAGAACAAGTATTTGATACACTGCCGATTTTGCAGGTTTTCCTACTTACAAAGCATGTAGAGGTCTGTAATTTTTATCATAGGTACACTTCAACTGTGAGAGACGGAATCTAAAACAAAAATCCAGAAAATCACATTGTATGATTTTTAAGTAATTAATTTGCATTTTGTTGCATGACATAACCTTTGTTTGCAATTACAGAGATCATACGTTTCCTGTAGGTCTTGACCAGGTTTGCACACACTGCAACAGGGATTTTGGCCCACTCCTCCATACAGACCTTCTCCAGATCCTTCAGGTTTCGGGGCTGTCGCTGGGCAATACGGACTTTCAGCTCCCTCCAAAGATGTTCTATTGGGTTCAGGTCTGGAGACTGGCTAGGCCACTCCAGGACCTTGAGATGCTTCTTATGGAGCCACTCCTTAGTTGCCCTGGCTGTGTGTTTCGGGTCGTTGTCATGCTGGAAGACCCAGCCACGACCCATCTTCAATGCTCTTACTGAGGGAAGGAGGTTGTTGGCCAAGATCTCGCGATACATGGCCCCATCCATCCTCCCCTCAATACCGTGCAGTCGTCATGTCCCCTTTGCAGAAAAGCATCCCCCAAAGAATTATGTTTCCACCTCCATGCTTCACGGTTGGGATGGTGTTCTTGGGGTTGTACTCATCCTTCTTCTTCCTCCAAACACGACAAGTGGAGTTTAGACCAAAAAGCTCTATTTTTGTCTCATCAGACCACATGACCTTCTCCCATTCCTCCTCTGGATCATCCAGATGGTCATTGGCAAACTTCAGACGGGCCTGGACATGCGCTGGCTTGAGCAGGGGGACCTTGCGTGTGCTGCAGGATTTTAATCCATGACGGCGTAGTGTGTTACTAATGGTTTTCTTTGAGACTGTGGTCCCAGCTCTCTTCAGGTCATTGACCAGGTCCTGCCGTGTAGTTCTGGGCTGATCCCTCACCTTCCTCATGATGACCCGCTCCTGCAGGTTCATGCTCTACAACATTCGGAGAGTACGACCCTGCCTTACACAGGAAGCGGCACAGGTCCTAATCCAGGCACTTGTCATCTCTCGTCTGGATTACTGCAACTCGCTGTTGGCTGGCCTCCCTGCATGTGCCATTAAACCCCTACAACTCATCCAGAATGCCGCAGCCCGTCTGGTGTTCAACCTTCCCAAGTTCTCTCACGTCACCCCCCTCCTCCGCACACTCCACTGGCTTCCAGTTGAAGCTCGCATCCGTTACAAGACCATGGTGCTTGCCTTTGGAGCAGCGAGGGGAACGGCACCTCTGTACCTTCGGGCTCTGATCAGTCCCTACACCCAAACGAGGGCATTGCGTTCATCCACCTCTGGCCTGCTGGCTCCCTTCCTCTGCGGAAGCATAGTTCCCGCTCAGCCCAGTCAAAACTGTTCGCTGCTCTGGCACCCCAATGGTGGAACAAGCTCCCTCACGACGCCAGGACAGCGGAGTCACTCACCACCTTCCGGAGACATTTGAAACCCCACCTCTTTAAGGAATACCTGGGATAGGATAAAGCAATCCTTCTACCCCCCCACACACACAGCGGAGTCGCTCACCACCTTCCGGAGACATTTGAAACCCCACCTCTTTAAGGAATACCTGGGATAGGATAAAGTAATCCTTCTACCCCCCCCCCACCCACCCCTCAGCGGAGTCACTCACCACCTCCCGGAGACATTTGAAACCCCACCTCTTTAAGGAATACCTGGGATAGGATAAAGTAATCCTTCTACCCCCCCCCCACCACACACAGCGGAGTCGCTCACCACCTTCCGGTGACATTTGAAACCCCACCTCTTTAAGGAATACCTGGGATAGGATAAAGTAATCCTTCTACCCCCCCCACACACACAGCGGAGTCGCTCACCACCTTCCGGAGACATTTGAAACCCCCACCTCTTTAAGGAATACCTGGGATAGGATAAAGTAATCCTTCTACCCCCAAAATTGTAAAGTGGTCATCCCACTGGCTATAGGGTGAACGCACCAATTGGTGAGTCGCTCTGGATAAGAGCGTCTGCTAAATGACGTAAATGTGCCCTTGAGCAAGGCACTTAACCCTAATTGCTCCTGTAAGTCGCTCTGGATAAGAGCGTCTGCTAAATGACTAAAATGTAAAAATGTAATGATCATTGATGCCCCACAAGGTGAGATCTTGCATGGAGCCCCAGACCGAGGGTGATTGACCGTCATCTTGAACTTCTTCCATTTTCTAATAATTGCGCCAACAGTTGTTGCCTTCTCACCAAGCTGCTTTCCTTTTGTCCTGTAGCCCATCCCAGCCTTGTGCAGGTCTACAATTTTATCCCTGATGTCCTTACACAGCTCTCTGGTCTTGGCCATTGTGGAGAGGTTGGAGTCTGTTTGATTGAGTGTGTGGACAGGTGTCTTTTATACAGGTAACGAGTTCAAACAGGTGCAGTTAATACAGGTAATGAGTGGAGAACAGGAGGGCTTCTTAAAGAAAAACTAACAGGTCTGTGAGAGCTGGAATTCTTACTGGTTGGTAGGTGATCAAATACTTATGTCATGCAACAAAATGCAAATTAATTACTTAAAAATCATACAATGTGATTTTCTGGATTTTTGTTTTAGATTCCGTCTCTCACAGTTGAAGTGTACCTATGATAAAAATTACAGACCTCTACATGCTTTGTAAGTAGGAAAACCTGCAAAATCGGCAGTGTATCAAATACTTGTTCTCCCCACTGTATAAATGCCTGGACTATTTTAATTTTGGAGAATCTCTTATACAATTGGTTAAAGTTATGTATAGTAACCCCAGTTGTAAAATAATACACTGAACAAAAATATGAACTCAACATGTAAAATGTTGGTCCCATGTTTCATGAGCTGAAATAAAAGATCACAGAAATTTTCCACATGCACAAAAAGCGTATTTCCCTCAAATGTTTTGCTCAAATTAGTTTACATCCCTGTTAGTGAGCATTTATTATTTGCCAAGAAATCCATCCACCTGACAGGTTTGGCATATCAAGAAGCTGATTAAACAGCATGATCATTACACAGGTGCCCCTTGTGCTGGGGACAATAAAAGGCCACTCTACTGCAGTTTTGTCACACAACACAATGCCACAGATGTCTCAAGTTTTGAGGGCGCGTGCAATTGGCATGCTGACTGCAGGAATGTCCACCAGAGCTGTTGCCAGAGAATAGAATGTTAATTTGTCTACCATAAGCCACATCCAACGTCGTTTTAGAGAATTTGGCAGTATGTCCAACTGGTTTCACAACCGCAGACCACGTGTTACCCACCAGCCCAGGACCTCCTCTTCCGGCTTCTTCACCTGTGGGATCATCTGAGACCAGCCACCCGGACAGTTGATGAAACTGAGGAATATATCTGTCTGTAATAAAGCCCTTTTGTGGGGAAAAACTCATTCTGATTGGCTGGGTCTGGCTCCCCAGTGGGTGGGCCTATGCCCTCCCAGGTCCATCCATGGCTGCACCCCTTCCCACTCATGTGAAATTCATATATTAGGGCTAATTAATTTATTTCAATTGGCTGATTTCCTTATATGAATTGTAACTCAGTAAAATCGTTGAAATTGTTGCATGTTGCATTCATATTTTTGTTCAGTATAAATAATGGCTACTTCTCAGAAAGTATTAAACTGTCCAGAGGAGTAAAACAAGGTTGTCCACTGTCGGCATATCTAGTTATTATGGCCATCGAAATGTTAGCTATTACAATCAGATCCAACAATAATATGGAGGGGGAGAAATCCAGGGCTTAAAAACAAAGGTGTCATTGTACGCTGACGATTCAAATGTCCTCTTAAATCCACAATCTGGATCCCTGCACAGCCTCATAGAGGCTTTAGATAATTTTTCTAACTTCTCTGGATTACAACCAAACTATGATAAGTGTACCATATTACGTAATGGATCGCTAAAAAACTTTTACATTACCATGAAGTTTACCAATAAAATGGTCTGAAGGTGAAGTGGACATACTCGCTATTCATATCCCTAAATAAATAAATTAACTTACTACAACAAATTTTAACAGAAAGTTAGCAAATATAGATAAGATCTTGCTAGCATGGAAAGGTAAATACCTGTCTATTTGTGAAAAATCACCCTGAGTATTATTTTATCATATCCCAGTTTACCTATTTACTTATGGCCCTGCCTACGCCGAACGATTTGTATTTTAAATGATCTGAGCAAAAAATATTTAACTTTATTTGGAACGGTAGGCCAGACAAAATAAAACGTGCTTATTTATATAATGAATATGAGTTGGGGGGTTAAAATGGTTCAATACTAAAGCGTTAAACCTTGCACTAAAAGCATCAGTCATACAAAAGTTATACTTAAACCCGAACTGGTTCTCCAGTAAATTCGTAAGAATGGCTCACCCCTTGATGTAATTCATAAAAACAGAGTTCAACTTACTCAATTTAAGTAAGTTTAGAATGACAAACAGTAGGCACAATCAATACTGATGCCCCTTCCCTTGGAATCATTGGTAACCCAGTACCGGCAACTCAATTACAGTACTTTTGAGTGCCCATTCATAGACCTGCATACAATATAAGTGTGTGAATCTATTTAATAAACCATATGGAAGTTGATCTAAATTGTCCAGATTACAACCTTTCACTTTCAGTTAATTGAAAAAATATATATATTACAACAAATAATATGGTTAAATTTAAATATACTAATTGATTTTTTTTAAAACACATTAAAAAAAAGAATTATCTTTGTTAATGATATTATACATAGGAAAGTTGGAGTTATGTCATATGTGCAGTTAACAAACATATATGGAAATGATTGCGCTATCCAAAATTACAACCAATTGATTGCAGCATTACCGCAAAAATGGAGGAGGCAAGTGGAAGGGGAGAAGGTAGGGAACTTGTATGTCTGCCCTTTAATAAAGACCAAAATTGCCCCCCCCTCCCAAAATGTTCATAAATAAAACAATATACAGTGGGGAGAACAAGTATTTGATACACTGCCGATTTTGCAGGTTTTCCTACTTACAAAGCATGTAGAGGTCTGTAATTTTTATCAAAGGTACAAATCAACTGTGAGAGACGGAATCTAAAACAAAAATCCAGAAAATCACATTGTATGATTTTTAAGAAATTAATTTGCATTTTATTGCATGACATAAGTATTTGATACATCAGAAAAGCAGAACTTAATATTTGGTACAGAAACCTTTGTTTGCAATTACAGAGATCATACGTTTCCTGTAGTTCTTGACCAGGTTTGCACACACTGCAGCAGGGATTTTGGCCCACTCCTCCATACAGACCTTCTCCAGATCCTTCAGGTTTCGGGGCTGTTGCTGGGCAATACGGACTTTCAGCTCCCTCCAAAGATTTTCTATTGGGTTCAGGTCTGGAGACTGGCTAGGCCACTCCAGGACCTTGAGATGCTTCTTACGGAGCCACTCCTTAGTTGCCCTGGCTGTGTGTTTCGGGTCGTTGTCATGCTGGAAGACCCAGCCACGACCCATCTTCAATGCTCTTACTGAGGGAAGGAGGTTGTTGGCCAAGATCTCGCGATACATGGCCCCATCCATCCTCCCCTCAATATGGTGCAGTCGTCCTGTCCCCTTTGCAGAAAAGCATCCCCAAAGAATGATGTTTCCACCTCCATTCTTCACGGTTGGGATGGTGTTCTTGGGGTTGTACTCATCCTTCTTCTTCCTCCAAACACGGCGAGTGGAGTTTAGACCAAAAAGCTCTATTTTTGTCTCATCAGACCACATGACCTTCTCCCATTCCTCCTCTGGATCATCCAGATGGTCATTGGCAAACTTCAAACGGTCCTGGACATGCGCTGGCTTGAGCAGGGGGACCTTGCGTGCGCTGCAGGATTTTAAAACATGACGGCGTAGTGTGTTACTAATGATTTTCTTTGAGACTGTGGTCCCAGCTCTCTTCAGGTCATTGACCAGGTCCTGCCGTGTAGTTCTGGGCTGATCCCTCACCTTCCTCATGATCATTGATGCCCCACGAGGTGAGATCTTGCATGGAGTTCCAGACCGAGGGTGATTGACCGTCATCTTGAACTTCTTCCATTTTCTAATAATTGCGCCAACAGTTGTTGCCTTCTCATCAAGCTGCTTGCCTATTGTCCTTTAGCCCATCCCAGCCTTGTGTAGGTCTACAATTTCATCCCTGATGTCCTTACACAGCTCTCTGGTCTTGGCCATTGTGGAGAGGTTGGAGTCTGTTTGATTGAGTGTGTGGACAGGTGTCTTTTATACAGGTAACGAGTTCAAACAGGTGCAGTTAACACAGGTAATGAGTGGAGACCAGGAGGGCTTCTTAAAGAAAAACTAACAGGTCTGTGAGAGCCGGAATTCTTACTGGTTGGTAGGTGATCAAATACTTATGTCATGCAATAAAATGCAAATTAATTATTTAAAAATCATACAATGTGATTTTCTTGATTTTTGTTTTAGATTCCGTCTCTCACAGTTGAAGTGTACCTATGATAAAAATTACAGACCACTACATGCTTTGTAAGTAGGAAAACCTGCAAAATCGGCAGTGTATCAAATACTTGTTCCCCCCACTGTATATCAGTTTTACTTGAGGACCAAAATGTTGTCCACGGCGCCATACAGGTTGCAAAATAGTTGGGAAGAGATTTTTCGATTTGCCGATTCTGTGGCACATGGTTTATGAACTGATACGAAAACTTGATTCAAAACTTAAAGTTTTTCAATTTAAATTATTATACAAAATTCTTGCCACAAACAGAATGTTATGTATATGGGGCATACAACCATCTCAGCTCTGCAGATTTTGCTACGAAGAGACAGAATCATTAGATCACTTATTTTGGTATTGCCCCTATGTAGCTTGTTTCTAGTCACAGGTTCAGGAATGGCTGAAAAATCCCAACATTTATCTAAAATTAACCCTACAAATAACGCTGTTCGGAGATCTGGAAAACCATAGTCAATCAATCAACAATATAATAATACTTTTAGTAAAAATATTTATCTTTAACGTACAATCTGTAGATACTATGTGATTAGACAGGTTCAGGCGTTTTACGGAGATAGGTGGGATGGACTGAGCGTAGCTGAGGAGTGGGTTTAAAAGCTTATGTTCTATAATAGTTATGACTGGAAACACGATATATAATGTATAGGTACTATCTATCTAGATGTAATGTATATCAAAATATCAAATTACTTTATTCTTGCTATGTAACTACTGTAAAACAAAAAGTACAAAAAAGAAGAAAGGTGCCATGTAAAATGTGTGTAGAATGTACAGTACATGTAACAACAAAAGAAAAAGCTGTAAAAACAAAGTTTATTTTTGTCCTCCAAATACATAAATATATAAAACTATAAAATAACAAAAAATAAAGCACTTGTTTTCATTGCAAAACATTTTGCTACGGTGTGCACTAATGAATACGACCCTGGACTATCATCCTATTCTGCAGGCTCTCAGTGATAGGAATCTCTGCTGTTGTGAGGCATGGCTAAATTGATCAGCTCTCTGTTCGGAAGCACTGTTGTACTTTATCCGGACTGGATGTAATCATAAAATGAATAATGAACAGATAAGGTCATCTTGTCAGTGTCTCTTCCAATGCTTTGTCCTTAGATACCATTTGATTGCAAACTCAGTACCTCATCATGACTTATTTGACTTGCAGATGGCATACCTCTCTATTTGTATAGTATCTTGCTGAGGGGCACAATAGCTCAATTTACAACTGAATTTACAACAGGAAAACTTGGATGCGCACAAACTCACACAGAGGGTTACATTTTGCACGAGCAAATGCCAGTGAGCAGTGAGCTAAATAATCGTAACATTTCAAAAAGACAGGAAGGGATATTATCCAATGGGAGTTCCAAATACTGCAACTCACAATTGCTGTTTAATAAACTATTGTTAAATAAGTGCCTCCAAATAACACACATTGTTGAAGAAAAGTTTCAAATTAGATCACGCTGCAGATTATATCGGAGTTGTATAGTATTTTTTGCACATATCTGTGCTCGTTTTGCGTGACGAAAACGTTGCCCCTAATCTACTGTGTGCATTAACACAAACACACTAATCAATATCTCCCCTCACTGTTTTCTCGTTAACATCGCTGAATTGAAAACACAGGATGCTTTCCAAACAGCACCCTATGCCCTATATATTGCACTACTATTGACTAGGCCTTATAGTGCTCTGGGTATGGGCCCTGGTCAAAAGTAGTTAACTATATAGTGAATAGGGTACCATTTGGGACGTAACAAAGATTTGGTTGCACAACTGTTTCTGCATAGCAGCATTAGTCAAAAGGGTATTATGATCCAATGTTTGTTAATGAGCTTGTGGTTACAATAAAGATAGCTCATTATCCTAAAGGTACTGTGACCTTTAACCTATACTGCACATATGGACCCCCATGACACATACACAAGCAACAAACTCTAAACAAACAACACATTTGCAAAAGTCTAGGATGAAAATAGTATCAATATCTTAATGTAATTCATAAAAACAGAGTTCAACTTACTCAATTGAAATACGTTTAGTATGACAAACAGTAGGCACAATCAATACTGATGCCCCTTCCCTTGGAATAATTGGTAACCCAGTACCGGCAACTCAATGACAGTACTTTTGAGTGCCCATACATAGACCTGCATACAATATAAGTGTGTGAATCTATTTAATAAACCATATGGAAGTTCATTACATCTAAACTGACCATATGGCTCTTCAGAGAGCATGGGTGGGCACTGGGCAGTACATTGTTGTTATTGTGTTAGGCCATGGCAACTCATTAGGGCAAATAGGGACAATCACAGCTTTGAGTTGCTGTGTTTCAGCGGATTACTTTGTGTTTATTTTAAGTTTTTCAATCAGGTGACCACAGCCTGTGAGTCTGTGCTAAGATGCTTTCTCTTGAGTGTACGACACAAGTGCAGGTGAGGTGACATAGCCTCTGTTATGAAACTAGCATTGTGCTCAATTATTGACTGAAACACAATGACCAGTCAGCTTCTGCAATTGGACATGATATTGCCTATTATCCCATGTCCAAGAACAAAGGCAGCATTTCATTATAACCTGTATTATATCACACTTTGGATTTGCTGTGATTTGTACATTGATTATGACTTGTGGTCCTCTGTAGCTCAGCTGGTAGAGCACGGCGCTTGTAACGCCAAGGTAGTGGGTTCGATCCCCGGGACCACCCATACACAAAAATGTATGCACGCATGACTGTAAGTCACTTTGGATAAAAGTGTCTGCTAAATGGCATATTATTATTATTACTTGTATTATGGAACTTCTATCAGGTATACTATTCTTAATTATACTGTTTCTCTGCATCCAGGTGTTGGTATAGTGTGCTGTTGTGGATCAAATGGAGTAGGGAGAAGTTGCCCCTAGACGCTGATCTTGGGTCAGTGTCAAGATGGCACCGACAGACATGGCAGCTCTGCTTCCAGCTCCTAAGCAACTTTGCTGTATTTTTTTTTTGTGTGTGTTATTTCTTACATTATTAGCATTTTCCCCACTAACGGAGCGGATAAAATGGGCCATGTAAATGGGACAAGTGCCTGCTGGTGTCACACAGGTCTTACTGGGTTACCTCTGGAGCAGCTTCAAACAACTTCAAACGCACCTCATATACTTCAAACACTAGCAGAGAACAGACAGATTTCCAACAGGGTTTTCCCTGAGACATGGCAGTAGACTCCTATGGCACTGTCTAAAATGACATATTTCATGGTTAGAGTCTTAATAAACCACTGTTGGCTACATAACTATGTAGCCTTCTAATGGATCCAGGTCAGCTAGATAGGACACCGTAAATAACAATGATTGGCTAACCAACAATAAGCCATATACATTGGGTGTACAAAACATTAGGAACACCTGCTCTTACCATGAATAGACTGACCAGGTGAATCCAGGTGAAAGCTATGATCGCTTATTGATGTCACTTGTTAAATCCACTTCAATCAGTGTAGAAGGAGAGGAGACAGGTTAAAGAAGGATTTTAAGCCTAGAGACAATAGAGCCCCACAGTGGAGGTGTCATAATACCCATAAAACCGAGCGGTCAAACAGGGAAATGGTTCCAATTGTTTTTCCACCATACATTTTTCCCATAGGGCCGTGCTTTGTGTAGGCTTACCCTGGCGTGACATTTTGATAACCATGTAAATCTCTCTCGGACAAGGTGACTTTTATCAACATATTTGGCTTTATTTACTCTCAGATTCGAAAATACTTATTAGCATTAAAGTAGACATCATGCAAGACTACAAATCCCTGCAAGCTCTTGCACTTAATCTCTAGCTGACACCTTTGCTAAAAGGTATTGTGTCAATTTAAAACTTGCACAAGACAGTTCACAGAATTGTCAATTTAAAGACATTTTATTCTTTACTAAATTTAAATAATTAATCCAGAGATTTACATTTTAGCAGACACTTGATATTACGTATTTTATACAGGATTAGTTAATATTTGATATTGTGAGCTGCATAGGATTTGGAGGATGAGGACATTCCATGTATTTATTTCTGTCACTGGTGGGTGCCAGAAGGTATGCGTGCCAAGATAGCTGGGGGCCACTGGTGCTAATCTTAGAGGGAGTACGTGATGGAATATCCTGACTAGGGTGCTACACGATACCATAAAGGGTGATACTATTGTGGTGAGGAGTAACACTCAATAATGGTTGGCAACTGTTGGATAGAATTAGCTTGCAAAGCAGTATATAAACTGAGATATTTTGTATGCCTTTCATTCAGATAACAAGGGGCAACTAACATGCCCTTCGTTATGCTGAATCCAGTACCGTAATATTAAATACTTTGCATCAACTCTCCATGTAAGTGTTTAAGTATCTTCTTGCATACTGAATTACTTGATGCCAGAGAAACTCATCATAACAACACTCTTATCCAGAGCAACTTACAGTAGTGAGTCCATACTTCTTTGTACTGGTTCCCTATGGGAATCAAACCCACAACCCTGGCATTGCAAGTGCTATGGTCTACCAACTTAGCCCCGGAGCGGATCAAATGGGCCATGCACATGGAACAGGGGACTGATTCTTACCTTTGCCTCGATTTGGCAGTCTCGTCCAGATCATCATGGCATTTGTAGTTCTTGATGATAGCCACATTAGCAGATAATTAGCATTTTATTTGTTGGGGGTAAATACAAGCGAATATATTGAGAAAAGTCACATTGTCTTAGAGAGATTTGCACGGTTATCAAAACGTCACGCCAGGGTAAGCCTACACGAAACACAGCCCTTATTTTAAGTGTTTCTAAAATCCCCTATGGGAAAAATGAATGGTGGAAAAATGATTGGAACCATTTCCCTGTTTGACCACTAGGTTTTTGGGGTATTATGACTCATACTGTAGTACTCTACTGTGACATGGATTGTGTATGTGTGCCATTCAGAGGATGAATGGGCAAGACACAAGATTTAAGTGCCTAGAGTCCATTCCCCGACGAATTGAGGCTGTTCCGAGGGCAGAATGGGGTGCAACTCAATATTAGGAAGGTGTTCCTAATGTTTTGTACACTCAGTGTATGTTAAATTTGCAATTGTATTTTGCTGAATTTCTAACAGAATGTGCATGTTTGTCAGCAAGTCAGCATGTGTTTGCATGCTTTATTCATGCCCAAATCCATTTAACTGATTGATTTTACATGTACATCCAGGCTCTGTCGCAGCCGGCCCCGACCGGGAGACTCATGGGCAGCGCACAATTGGCCTAGCGTTGTCCAGGGTAGGGGAGGGAATGGCCGGCAGGGATGTAGCTCAGTTGATAGAGCATGGCGTTTGCAACACCAGGGTTGTGGGTTCGATTCCCACGGGGGACCAGTATGAAAAAAAAAAAAAAATTATTCACTAACTGTAAGTCGCTCTGGATAAGAGCGTCTGCTAAATGACTAAAATGTAAAAATGTAAATACACACACACACACAAACACACACCATCTAAATCTTTGTTTGGTGGAGAGGTTAATTAATTGATGGCCTTGTCGGGTCCTTACTTCAGGCCTGTCCCTCACTCCCATGGATGGAGCTCTCTTCATTATTCTGTTGGGGTAATATAATGGAATAGAATATAACTTTACTTGCCTTTGAAATGGAAGGAGCTTTACTCATGTCACTACTCTTGAGGTGAGCATAGAATATAACTTTTCCTCTTGTCACTAGCCTCTTGGTATGATAGAATATACACTGCTCAAAAAAATAAAGGGAACACTTAAACAACACATCCTAGATCTGAATGAATGAAATAATCTTATTAAATACTTTTTTCTTTACATAGTTGAATGTGCTGACAACAAAATCACACAAAAATTATCAATGGAAATCAAATGTATCAACCCATGGAGGTCTGGATTTGGAGTCACCCTCAAATTAAAGTGGAAAACCACACTACAGGCTGATCCAACTTTGATGTAATGTCCTTAAAACAAGTCAAAATGAGGCTCAGTAGTGTGTGTGGCCTCCACGTGCCTGTATGACCTCCCTACAACACCTGGCCATGCTCCTGATGAGGTGGCGGATGGTCTCCTGAGGGATCTCCTCCCAGACCTGGACTAAAGCATCCGCCAACTCCTGGACAGTCTGTGGTGCAACGTGGCGTTGGTGGATGGAGCGAGACATGATGTCCCAGATGTGCTCAATTGGATTCAGGTCTGGGGAACGGGTGGGCCAGTCCATAGCATCAATGCCTTCTTCTTGCAGGAACTGCTGACACACTCCAGCCACATGAGGTCTAGCATTGTCTTGAATTAGGAGGAACCCAGGGCCAACCGCACCAGCATATGGTCTCACAAGGGGTCTGAGGATCTCATCTCGGTACCTAATGGCAGTCAGGCTACCTCTGGCGAGCACATGGAGGGCTGTGCGGCCCCCCAAAGAAATACCACCCCACACCATGACTGACCCACCGCCAAACCGGTCATGCTGGAGGATGTTGCAGGCAGCAGAACGTTCTCCACGGCATCTCCAGACTCTGTCACGTCTGTCACATGTGCTCAGTGTGAACTTGCTTTCATCTGTGAAGAGCACAGGGCGCCAGTGGCGAATTTGCCAATCTTGGTGTTCTCTGGCAAATGCCAAACGTCCTGCACGGTGTTGGGCTGTAAGCACAACCCCCACCTGTGGACGTCGGGCCCTCATACCACCCTCATGGATGTGATGTACTGGCCTGTCTCCTGGTAGCGCCTCCATGCTCTGGACACTACGCTGACAGACACAGCAAACCTTCTAGCCACAGCTCGCATTGATGTGCCATCCTGGATGAGCTGCACTACCTGAGCCACTTGTGTGGGTTGTAGACTCCGTCTCATGCTACCACTAGAGTGAAAGCTAATTGCCTATAATTTCCACCTGTTGTCTAATCCATTTGCACAACAGCATGTGAAATTTATTGTCAATCAGTGTTGCTTCCTAAGTGGACAGTTTGATTTCACAGAAGTGTGATTGACTTGGAGTTACATTGTGTTGTTTAAGTGTTCCCTTTATTTTTTTGAGCAGTGTAATATAACTTTATTTGCCCTCATAATGTGGGCCTGAAGCAACAACAAAAAAATGCAATTGCTCTCAGCCTGGCAGTGGTCTTATAGGTTTTTATTGTTGTGTTCATATCAACTCATCAAATCATGGGATGATGGCTACTCAAACTGTCTTGTAAGAGTTGATCAAACACATTGTTACTATTTCAGTGCGGTCACGACTTGGCCTCTGTGCAGCACACAACCGTTGAGAGTTGAGACACAAATATTTCTCAATAGTCTTCCCAATGTCTGTGACCTTTGTCATGGTACATACAGTACAGTGGGAGAGGTTCCGTTCCTTGTTCTTGGCCCATATTCATCAAGCGTCTCAAAGTAGGAGTGCTGATCTCTAATCAGTTTTGCCTTAATAGATCATAATGAATCAGATTATTATGGACAGGGAGGGCCTGATCCTAGATCAGCACTCCTACTCTTAGACGCTTGAAAAATATGGGCCCTGTACTGTAATCAGGGTTGTCGTCATGCCCATTATCCACTTGTTTGATAAAAATATAGATAATGTTATTTTTATTTTTTTACACATTATTAAAATACACTGAGTGTACAAAACATTAAGGACACCTTAACATGCCCTCAGAACAGCTTCAATTTGTTGGGGCATGGACTCTACAAGGTGTCAACAGCGTTCCACAGGGATGCTGGCCCATGTTGACTCCAATGCTTCCCACAGTTGTGGCAAGTTGGCTGGATGTCCTTTAGATGGTGGACCATTCTTGATACAGCGTGAAAAACCCAGCCGCGTTGCAGTTCTTGACACAAACCGGTGCACCTGGCACCTACTACCATACCCCATTCAAAGGCACTTAAATATTTTGTCTTGCCCATTCACCCTCTGAATGGCAGATATACACAATCCATGTCTCAATTGTCTCAAGGCTTAAAATAACTGTCTCCTCCCCTTCATCTACACTGATTGAAGTGGATTTAACAAGTGACATCAATAAGGGATCATACATTTAATCTGGATTCACCTGGTCAGTCTATGTCATGAAAAGAGCAGGTGTCATTAATGTTTTGTAAACTCAGCGTATATCCACTTTAACTATGTATCCACCAGGGTTGGGCTCAATTCAGTATTTTTGTCCATTAAAATAACATCAAATTGATCAGAAATACAGTGTAGACATTGTTAATGTTGTAAATGACTATTGTAGCTGGAAACGGCTGATTTTTAATGGAATATCTACATAGGCGTACAGAGGCCCATTATCAGCAACCATCAGTCCTGTGTTCCAATGGCACGTTGTGTTTGCTAATCCAAGTTTATCATTTTTAAAGGCTAATTGATCATTAGAAATCCCTTTTGCAATTATGTTAGCACAGCTGAAAACTGTTGTGCTGATTAAAAAAGCAATAAAACTGGCCTTCTTGAGACTAGCGCCTCACAGGTCCTCAACTGGCAGCTTCATTAAATAGTACCCGCAAAACAACAGTCTCAACGTCAACAGTGAAGAAGCGACTCCGGGATGCTGACCTTCTAGGCAGAGTTGCAAAGAAAAAGCCATATCTCAGGCAGGCCAATAAAAAGAAAAGAGTAAGATGGGCAGTCTGCGATATGACACCTCTGACTCTAATCTTCAACTCATATCTCACTATTGGCATAGCTGCCATCACCATTATTGCCAATCTTTATTAAACATGCCCAGCATATGCTTTTCAATGGAGAAATCGGTTTTTATATTAGGGACTATAATCTCGGATTATCTGGGTAATCCGCCCAGTAAATGGCATCTTTCAAAGCATGGATCTCTTTATATTTTCATGTATCTTTCATTTGATTTAAAATATGTACCTCAAATGTATACTGAACAAAAATATAAACGCAACATGTAAAGTGTTGGTCCCATGTTTCATGAGTTGAAATAAAAGAAAATGTTTCATACGCACAAATATCGTATTTCTCTCAAATTTTGTGCACAAATTTGTTTACATCCCTGTTAGTGAGCATTCCTCCTTTGCCAAGATAATACATCCACCTGACAGGTGTGGCATATCAAGAAGCGGATTAAACAGCATGAAATTTACACAGGTGCACCTTGTACTGGGGACAATAAAAGGCCACTCTAAAATGAGCAGTTTTGTCACACAACACATTGCCACAGATGTCTCAAGTTTTGAGGGAGCGTGCAATTGGCATGCTGACTGCAGGACTGTCCACCAGAGCTGTTGCAAGATAATTTAATGTTAATTTCTCTACTATAAGCCACCTCCAACTTTGTTTTAGAGAATTTGGCAGTACAGTGGGGAGAACAAGTATTTGATACACTGCCAATTTTGCAGATTTTCCTACTTACAAAGCATGTAGAGGTCTGTCATTTTTATCATAGGTACACTTCAACTGTGAGAGACGGAATCTAAAACAAAAATCCAGAAAATCACATTGTATGATTTTTAAGTAATTAATTTGCATTTTATTGCATGACATAAGTATTTGATACATCAGAAAAGCAGAACTTAATATTTGGTACAGAAACCTTTGTTTGCAATTATAGAGATCATACGTTTCCTGTAGGTCTTGACCAGGTTTGCACACACTGCAGCAGGGATTTTGGCCCACTCCTCCATACATAACTTCTCCAGCTCCTTCAGGTTTCGGGGCTGTCGCTGGGCAATACAGACTTTCAGCTCCCTCCAAAGATTTTCTATTGGGTTCAGGTCTGGAGACTGGCTAGACCACTCCAGGACCTTGAGATGCTTCTTACGGAGCCACTCCTTAGTTGCCCTGGCTGTGTGTTTCGGGTCGTTGTCATGCTGGAAGACCCAGCCACGACCCATCTTCAATGCTCTTACTGAGGGAAGGAGGTTGTTGTCCAAGATCTCGCGATACATGGCCCCATCCATCCTCCCCTCAATACGGTGCAGTTGTCCTGTCCCCTTTGCAGAAAAGCATCCCCAAAGAATGATGTTTCCACCTCCATGCTTCATGGTTGGGATGGTGTTCTTGGGGTTGTACTCATCCTTCTTCTTCCTCCAAACACGGCGAGTGGGAGTTTAAACCAAAAAGCTCTATTTTTGTCTCATCAGACCACATGACCTTCTCCCATTCCTCCTCTGGATCATCCAGATGGTCATTGGCAAACTTCTGACGGGCCTGGACATGCGCTGGCTTGAGCAGGGGGACCTTGCGTGCGCTGCAGGATTTTAATCCATGATGGCATAGTGTGTTACTAATGGTTTTCTTTGAGACTGTGGTCCCAGCTCTCTTCAGGTCATTGACCAGGTCCTGCCGTGTAGTTCTGGGCTGATCCCTCACCTTCCTCATGATCATTGATGCCCCACGAGGTGAGATCTTGCATGGAGCCCCAGACCGAGGGTGATTGACCTCCATCTTGAACTTCTTAAATTTTCTAATAATTGCGCCAACAGTTGTTGCCTTCTCACCAAGCTGCTTGCCTATTGTCCTGTAGCCCATCCCAGCCTTGTGCAGGTCTACAATTTTATCCCTGATGTCCTTACGCAGCTCTCTGGTCTTGGCCATTGTGGAGAGGTTGGAGTCTGTTTGATTGAGTGTGTGGACAGGTGTCTTTTATACAGGTAACGAGTTCAAACAGGTGCAGTTAATACAGGTAATGAGTGGAGAACAGGAGGGCTTCTTAAAGAAAAACTAACAGGTCTGTGAGAGCCGGAATTCTTCCTGGTTGGTAGGTGATCAAATACTTATGTCATGCAATAAAATGCAAATGAATTACTTAAAAATCATACAATGTGATTTTCTGGATTTTTGTTTTAGATTCGGTCTCTCACAGTTGAAGTGTACCTATGATAAGAATTACAGACCTCTACATGCTTTGTCAGTAGGAAAACCTGCAAAATCGGCAGTGTATCAAATACTTGTTCTCCCCACTGTATGTCCAACTGGCCTCACAACCGCAGACCACGTGTATGGCGTCGTATAGGCGAGCGGTTTGCTGATGTCAACATTGTGAACAGAGTGCCCCATGGTGGTGGTGGGGTTATGGTATGGGCAGGCTTAAGCTACGGACAACAAACACAATTGCATTTTATCAATGACAATTTCAATGCACAGAAATACCGTGACAAGATCCCGAGGCCCATTTATTTTAAGGTATCTGTGACCAACAGATGCATATCTGTATTCCCAGTCATGTGAAATCCATCGATTAGTGTCTAATTTATTTATTTCAATTGACTGATTTCCACATATGAACTGTAGCTCAGTAAAATCGTCAAAATTGTTGCATGTTGCGTTTATATTATTGTTCAGTATATAAGGGGTTAGTGAGAATATACAGGACTTTTTGTTCAAGAGGTGTCCTGTCAATAAAATAGAAATTGAAAGCAGCGGGCCTATATAAATAAATACTGTATAATAATTGGATCATACACCTGTAGGCCTAAGGGCTGGATTCAATCTGTATTGCTGAAACGTTACAGATTGCGGATCGAAATGTAAAGGTAATTTCTGATTGAGCCGACATATTTAGCATTTACCATGAATGCAGTATCAGCTAACGCAGCAACATTGCCTTTAAATTTCAATCACGCTTTAACGCTGAACTTCAGCCATACATATTGAATCCAGCCCTAAAACGTAGGTGTAATAATGTTAGTTTGTTTCAGTAGACATGCTTTGTCTATAGTATAACGAACCTTGCCTAGGTAGGCCAGCTTTGATTCAAATGATCAAAGTTTGATGATTAGTTGATTATTTGAATCAGCTGTGTAGTGCTAGGGCAAAAACCAAAACGTGCACCCCTTGGGGTCCCGAGGACCGAGTTTGGGAAACTCTGGGTTAACCCTTGTAACAGGCCTGCTAGGCAAGGTTAGTTACACTATCCACTCCCTGTTTGAGCAGTGGGGTCTGCCTATGGGGGAGACCTGCAAGGGGGGTTATACTGTCATTAGCAGAAATTGCTACAATTTCATGGTTTAGTTTATTTTGTAAATTAGCCTATTGTTCTGAATTCATAGTGGCCAAGAAACAAAGAGACCCAGGGAAAGCTGCTTTTGGAATGGTGTGTGTCCACCTTTTCCCCTAATGTTACAGAGTTTGTAATACTCCTTAGGGCCCCTTATTTTGAAAGTTGATTATGCCACACAGAAAAGCTGTAACTTTGCAGCTGTAACCCTTATGTAAGACAAGACTGAAAAGCTCGATTACAATTTCATTCCCTAACTCCACCTCCCCAATACACGCTTGAATGCACTCACACACTCCACCTGCATAACACACGATTTTTCATACGAAATATATTCAACTGATATTGAGACTCGCATTATTGTCGTAATTAAGAGTCTATAATACTCCACACACTGTCAAGTGATAGGAGTACAGATTCGGGAAATTGCAACATTGTATCCAACATCCGTCATTGTATCCATCATTATTCATCATCGAAGGACAGTGAGCGGGAAGGTCCAGAAGAAAGGAATAGCCTACGACTGTACACGAAAGAATATCTCCAATGGCAACAGTTGGCAGTCGATGTCTATGAGACATAACAGGGTATCCTTTACGTGGTCGCGGTGTGCGTTCATTAACCGGGAAGAGGAACTGCAGCTTCCCCGGGAGTGACAATCAAGCCAAGGACTTCAAACGAATCCTTTGCTGAGGTAGGCTATTTAAACGAATAAAATATCGGATAAAGGATTTAGATAGGGAATAATATGCATGTGTGTCATTTATGAGCATTGAATATAACCTATAGACATTCATAACATATGAACTTCAGTCTAATAGGATACACGCTGTTATCTCTGGCTCGTTCCCTGAACAGTCAGTGTCCAATTCGTCAATATGTTAGAGGATTTCCGATTTCCTGCAAGACTTAGCGTATTATACGTTCTTTTTACAGGGATTTGAACAGCTGTCCATGTAGACTATCTTACTGTATCAAGTAAACATTATTGTTCACCGAGGAAAAATCCGCGCCATAGGGCAGGCTATACATTGGCTATACATAGGGGTTGTTGTGTTACATACAGCCTGAATTTAAAATGGATTAAATGTAGATGTTTTTGTCACTGGCCCACACATAATACCCCATTCGAAATGTTTGCAAATTAATAAAGAAATGAAAAGCTGAAATGTAGCCTATTCAACCCCTTTGTTATGGCAAGCCTAAATAAGTTCAGAAGTAAAAATGTGCTTAACAAGTCACACGGTGTGCAATAATAGTGTTTAACATTATTTTTGAATGACTAACTTATCTACTAGAAAATCTATGGCAAGACCCAAAAATGGTTGACTAGCAATGATCAACAACCAATTTGACAGAGATTGAAGATTTGTTTTATTTTGTACTTTTTACCCAATGTTCTCCCCAATTGATAGTTACAGTCTTGTCCCATCACTGCAACTCCCATATGGATTCGGGAGAGGCAAAGGTCGAGAGCCATGCATCCTCCGAAACACAACCCTACCAAGCCGCACTGCTTGCTTAACATGGAAGCCAGCCACACCAATGTGTCGGAGGAAACACCGTACAGCTGGCGACCAAAGTCAGCATGCACATGCCCGGCCTGCCACAAGGAGTCGCTAGAGCGCGATGGGACAAGGACATCCCGGCCGGCCAAACCCTCCCCTAACCCCTGGGCCAATTGTGCACCACCTCATGGGTCTCCCGGTCGCAACACAGCCTGGGATCGAACCCGGGTCTGTAGTGACACCTCAAGCACTGCGATGAAGTGACTTAAACCGCTGCGCCACAATAATAGTTTGCAAATGTTGCACAATTTAGTTGTGGAGAGCTCTTGGAGACTTACCCAGAAAGACTCACAGTTGTAATGCCTGCCAAAGGTGATTCTACAAAGTATTGACTCAGGGGTGTGAATACTTATGTAAATGAGATATTCCTGTATATAACTTTCAATACATTTTCAATAAAAATCCATTCAGGCTGTACCACAACAAAATGTGGAATAAGTCAAGGGGTATGAATACTTTCTGAAGGCACTGTACATCAAGGCGGCTGCAGCCTACAGGCTAAGAGCATAGAAAATGTTCTGTAATTTTCATCGTAGTGTATAATGTCATTGGTTGTCAGATAATGATCACCTTAAGTAGTCGCTTACCAGCTGCAGAGGCAATCCGAAGCGTGCAAACATTGTTCTGAGACACTCTATAGTCTGAGCTGAGGTGGAGGAGTCAGTGCAAAACACCTCTGGCTATTTGGAATGGGCATCAACTATAACCAGAAACATGTGATTTTCAAAGGGGCCGGCGTAGTCCACATTAATTCTCTGCCATGGCTCTGTGGGCCATTCCCATGGGTGGACTGGGGCAGGAGCAGGCATGTGAAGGGTTTCCAAACATCCGCTACAGTTCTTCGCCATGTTTTCTATCTGATCCAGACCGGGCCACCAGAAGTGGCTCCTTGCGAGCAGCTTCATTTTGACAATTCCAACATGCCCTTCATGTAGTTGCTGCAAAACCTGATGTTGGCATTTCTGGGGTATCATGACTCTCATTCCCCACATCAAACATCCTTGGTACGGTGTAATTTCATTTCTCTGCTGGAAATACGGTGTCAGCTCCTTTCTACCTGTAGCTGGCCATCCTGACATGGTGTAGGTGTATACTTTTGACAATGTCACATCTTTCCTTGTCTCCTGTTTGATAACTGTGCTTGTGACAGGTAGTGCCTCGAGCTGAGAGGTATGGAAAATGTCCACTGCATCCACACTCCTTTGTCTTTCTCTTGTACAGGGCAGTCTGGATAATCCATCTGCATTTGTGTGGAGGGACGACGGCTTAAACTCAATGTCATACATATGACCGGCAAGGAACAAGGCGTATCGCTGTAACCTTGCCGCTGTCATTGCCGGAATGCCTTTCTTTGGACTGAAAATGGAAAGCCACGGCTGGTGATCCGTAACCAGTGTGAAACGCTTGCCATATAGGTATGCATGGAATTTCTTGACGCCCCACACTAGCGCCAGTGCTTCTTTGTCGATTTGTGAAATAATTCTTCACTGCGTCATTAAAGTTTGTGACGCAAAGGCCACTGGCCTCTCTGACCCATCTTTCAGTGTGTGTGAAAGGACGGCGCCTAAGCCATATGGGGACTCATCACAAGCCAACTTCACTGGCAGTTCGGGGTCGTAATGCATCAGGACCTGATCAGATGTGATGAGCCGTTTTACCTCAAGATACGCATTTTCACACTGTGCTGCCAACTGCCATGTCATATTCTTTTCCAGGAGCAGATTGAGAGACTGGAGTACTGCTGAAAGGTTTGGGGGGAATCTTCTGTAGTAATTGATCAGTCCAGTGAAAGATCTCACTTCTGTCACATTTTGCGGTCGTGGTGCCTTTACCACTGCATCGATTTTGTCCTGTGTTTTGTGCAATCCATTGCGGTCGATTTCATGTCCACAGAAGACAATATTGTCTTTGAAGAACGCACACTTCTGTAAGTTTGCCTGTAGTCCATACTCTTTCAGTCTTCTCAGGACCTCTTCCAGGTTAGCCAGGTGCTCTTTGTCTGTGCATCATGTTATGATCATGTCATCCAGGATACACTGGGTTCCTGGGATTCCTTGCAAAACCTGGTCAATAGTTTGTTGCCAAATGGCTGGGGCCGACGCAATGCCAAAAACCAGGCAGTTATACCTGTATAGACCTTTGTGTGTGTTTATTGTCAGGTACTGTTTGGAGCTCTCTTCAACCGGTAGCTGCAGGTAAGCCTGTTTCAGGTCGATTTTACTGAAGTGTTTCCCACCAGCTAGTGCAGCAAAGATGTCATCCAGACGTGGCAGGGGGTATTGGTCCACATGCAACATTGAATTCACAGTTACCTTGAAGTCCCCACACATTCTAACAGACCCATCTTTCTTTACAATAGGAACAATGGGTGTGGCCCATTCGCTTCTGTCCACTTTCGTCAGGATCCCTGTATCCTGCAAGTGATCGATTTCCACTTCCACCTTTGGTCTCAGGGAGTATGGAAAAAATCTGGCTTTACCCCTTTTTCGTGATATCCAATTGGTAGTTACAGTCTTGTCCCAACACTGCAACTCCTGTACGAACTCAGGAAAGGCGAAGGTCGAGAGCCATGCGTCCTCCGAAAAACACGATCCTGCCAAGCCGCACTGCTTCTTGACACACTGCCCGCTTAACCCAGCCGCACCAATGTGTCGGAGAAAACACCGTACAACTGGCGACCGAAGTCAGCATGCATGCATGCCGGCCGGCCAAACCCTCCCCTAACCCGGATGACATTGGGCCAATTGTTCATCTGCCTCATGGGTCTCTCGGTCGGCTGCGGTCACAGCCTGGGATCGAACCCGGGTCTGTAGTGAAGCCTCAAGCACTGCGATGCAGTGCCTTAGACCGCTGCGCCACTCGGGAGACCCCATCCAGCTCCATTTTGAGGGGTTTGCCTTCGATTTCTGGTGTCACCCATATTATGCTACTGCTGGGAGAAGTCACTGTGTTTAACTCCATTGTACCAATGAATTGTTCATCTGAATCACTGCCACTGTTCTCTGCTAGTGCATTCACAGACCCTTTCATTTTCCAATTTTTCCTGCTGTGACTATATTTTGCTCTGCATTCTCTTTGAATGTGCCCCCTTCTATTGCATTTGTGACAAATTTCGTCTTTGAAATGGCAGTCCTCTGCTCTGTGACAATCTCTGTCACGCCTGTTGCATTTCTTGGTCGGCTGCGTGAACTAGTGCAGGGATGTTTGTGTTAGAAGGTCGGTATTTATTTTACTTTGCAACTCAATTGCATCTTTGGTTGCGATTTCCATAGCTACAGCAATTTCAACAGCCTTTGCAAAAGTGATATCTGATTCTGTGAGCAAACGTTTCTGAATGTGTTCATGTTTCAGTCCACAAACAAATCTATCCCTTAACGTGTCATTAAGGTTCTCTCCAAACTGGCAATGCTCAGACAGTTTCTTCAACTCTGCTACATATGTACTAACACCCTCCCCCTCATTCTGGTCTCTCTTGTGGAAACGAAAACATTCCGCGATGAGGAGTGGTTTAGGTGATAGGTGATTTTGCAATATCTCCACAATCTGTGAATGTTTTATTGGAGGGCTTCAGAGGGGCAGTCAGATCTCTTAGCAAACTGTACGTTTTTGGGCCAATCAAACTCAACAACGCTGGTACTCTCTTGTTATCAGTAATGTTGTTTGCAATGAAGTACTGTTCCAGTCCTTCAATGTAAGTTGCCCAGTTTTCTTGCGTGTCATCAAACACATCTATTTTCCCAATGCTAGCCATTCTCTTTACCTCCGGCTCCGCGGGTCTTTGATCTGCCGCCTCGTTCTCGTCAGCACTCCCCTCGTCGTCACTGCTTGCTAGCTGCGCTACAGGGTCAAAATCGTCCCCTTTTTCTACAAGCTCCATCTGCATTCGTGATGCACACTGTAGGTAATCTTCCTCGTCACCATTGTAGTGTCTTAGCTCTTATTACTAATTGATATAATCAGAAAGACTCCGAATACAAGGAAGTGAACTGGAGCTTCACATTTACTAAGCTAGTTAGTACAAGAATAACATAGGGCAAAACTGTGCATGATCAAGGGCGCTCCGTTCTTAAAGGGGACATCAGTAATTAACAGAACATAGCAGTCACCATCCCAAACTGAAGCATTGTGAAAATGAAGATGTGTGTCAGAATGGGACTTGTCCTTTACCTAGCCTGTTTATCACCTACCTAGTATGGTTTTATGATTCATTATCTAGGCCTACAGCAATTGTGAAGTGTTTGGGGGCCAGGGTTAAATTTAGACTTAACTTCCTTTTACATATTGTCCTTCTCCACTATCTCTACCTTTGTGATGAAGTTAGGCAATAGTTCCAACCGGGACTTGAACCTGGGACCTAGTGAAATCCGAACCCCTTGACAAGACCTCTATGTGGGCTTGGGTTAAGGTCGCTACAATATTAACACTATTTCTCCCATTACTCTCTCCCTTCCCATTCCAAGCTCCTTACGCTCCTCTCATCATTCACTTCTTCCACCTCTTCCTCCTCTCTCTCTCTGGTGTGTGATCAGTGATGGTGCTGTGTGTGTGAGCCATGGGCCCCTCTCCGACCACCCTGTCCAAGCTCAAGCTGGGGAAGCTGCGTGTGGTGCGCCGGCGGCTGCTACAGCGCTACGAGCACCAGCCCTATGTCTCATGCCTGGCCGGCCTCTACGGCTGTCAATGGAGACGCTACCAGAGGACCCGCGCCACACCGGGAGACTGCTGCTGCAGCAAGGTTAGAGAAGTCAGGGACTGTGATTTTACAGGATGTTTTTACAACCCTGATGGAGCAGAGGCTATACTCACACACACACACTACTACAATGTACTCTCTCTGTGCACACTCTCTGTGCACACCCAATCTCACAACGTGAGTCAAACACACACTCTCTTTCTCTCCCTCACTCTGTCAATATCCCTCTCTAGCATTGCTTACATAATTTGTACTGCCACGGTTTTACAATCATTGTTAAGCCAATAAGGAGCTTTTTCCTCGCATTCCTCCCTCTCTTCAGAGTTCAAAGGGCACGCCGTCAACTGTATGGAAAGCATTCTAGGGTATAAATGCATACAGAGAATTCGGAAAGTATTCAGACCCCTTTCCTTTTTCCACATTTTGTTACGTTACAGCCTTATTCTAAAATGGATTAAAAAAATAAAAATCCTCATCAATCTACACACAATACCCCATAATGATAAAGCGAAATGTTTGCTGATTTATAAAAAATACAAAACAGAAATACCTTATTTACATAAGTATTCAGACCCTTTGCTATGAAACTCGAAATTGAGCTCAGGTGCATCCTGTTTCCATTGATCATCCTTGAGATGTTTCTACAACTTGATTGAAGTCCACCTGTGGTAAATTCAATTGATTGGACATGATTTGGCAAGGTACACTCCTGTCTATATACGGTCCCACAGTTGACAGTGCATGTCAGAGTAAAAGCCATGAGGTCAAAGGAATTGTCCGTAGAGCTCCGAGACAGGATTGTGTCGAGGCTCAGATCTGGGGAAGGGTACCAAAAAATGTCTGCAGCATTGAAGGTCCCCAAAAACACAGTGGCCTCCAAGAGTCTTCCTAGAGCTGGCCGCCCGGCCAAACTGAGCAATCGGGGGAGAAGGGCCTTGGTCAGGGACGTGACCAAGAACCCAATGGTCACTCTGACAGAACTCCAGAGTTCCATCTCTGCAGCACTCCACCAATCAGGCCTTTATGGTAGAGTGGCCAGAAGGAAGCCACTCCTCTGTAAAATGACAGCCCGCTTGGAGTTTGACAAAAGGCACCTAAAGACTCTCAGACCATGAAAAACAAGATTCTCTGGTGTGATGAAACTAGGATTGAACTCTTTGGCCTGAATGCCAAGCATCACGTCTTGAGGAAACCTGTGGGGGTGTTTTTCAGTGGCAGGGACTGGGAGACTAGTCAGGATTGAAGCAAAGATGAACGGAGCAAAGTACAGAGAGATCCTTGATGAAAACCTGCTCCAGTGCGCTCAGGACCTCAGACTGGGGCGAAGGTTCACCTTCCAACAGGACAACGACCCCAAGCACACAGCCAAGACAACGCAGTAGTGGCTTCGGGACAAGTCTCTGAATGTCCTTGAGTGGCCCAGCCAGAGCCCGGACTTGAGCCCGATCGAACATCTCTGGAAGGACCTGAAAATAGCTGTGCAGCAACGCTCCCCATCCAACCTGACAGCGCCTGAGAGGATGTGCAGAGAAGAATTGGAGAATCTCCCCAAATACAGGTGTGCCAAGCTTGTAGTGTCATACACAAGAAGACCCGGGCTGCAATTGCTGCCAAAGGTGCTTCAACAAAGTACTGAGTAAAGGGTCTGAATACTTATGTAAATGTAATATTTCTGTTTTTGCTTTGTCATTATGGAGTATTGTATGTAGGTTGATGAGGAAAAAAAACAATTTAAGTCAAGGGGTCTGAATACTTTCCGAAGGCTGTATATGGGCTATGAATTTGATATGAAGTCTGTGGGACTTATTGTGTTTCTCTATCCTGCAGTTGGAGTGTGTCAGCTTTGCTCTCCTCATCTTGACGTTCTGTCTCACGCTGGTCTTCCTCTACTTCTGGAGTGAAGCTCAGAATGACTACAATGATTTTGACTGGTAGGTCTGCTAGTATATCAAATCAAATCACATTTTATTTGTCACATGCGCCGAATACAACAGGTGTAGACCTTACCGTGAAATTCTTACTTACAAGCCCTTAACCAACAATGCAGTTCAAGAAAGAGTTAAGAAAATATTTACTAAATAAACTAAAGTAAAACAACATTTTAAGAAATACAAAATAACACAATAAAATAACAATAACGAGGCTATATACAGGGGGTACCGGTACCGAGTCAATGTTATGGGGTACAGGTTAGTCAAGTATATATTCGTAATGTAATGTATACACACATCAAAGTACTTTATGAACAAGCATGCAATTATATAATGACTCAAGCGCACACACATACATTATACACACACACACAAACAACATTACCTCATACTGTATAGTCACAAATAGTGTCTCTGGTGCTGACTGTTCACTGTCTAACTGCTGCACTCTCTGCTTTCTTTCTGTGTCTCCTGCTCTCTCACTCACTCTCTCCCTCTCGTGTGACACACACACACATCCTCTCTCTCAACTCTCGACATCCTCTCACTCTTGCTTTCTTCCCCTTTTCTCTCTTTCCAGGTTTAACTTTGGGATCCTGGGTTTCTGGTTCCCCTGGTCTGTTGTGTTGCTGGTCATCGCTGCCGCCTTTTTCAGCTACGTCACTCTGCTGCTGGTGAGGGGTGTATTTGTGTGTTTTTTTGTTTGTTTGAGGGGTAGGGGGCATGGGGCTTCACTGGGGGGGAGTGATCTGTCTGAAATGAGGTGTGTGTGTTTTGAGTTGTAGCTGTTGGCTGTGTGTCTGCTGTCAGAGGGACAGAAGCTGTACCTACACTGGGGCCACAAGGTAACGTCCGCGCTCCTTTCAACTTCCTCTCTGCCTACTTCTCTACCTCCTCATGTGACCTATACATCTCTTTGTCTCTCCCAGACATTATCTTTGTCCTTATGGCCCATAAGCTGGACAATCATCCATCCATTCTTCTGTGACTAGATGAAATTAATGATTTGACCTAGAAGAAATTGCTGACTGCCTGGTAGAAGAAAAGACTCAAGTTAAAATAAATGCTGAAGATTTATGGATAGATCCTGAAAAAATAAGTTAGGTGAATGAAGTGCTCAGTAGTGTGAATAGAGTATGGTGCTAATGGTTGTCTGTTGTCCTAACTCTGGGTGTGTTGCCAGATTGGTATCCTGGTGACTCTAGCCTTCTCCATTGTGGCCACAGCAGTGCTGTCTGACCTATGGAGCAAAGAGTGGACCACTCTCCTCCTCTCTTTCCAGGTGGGGCCTCCCTTTTTTCCTTCTTTCGTCTATATAGTCATCCCTATCTCTTTATTCTCTGTCTTTCCCTCACCTTCTGCAATTTGTTTATGTTTTGAATAGGTGACGGCGCCATATTTACACATGGGAGGAGTCTTGCTGATGAGTCTGCTGTCCTGGCCAATAGCCTTGCATTTCTTCTGCATCAATAAGAAAGGTGAGACTTTGAGTAGCTGGGGCTTGTTTGAGCAGCTGTATAAATAATATGCAAATTACAGAGTAGAATTAGGCAAATACTGACGTCATACCCATGGCAAGGACGGAAACTTCAGGGAGGTTTTCTATCTCAATCAGAGGAGGCTGGTGGGAGGAGCTATAGGAGGACGGGCTCATTGTAATGGCTGGAATGGATTCAATGGCATGGTACCTGTAGCTCCTCCCACCAGCCTCCGCTGATCTCTAACGTATAATATGTCTGCATATAGTCAATACAGCGGTAGATATTCATGTTTTGTTTAATTTGAATTATTTGTTTTACAAAATGTGTATTATGGTGTAATGTCTTTGGTCTTAAGGAAATGAATCAACCAGAAATTGATATCTGTATCCCTTAATGAACAGTGTGTGTGTGTTCCAGTTGGGCGGACGCTCATCATAGGGCTGTACCTGGCGGTGCTGTGTGCCCTCTACCTGGTTCCCCTGGGCTTGTACTCACCCTGCCTCAAAAAAGAGTGTGCTCTGGGCCCCGCTCCAGCCCTCATCGGGCACAGAGGGGCACCCATGGTGGGTAGGCCTGACTAGCATAGTATACAACATGTACAGGGGGAGCTAGCATGCTAGCAGGCCAAGGGCTAGTAGGCCTAAGGCTCTAGGTAATACCACACAGTAGTATGGACAGTAAGGGCAAGTTAGCATCCGTGTTAAAACTACAAAGGCTAACATACTAACAAGCGGCCATGTTGAATGTGGATATGACCATATCAGGAAGTGACCGGGGCATGATGACGTCAAATGGACGGCCATTTTAGGTGAAGATATTCAATGACATCTTGGCCCATAGAAAGCAATGAGGAGAGATTTTACCTCATTGCCTTAACATAAAAGTACACTGAACTATGCCAAAGGGCAGACTGTGTGAATTATGTAACATGGGATTACAGAAGGAGGCAATCCTGACAAAGACACTTCTTAAGGAAGCATACTGTCCTACCAAGCAAAAGAGCAGTAACTGCACATTTGGTCAATAAATGAGTTATTTACATTTTATAGACATTAAATACATGCTTTATTTACATTTACATTGTAGTCATTTAGCAGACGCTCTTATCCAGAGCGACTTACAATTAGTGAGTGCATACATTTTCATACTGGCCCCCCGTGGGAAACGAACCCACAACCCTGGCGTTGCAAGCGCCATGCTCTACCAACTGAGCTACAGGGGACAAATATCCTGCCTCCATTGTGTTGTATTATGGAGAAAATGGGGGGTCATGTTTGCAGTAACTGCAAAAAGTTAAAGTGAAACCAAGGAAAAAGGCAGTAACTGGCATCCCTCACGTCAGTTACTGTCTTTTACCTTGGTTTCACTGAGCTTTGGGCTGCAGTGTCTACGGTAAACCTTGGTATTATTTATTGTTCTTTGCTGATATAAGTATCAAACTATATGACACTGACAGCCACAGACAAATAAATATACTAACACAAGTTTGTATGAGAAAAAAAATCGTAATGGAAATGGGTGTACCAAGCAAGAAGGCAGTAACTGCCATCTAGGGTCAAAGGTCATGTCAGAGGTCAGGGTCAATATGAATAAAAAATAACCTCATAGTAAGACAACAGATAACCACAGCTCCAATGATCTGCCTACAATTCATTTGGCTGGACAATAGAAAAACGTTGAAGTCATTTCTCTCAGTTTCACTCTGAGCAGTTACTGCTCTTTTGCTTAGTAGGTCAGAATAGCAGCCTATAACATGTATACAGATCAAATACACACATGGACCCTAACAAAGTCCACTTACATGTTCAGTGACACACTAACACAGGGTTGGGGAAGTCCAGGGAATGCTTGTCCATTCAGGAAAGGTCCAGTAATGAGATGTAGTGGAGGACAGGAGTTTACAGAGCACCTTCTCAACCTGCCCTCCTAGAAACAACTCAAGCACAAGCAGGAATGGGGGTCTGTTACCCAGCAGGTGGAGCCTGTGATTGGCTGGCCTTGGTCAGCTGACTGAGTTCCCTTGCAAACTGGTCCCTAACACATAGGTGTGAAGTGCCCTATGCCACTGAACAATAGTCAGGCTGAGGCGGGGGATGGTAGCCTACCTCATCAGTAAAAAGCTACAAAGTTTGTGTCTCTCCCAGGGCCCCAGGGTTAAGGAGGGAGGGTTTTAAACAGTAGTAGTAGTAGCAGTAGTAGTAGTAGAAGAAGTGTGGTGGTTAGATAAAAAAAAAGCGTTGCCAGTATAAGTAAAAACGTTTGGGCTGTGTTATTAGCCATCGTGAGACGCGCTAGTTTGCTGAACTGATCTTTATGCCTGCTATTTATCACCCGTGCTGGTAGCACCTCTCTGTTTAGGGTAACTGTATGTTAAAATTATTTGTATGTGTGAAATCCCAGCTTGCTCCAGAGAACACACTCATGTCCTTTAAGAAGGCAGTGGAGGCTGGAGGGGAAGGTCTGGAGACTGACGTCACCATCAGGTCAGTGGTGGTTGTCCACCCTCCTCACACCCTGTCCATCTTGTGTACCTAAGCATGTACCAACATTAGTCTATCTCACCAGTCGTGGGTATTATGAAACAAGCTTGCTATGCAAGGTTAGCCCAACATAGCTGGTGAGCTCATATCATCAACAAGCCATTGGCATCAGGTTCTTTCCCATGCTAGTCCTGGGCATTTTTATTGGAGTAAAACATTTACTGAAGGAGACTTTGACATACCTGAATAAATTATAGATGGATTGATAAAGTACCTGGCTCTCTTTGACTGGGTTATCGTGCTGCACTTCAGTCAACTCCATAATCATCAACTCAGTAACTACCATGTCCTCCTCTCGTTGCTGTAGCTACGACGGGGTGCCCTTCCTGATGCACGACCACACCCTGAGGAGGACTACCAACGTGCATAAGGTGTTCCCCAACCGGACGGACGCCCCTGCGGCCATGTTCACCTGGGGGGAGCTGGAGACCCTCAACGCCGGGGCCTGGTTCCTCTATGTGAGTCACCAACCGCCGCTGCGGTAGTACCTCTGGAAGACTTAGGGTCACGTAAAATAAGCCTAGTCTTGAACTGCTTTTTAATAAAGATCATGATCATTTTGCTTCATGGACATGGTATGATGGGAAACCAGGGCATGTTTGTCTCCAATGGAAGTAGTTACGACAACATAATAAGATGATGGATAGAGAAGATAGACATTTTGTCACTACACCAAAGTACTATCGATGGGGGTTGGGAGGTTATCAATTGCTCAACTCCAATTGCACAACTACCGACTTTATAGAATACAATGTGATATTACATTGTCCCCTGCATTGCGCCATGCAATATGATTTGCCATTATGCCAAAGCATTCCGTATACTGACTGTCCCTCTCCCCCTGGTGGTTCTGCAGCGCGACCCGTTCGGCACGGCCTGGTCTCTGGGTGCCGAGGACAGGGTGCAGGCACAGAACCAGTCTGTGTGCTCCCTCAGGGACTTCCTGGAGCTGGCGGCCCAGAGGGGCAAACAGGTGATCTTTGACCTCTACCGGCCCCCTCGGGGCCACCCCTACAGGGACACCTGGATCACACACACCCTTGAGTTCATCCAGAACGAGTCCTCCATCCACTCACACCAGGTGAGGGCACTGAGGGACGATGTTATAAAGAGGAGTAGGGTGAAATTGCCCCTAGACGCTGATCTCAGTTTTGCATTTTCCTCACTAATGGTTAAGGTTAGGATTGGGGGATGGGAAGCAGATCCTAGATCTGCAACTAGGGGAAACTTCTTCACTTTGTGTCTGTGTTAGGGCCCTTCACGGGTCCAAAAAGTTGGACCCGTTCCGAAATGGACCTGGGGCTTTCCCATCTGGACCCGAAATGCATAAATAAATGTTGACAATATAGAGACCCGTTCCATACGGCCCCGAGGACAACTAGAACCATTCCGTATAGACTTTTATATAACTTTTGCCCCACACGGAGGCTCTATGACTGTAGCCTATTGCCTCTTTGATGACTTATGATTGGCCAATAACAACAACAAGCTACAAGCTCCACTCTCGTGAAAAGCAAAGAGCAGTAGCATAAATTATACAATTTCTCTCTCTCTCGCTCTACTGCAGCAGTCGCGTTTGGACAAGTCAGTTAAAATTACACCTACCCGAGACCTGTGACAATCGGGTCCCGGATCGGGTCTCAGGTATTCGGGTACAGGTGGATCCGTAAAGACCTCTAGTCTGTGTGTGTGTGTCTCTGTGTGAATGCGTGTGTGTGTCAGGTGCTGTGGCTGCCGCCAGACCTGCGGAGCCTGGTCCAGGAGATGGACCCTGACCTCCAGCAGACCTCAGGGTCACGGGGTCCAGTGGAGGAGCTGCAGCAGAACCACATCGTCCAACTCAACCTGCACTACAGCTCCATGTCTACAGAGATGATCAGGTGTGTCTGTGTTTGTTTGTGTGTGTGTCTGTGCGTTAAGTGGGTATGTGTTTGTTCATTATCTGTCTGTGTGTTTGTGATGCTTCCCCCAGTGAGTATGCAGCGGCTAACATCAGCACCAACCTGTATGTGATCAGCCAGCCGTGGCTCTACTCTCTGGCCTGGTGCGCCGGGGCTCAGTCTGTCACCACCAATGCCCCACAGCTCCTCAACAAACTCACCAGACCCCTCTTCCTCATGGTGAGAACAACAACAACCCGGGACAAATACTTCTGCATCCCAATAATCTCTCTTTTCACAGGAAGTGTGCACTTGTTCACTACTCTCCACAAATGTAAAACATTGTATTTGGTGTAGGCATGAGCTAGAGAGAGTTTCCATCATACAGGTATTTATTTTTCCAGTCATTTTCTTTCAAATCCATGAAGGGAAGTGAACAAGTGCACACTTTGGGAGAAAGGACCGATTATTAGGATACAGGGCCCAAATGCAGCCTATATCCTATCTTCCTTGAAGTATCACAGATCTAAAATTGGTTGGATTGGTGAAGGTAATACACCTAGAGACAATGGTTGTCTGTCTTTCTCTCTCAGACTCCAGATGAGTACAATCTAATGTGGGTCCTCACCGACGTGGTGTCCTTCATCCTAATCCTCATCATCTTCATCTTCCACTGGTGAGTGAGCCCACTAGAATACAGAGAACGAGGGTCGTCGTAAGTTGCCTTTTAATATGCCTACATAAAAAACGTAGATTGGTTATGTGAGTGAAATTGAAGCTTCGGATGAAGGTCAGTCTGTTTTGGATTTAACGGTGATGTCACTTCCTGTAGTGTCCCTTCCTGTCGTGTCACTGCTTGTAGCGATGACTGTAACTGTGTTGGTGACAGGTGGCGAGAACGAGGCTTGGCTTTCTGTTCGGGCAGCAAACCCACACTAGAACACGCCACCTACAGCAAGTTCAGGACAGGTGAGTTAGAGGGTGTTGGTAGGAGTTACCCAGTCTCTGCTCCATGGCTAGCTTTGGTAACATATGAGATACATGTACAGTGGGGAAAAAAAGTATTTAGTCAGCCACCAATTGTGCAAGTTCTCCCACTTAAAAAGATGAGAGAGGCCTGTAATTTTCATCATAGGTACACGTCAACTATGACAGACAAAATGAGAAAAAGAAATCCAGAAAATCACATTGTAGGATTTTTAATGAATTTATTTGCAAATTATGGTGGAAAATAAGTATTTGGTCAATAACAAAAGTTTCTCAATACTTTGTTATATACCCTTTGTTGGCAATGACACAGGTCAAACGTTTTCTGTAAGTCTTCACAAGGTTTTCACACACTTGCTGGTATTTTGGCCCATTCCTCCATGCAGATCTTCTCTAGAGCAGTGATGTTTTGGGGTTGTCGCTGGGTAACACGGACTTTCAACTCCCTCCAAAGATTTTCTATGGGGTTGAGATCTGGAGACTGGCTAGGCCACTCCAGGACCTTGAAATGGTTCTTACGAAGCCACTCCTTCGTTGCCCGGGCGGTGTGTTTGGGATCATTGTCATGCTGAAAGACCCAGCCACGTTTCATCTTCAATGCCCTTGCTGATGGAAGGAGGTTTTCACTCAAAATCTCACGATACATGGCCCCATTCATTCTTTCCTTTACACGGATCAGTCGTCCTGGTCCCTTTGCAAAAAAACAGCCCCAAAGCATGATGTTTCCACCCCCATGCTTCACAGTAGGTATGGTGTTCTTTGGATGCAACTCAGCATTCTTTGTCCTCCAAACACGACAAGTTGAGTTTTTACCAAAAAGTTCTATTTTGGTTTCATCTGACCATATGACATTCTCCCAATCCTCTTCTGGATCATCCAAATGCACTCTAGCAAACTTCAGACGGGCCTGGACATGTACTGGCTTAAGCAGGGGGACACGTCTGGCACTGCAGGATTTGAGTCCCTGGCGGCGTAGTGTGTTACTGATGGTAGGCTTTGTTACTTTGGTCCGAGCTCTCTGCAGGTCATTCACTAGGTCCCCCGTGTGGTTCTGGGATTTTTGCTCACCGTTCTTGTGATCATTTTGACCCCACAGGGTGAGATCTTGCGTGGAGCCCCAGATCGAGGGAGATTATCAGTGGTCTTGTATGTCTTCCATTTCCTAATAATTGCTCCCACAGTTGATTTCTTCAAACCAAGCTGCTTACCTATCGCAGATTCAGTCTTCCCAGCCTGGTGCAGGTCTACAATTTTGTTTCTGGTGTCCTTTGACAGCTCTTTGGTCTTGGCCATAGTGGAGTTTGGAGTGTGACTGTTTGAGGTTGTGGACAGGTGTCTTTTATACTGATAACAAGTTCAAACAGGTGCCATTAATACAGGTAACAAGTGGAGGACAGAGGAGCCTCTTAAAGAAGAAGTTACAGGTCTGTGAGAGCCAGAAATCTTGCTTGTTTGTAGGTGACCAAATACTTATTTTCCACCATAATTTGCAAATAAATTCATTAAAAATCCTACAATGTGATTTTCTGGATTTTTATTCTCATTTTGTCTGTCATAGTTGACGTGTACCTATGATGAAAATTACAGGCCTCTCTCATCTTTTTAAGTGGGAGAGCTTGCACAATTGGTGGCTGACTAAATACTTTTTTCCCCCACTGTACACATGCACGCACTAACCTATATAGCAGGGATCATCAATTAGATTCAGCGGCTGGCTGATTTTTTCTTGAATGGATGGTCAGGGTGCCGGAACATAATTACAAATAATATGTAGACTGGGCTTCTTGTGGTCAATTTGCAAACAGATATAATATTTGACTAACTAAAATAATTTCAAACCTTGCTTACGTTTGTATACAATCACATAGCATATATCTCTCTATTATGAGTTGGAATACCTTGGAACAGATTTCCAAAATTCAAATCACTTGGAGTCTTTTATGTCCATCAATAAAAATAAATAAATTACTATTATTATTTTTGCTCAGAAAACTTGGGGGGACAAATAAAAATCACTTGCGGGTCAAATTCCGCTCGTGGGCCGCCAGTTGGGGAACCCTGCTATATAGGCTTAGAAAAGAGATTGGTTGAAATTAAAAAGACAATGTATTAAATATATTACTTAATTAATCATTATTACATATGTATGAATGATAATGACCTTTGTCAACCCCTAACCTCATCCCCCTGACAGAGATGAGTGATGTGTGGTCCGTCTCCAGTGTCAACATCCTGGGAGAGCCTGCTGGAAGCCCACTAGCCACTGAGCCTAACCTGGCAGCCGTCTCAGAGCACTGAGAACCAACCAACCAATCCCATCTGTGAGACTCAGTTCAAACAAACCATTCCTTCCCTCACTCTCACCCTCAACCTGGCAACTCACCAGGACCCAACCTGGTAACCCGGAGCTCAACCTGGCAACCCCCTGTAACTTTTAGTGAGAATGAGAAATAGTTCATTGAGCTGAAAGTGGCGCTGATGTTGATGTGTCACTTGCAGAAATGATTTAATTGGATAGAAATGAATCCGTAAATCCCAGATTAAAGCCCAGACCATAACCAACTCTTCACACTACAGACACCCTCTGATGCTGGGAAGCGATTACTACACTATTGAACCAGATATTCTCAATTTATTTTGAGTTCAGTTCCTTTCCATTTCAGCAGCCACTGCAGTGTTGAGTTATGTGAATCACAAACGCTTTACCTTTTCCTTAGTATGTGAGAGTAGTGGTCGATAAGATGTGTGTATATGACCAGACTGAAGTTCAATTAGTATGGGTTTGTTTTCTTTCTAATACTTATGCTTTGCTTGATTGAGCTTTCCTGGCGTAAGGGGACTAATGAAGTAGTCACAAAAGTACAAACTCTGCCCAATCAAATGGTCAAAGTATCGCAAAGAAAAATGAAACTATTAGAACCCAGGTTTGAATAAAACTCTATCCCAGGTTGGGTTGCAAAGCTACAGGTAATTTCCAAAGTTACTGGTCGATAAGATGTGTGTATATGACCAGACTGAAGTTCAATTAGAATCTTCAGTAATTTTGGTAATTAACAGAAAATGTATTGCAATCTATCGTAACTTTGGTAATTTATTCTTGAATAACTTTAAAAATATATAATATTGTCCATGAGTTTCTAGTAGATATACCCTATGTTCAAGAACAAATTGCCTAATTAATGAAAAAAGCATCTAATCAACAAATGCATTATTTTCAATGAACTCTGCAACTCTTCCAACTATTGACTTTTCTTGACAACTGCCACCAGTTTGACGCCAAAACATTGGCAACAAATACATATTGACATAGTACAATAAATAAAAGGATATTATGCTTACCCCCACATATTAACCAACTCAGTGGCCTTGTTGTTAGAGTGTCCGCCCTGAGATTGAAAGGTTGTGAGTTCAATCCCTGGCTGAGTCATACCAAAGACTGTGAAAATGGGATCTGATGAATCTCTGCACTCAGCATTAAGGAAATATAATCGGGGTTAAGGCCCTGCGATAAACTTGCATCCTGTCTAGGGGATTTACAGTGCCTTGCAAAAGTATTCATCCCCCATGGTGTTTTTCCTATTTTGTTGCATTACAACCTGTAATTTAAAATGATTTTTATTTGGATTTCATGTAATGGGCATACACAAAATAGTCCAAATTGGTGAAGTGAAAAAAATTAAAAATAAAGTCCATCTGTGTGCAATCTAAGTGTCACATGATCTCAGTATATATACACCTGTTCTGAAAGGCCCCAGAGTCTGCAACACCACTAAGCAAGGGGCACCACCAAGCAAGTGGCACCATGAAGACCAAAGAGCTCTCCAAACAGGTCAGGGACAAAGTCGTGGAGAAGTACAGATCAGGGTTGGGTTATAAAAAAATATCTGAAACTTCCCACGGAGCACCATTTTTTTTAAAGAATATGGCACCACAACAAACCTGCCAAGAGAGGGCCGCCCACCAAAACTAACGGACCAGGTAAGGAGGGCATTAATCAGAGCGGCAACAAAAATACCTAAGATAACCCTGAAGGAGCTGCAAAGCTCCACAGCGGAGACTGGAGTATCTGTCCATAGGACCACATTAAGCCGTACACTCCACAGAGCTGGGCTTTACGGAAGAGTGGCCAGAAAAAAGACATTGCTTTAAGAAAATAATAAGCAAACATGTTTGGTGTTCACCAAAAGGCATGTGGGAGACTCCCCAAACATATGGAAGAAGGTACTCTGGTCAGATGAGACTAAAATTGAGCTTTTTGGCCATCAAGGAAAACGCTATGTCTTGCGCAAACCCAACACCTCTCATCACCCTGAGAACACCATCCCCACAGTGAAGCATGGTGGTTGCAGCATCATGCTGTGGGGATGTTTTTCATCGGCAGGGACTGGGAAACTGGTCAGAATTGAAGGAATGATGGATGGCTCTAAATACAGGGAAATGCTTGAGGGAAACCTGTTTCAGTCTTCCAGAGATTTGAGACTGGGAAGGAGATTCATCTTCCAGCAGGACAATGACCCTAAGCATACTGCTAAAGCAACACTCAATTGGTTTAAGGGGAAACATTTAAATGTCTTGGAATAGGGGGGGTGAATAGTTTCGCACCAAAAAATGTTTTGCATCTTCAAAGTGGTAGGCATGTTGTGTAAATCAAATTATACAAAAAAACCATTTTAATTCCAGGTTGTAAGGCAACACAATAGGAAAAATGACAAGGAGGGTGAATACTTTCGCTAGCCACTGTACTTGTACATCAAGCTGCCTCACGCTACAGGACATAGGCTCCTGCCCTATGAGCTGTTCTGGCTTGCCAAGGCTCCTTACCACATATTCACTAAATTAAATGGTTTATATTTAGGATTATAATCTTATTTAATCTTGTCATATATTTTACATGTGATAAGGCCACACAGAGGGCCAGAGATAATTTCAGACACCTGAAGTACCCAAAAGGGCCACTTAATGTATTGTGATCGATTACATACAATCCTTGAATGATACCAATTCTGGTAGTTTACTGGTAACTCTTTGCAACTCTAATCCTAGGGTTAGGTAATAGAAGACTGAGGCAGGTTTTACTTTAACTTTTTTCATATTTATTTTGATCCTGAAAACTCCCCAGTCTCAGCTGCTGCCACCTCTGTGATGTGTTGTATTGGATTTGACCCAAACCTGATGTTTTATTGAATGTGTTTGATTGATTGTAGTCAACGTTTATAGGCACATCACTTTTTTGAGCATAAGGCAGCGTAATGAGGTGACACCCATAGAACATATTTATTTATTTATTTTAGTTTTCTTTTTTTTAGGGAGTAGATCAGCTTTAATATTGCAGATAGATTGTAACTTCCATCAATGTAATTGTCTGCATCACTTCCAATCCCCCATATGTTTTTTTTTCTCGCAAATATATATACATACATACATACATACATACATACATACACATCCTTAAAAAAAATATATTTCCCTTTATTACTTTCCAACCCCACCACCCCTTCCCTAATTGGAGTAAACTAGTGAACAACAATGCTTAGGGCTCTACTTCCAGCTTATACATGCTATATACATTTTATGGACAGTCAATTTTACAATAATTATATTTTGTTTTTACTCCTGAACTTCCTCTACCCTCAACCTCTCCGATCATTTTCATGATGTCCATCCGGTTTGCTTCTATATGCCATATCTTTCTAACTGTGCTCTTTCACAAAAGCTCTCAATCTATAACTGATAGATTAATTATTAATGACTAATTATTACACCCTGAAACTGTGTATAATGTGTTAGAAATGTGTGAGTGTAGGACCAGTAAAGGCTATGGCATTGAGCCACTATTTAGCAATGTGAGTAAGAGTTAGGCCAGACAACAAAGACAACTGAGAAACTAAGATAAAGAGGCCTCCCAATTTAGGGAGGGGAGAAACTGTTATGAAAACATGGTGCAGAATATTGTGAGAACGGCAATAACTGAGTAAAGCAGGGAGTAGGATATGTGTGTGTGTGTGTGTGTGTGTATGTATGTGTGTATGCATGTGTGTATATGTGTGTGAACTGAAGGTCAGTAGAGCAGTTTTAGAGTGGAAAACTACAGCCCGCCTACAGAGGAAAGGGATTTATTTTTGTATGACGTATGAGTATAAAAGATGGACTCTGAAATTGTGATGGCAGAATTCTCAATGAATAAATATCTCTGACTATGGGACTCTGGCCGTTACTTAAATCCCAAAAGACTTACAACCTTTTGGGAGACGCACAGAGACACTAAAATAGTTTGTTAAATAATTCACATAACAATAACCTAAATACTTATTATGGACACAGTATGCTTTACATTATTAGTTATCTTGTTGTTATTAGTTGTTGTTAGTTGTTATTAGTCCCATCCTTCAACTTCATTTAACACCATCCATATTGGATTTCTATTTGCCATATATTATTCAACTGTACTGTTATGTTTTACAAAAGTTCTGAACCTTTCTATTCTCATTGTTTCTACAGATTGTAAATTGAAAATATATTTTTTTGCTAAAAGTATTATTATATTATTGATCGATTGACTATGACTTTTCAGAGCACCCAGTAATGCTATCTGCAGGGTTAGCTCCAGGTAAATATTGCAATCCTTTAGCCATTTCTGGACCTGTGTCCAAAAACAAGCTACAAATGGACAGTACCAAAACAAATGATCTAATGATTGTCTCTTTGCAGCAAAATCTGCAGAGCTGGGAAGATTGTGTCCCCCATTTAAATATCATTTTATTGGTAGCAAGAATTTTATATAATAATTTAAATTGAAAAATTCAAAGTTTTGAATCCAGTGTCGTTTTGCATATCAGTTCATAAACACTATGCCATGGAATCGTAACGTCATACATCTCTTCCCAACTATTTTGCAATCTATATGGGACGACTGTCAATCCTTTGGTCCTTAAATGAAACTGGTATACTTTTTTATTTATCACAGTTTTCTTTAACCAATTATGTTCTTTAATGAAAGGCTGACAGACAAGTTCCTTACTTTTTCCCCCTTCCACTTTCCTCTTCCATTTTTGCGGTAAGGCTGCAATTATTTGGTTGTAATTTTGGGTAGAGCAGACATTTCCATATGTTTCTGTTAACTGCATGTGCGACATAACTCCACCAGTCCTACCGATGATATCATTTCCGAAGATTATATATTTTTTTAAACATTTGGTCCCAAAATGTTTTACAAATAAATTAGTATATTTGAGTTTAACCACAATATTTGTTGCATTATTTGTTCTGTCGTTTCTGGAGGATTACATTGAAATTGCAACCAACTTTCTATGGCTTGTTTTAGAAATAGTGACATTTGGGAGATTATTTCCTTTTCAAATAACTGAAAGTGAGAGGTTGTAATCTGAATAAAGGGAAAAAGGCCTTTCTTGAACATTGGGTGAGACAATCTTACTAATTTGCTTGAGAACCAGTTCGGATTTAAGTATAACTTTTGTATGACTGAAGCTTTTAGTGATAGGTCTAATGCTTTAATAATTTCTGTCCTCCGAATTCATATTCATTATATAAATATGCTCTTTTAATTTTGTCTGGCTTGCCGTTCCAAATAAAATTGAATATTTTTTTCTCATATAATTAAAAAAAACTGTTCGCTAGGCGTAGGCAAGACCATAAGCAAATAGGTAAACTGGGATAATACTAAAGAGTTAATCAGGGTGATTTTTCCACAAATTGACAGGTATTTTCCTTTCCATGGTAGTAAGATCTTATCTATTTTTGCTAACTTTCTATTAAAATGTATTGAAGTGAGATCATTTATTTCCTTTGGGATATGTATTCCGAGTATATCCACATCACCATCAGACCATTTTATTGGTAAACTACATGGTAATGTAAATTTTTTATTTTTTAGTGATCCAATACGTAATATAGTACATTTGTCATAATTTGGTTGTAATCCAGAGAGGTTAGAAAATGTATCTAGATCCTCTATGAGGCTGTGGAGGGATTCTAGTTGTAGATTTAAAAGAAAACATGAGTCATCAGCGTACAATGACACCTTTGTTTTTAAGCCCTGTATTTCTAATCCTCTGATATTATTATTGGATCTGATTTTAATAGCTAACATCTCGATGGCCACAATAAATAGATATGCCGATAGTGGACAACCTTGTTTCACTCCTCTTGACAGTTTAAAACTTTCAGAGAAATAGCCATTATTTACTATTTTACACCTAGGGTTACTATACATGATTTTGACCCATTTTATAAGAGATTCTCCAAAATTGAAATGCTCCAGGCATTTATATATAAACCCCAGTCGAACTTTATCAAATGCCTTTTCGAAGTCTGCTATGAATAGCAGGCCTGGTTTCCCATATTTTCCATAGTGTTCTATTGTTTCCAATACGTGCCTTATATTATCTCCAATGTATCTTCCATGTAAAAAACCTGTCTGATTAGAATGAATAATATCCGACAATACCTTTTTAATTCTATGCGCTATACATTTTGCTAGGATTTTTGCATCACAACACTGAAGTGTAAGGGGCCTCCAATTTTGTAAATGGACTGGATCTTTATATTTTCCACTTGTATCCTGTTTCAGTAATAATGAGATCAGACCTTCTTCTTGAGTGTCAGATCATCTACCATTTACATAGGAGTGGTTAAAACATACTAATAACGGTCCTCTTAGTATATCAAAAAAGGTTTGGTATACCTCGACTGGTATGCCATCCAACCCTGGAGTTTTCCCAGACTTAAAGTCTTTAATTGCATCCAGAAGTTCCTCCTCTGTAATTTCACCTTCACATGAGTCTTTCTGTGTGGCTGTTAATTTGACATTATCAATAGAAAAAAATCTCTACAATTAGCTTCAGTTAGAGGAGATGGAGGCGACTGAAAAGAAAACATATGCTTAAAGTACTTTGTTTCTTCCTTCAAAATATCATTTGGTGAATTATGGGTGACTCCGTCAATTGTAACCAGTTTCATTAAGTTCTTTTTGGTAGCATTCCTATGTTGAAGATTAAAAAAGAATTGTGTGCACTTTTCCCCATATTCCATCCAGTTTGCTTTATTTTTATAATATATTACACTTGATCTTTCTTGAATAAGTTTCTCCATTTCTTTTTGTTTTTCCTCTAATTTATTCTGAGCCTCTATGTTACAGTTTTTATTGCCATCTATCTGTTCTGTTAGACTTTCTATTTCCTTTCTTAGTATAAACTCTTTTGACCTAAATTGCTTTTGTTTTCGAGATGAGTACTGAATTGCATGGCCTCTAAAGGCACATTTAAAGGTGTCCAATACAATAAGGGGATTCACTGTACCTATGTTATGTTGGAAAAAGTCAGTTATAAATTCCTTTGTTCTAATTATAAATAAATTATCATCCAATAGGCTTTGATTAAATTTCCAATATCCTAGCCCACGTGGAAATTCAGTAAGAGTAATGTATATGCCTATTATATGATGGTCCGACCGCATTCTGTCCCCTATCAACACTTTTTTTTACTTTTGGTGCCAACGAGAATGAGATAAGAAAGAAGTCAAGACGACTAGCTTGATTCAATCTCCGCCATGTATATCTCACTAGATCAGTATATTTAAGCCTCCATATATCTACTAGTTCTAATGTATCCATGACATTCACAATTTCCTTAAGAGCATGTGGGTGATTGTTTGTGGTGTGATATCCTTTACAGTCCATTGAGCTATTTAAAACAGTATTATAATCCCCCACCATAATAATATTGTCTTGAGTTGCTTGCAGGCTTGATAATTTATTCTATATATTGTCAAATAATTGTGGATCATCATTATTTGGTCCGTAAAGGTTAATGAGCCATATCTGTTTATGGTCCAATAACATATTTAAAATAATCCATCTACCTTGCGTATCTATTTGGACAATTTGCACATTCGGATCGAAATGACTATTAATTAATATCATCACCCCTTTTGAATTTCTTTGCCCATGGGAGAAGTATATCCCCCCCATTATTTTTTCCACGCTACTTCATCTCGAATTGTTGAATGAGTTTCCTGTATACAATAGATATTATATTCCTTCTCTTTGAGCCATGTAAATATTGTTCTTCTTTTGTTATTATCAGCTAAGCCATTACAATTATAACTGGCTATACTTATTTCACCATACACCATAATGAGATACAAGTTTCAAGTCTATTTATCATTATATATGTTTGTAAATTTACCAATAAAAAATAGCGTAATGATTGAGTGTCCATATAGCTGTACCGTGATATTTGCATTGCTACGGAGTAACTCTTCAATTGTTCTCCACTAATTCCCCCGCTAAAGCCCCTCCCCATCCCAAGTTGAGCCGTCATCCCAGTGATCAGCATCCTATCCACGTCCCTCCGTATCCCTCCCACGTCCCTCCGTATCCCTAAGGCCCCAAGAGGCCAGGACCCATCCATCGGAAACAGCACACAGTGCCACCCACAAAACAGAAGCAGATTAACCGCCAAAAGCATTTCCAATGCTTTCACCTCTCTCTCTATATATATCTATATAACTATTTTTTTAAAATTATGCATATCCTATTTTCCATCATTATCAATTAATATGCGTAATAATGTCGGCAGTTCACGCGTAGGATTCTAACATATAACCCGGATTGCCATTGTATTACATTTAATTCATTGACAAGCAATTATTATCCTGGCAAATAATTCCCGTGGTCCATTCCATACCCTCCCCCCCAACATCCCCACCCCCCCACAACAGATGCCAGACAAGCACACACGCACATACTCACATACTCCAACACACTCAACCCCCCTCCTCCACAATCCACCATAAAATCAGATACTCAACGGCTGTTATATCCCAGAGCCCAACTCGAGAAATAACTTGATTTACGAGTGCACATACAGTTAAAGCTGATTGAGAAAGCATGCAGATTGAGCAGAAATTGATAACAATGTGAGATTTGATTAATCTACTTAATCTATGTCAAGTCCTAGGTGATGGAGATCAGATCCACCCTCTTCACCTGAGACACAAACACTCTGATCCCCTGTTGTAACCATTTTCCCAAGCATCTCCATGCGGTCAGACCTTTGATTATTTTGTGCCACCTGGGCCACAATGATAAACCCCCTCTCTGATTGTCCGAGTGTGACCCCCTCCCCATGGGTTACTGCAGCCAGTGTTGCCAGCACTGCCACTACCTGGGTGGGCGTACCCCACCGGAATCCCCACCGGTTAGGTAAAAGGTCGTCAAGGTTCTCATTAGCAGCTTTGAGAATTTCCTTGTATATTATGCTCTCCCATCAGGGGGCTCTGGCTTTGTAGGACCAACCCTGCCAGGCAGGCTCAGAATCTTGAGGGGGCGGTGCTGCTCAAGTAGGTCTCTGACTGCATTTATTTCTCTGTTTAGGCTGCTTATTCACAGCAGGTCCATAAAAGAGATGGGAACTTCTCTTTGGTGTATGGGTCGCTCAGGTGGGTGTCCAGGTTATAGGGTTAGGGATCTTTCCATCATGATAGGACAATGAAAAATTAGATTAGATGTATACTATATTTAAAAATGTATATCCCTCATCTACACAAAATTGAAAGCTCTCTCTCACTACCCCTGCTCATAGACCCCCGGTCGGCTCTGGGATATGCAACCATTTCCCCTCTCACTCACTTAACGCCGCACCTTTTCAAACACAAAAATGCACACCACATGGTTGACTATTGCAGAGGACTATTGCAATAAACTACATAAGATCATTATCCATTATTGCCTGTTTTTAGAATTTTAAATACTTTTTGGGAGTGTTTGAAATTGGGATCCTTTGCGCCGGACAAGGGCATTTCCAGGCATAGAGCCGACATGGAAATGAATAGTATTGAAAGTATTTAGAAAATTCCAAAACAAATATTTTCCTGAGAAAATCCCCCTAAATGTCAATTTTTGGCTAAAATAATGCAACAAAATCAATTTTTTCAACTATAAAAATAAAGTTTCCCTGCCGGACAAGGATTGTCCCGACTGTCAAGAATCCCTGAGCTAATTTCCTGCTATTTTACACATTTTGCCATGAGGCTGAGAAAGATATTTGCAATTTTAAAGCTACATTGAACAAAAATATCAATGCAACATAAAAAGTGTTGGTCCCATGTTTCATGAGTTGAAATAAAAAAAAATCCCAGATATATTCCACTCACACAAAAAGCTTATTTCTCTCAGATTTTAAGGAGTATTTCTGTCTGTAATAAAGCCTTTTTGTGGGAAAAACTCATTCTGATTGGCTGAGCGTGGCTCCCCAGTGGGTGGGCCTGGCTGCCAAGTGGGTGTGCCTAGCCCTCCCAGGCCCACCTATGGATGCACCCCTGCCCAGTCATGTGAAATCCATAGATTAGGGCCTAATTTATTTATTTCAATTCACTTATTTCCTTTTTCAGTATGAACTGTAACTCAGCAAAATCTTTTAAATTGTTGCATGTTGCATTTATATCTTTGTTCAGTATAATTTCCTGTAATTCAAAAAAAGATTTTCATGGCTTATACAATAATATTCTTATTTTTTAGCTCGTGGGGATGTGTGCGATGCCTGTGGGGGTGATATCCTGCTTACAGACATCAACAATAACTTAACTTTAATATGCCAAAACAGGCACCTTTAAGAGCCAATAATGGCAGTCTTGACACATTTGTTGTTGATTTCTGTACGTAGATGATACTGTATTTTGTAATTTAACGGAGTTCACCTTTAAACTTAAAATTCATTGATTGATCCACAATTTTAAAAAGCCAAGTCATATGAAACAATTTATTTACAGAATACATTTGATTCAATTATTAATTCATTAGGCAAATAGCTAAATATGTGCTCGTTAGAAATATCACATTATTAAATATTGTCAACTTTCCACTAAAGGTTTTTACAGTGATGTGGTATACACACTGTAAGCAAAGTCCTAGAGCCAGCTAATGTCTAGAGGTAAATCTGACTGTACTCATAAAATGTACTAATAACACTGATTGGGTATGAATTGATATTGAAATAAACTATTTAGCCTGCATGTGATAATGATAAGGAATAATGTTGAATTAAACTCTAAACCAAAATATAATAGTGATTACACATGAGATATACAGTATGGACAAGCCTTAGTTGTATAGGTTTAGGCCCAATATTTATAAATCACAAAATTGGACCAAAAACATTTTTGCGTAAAAACATTTTATAAACAAAGCTCCTGATTAGTTGCCATGTAACAAGTTGTACTTGTTGGTTGTGCATTTGGGTATAGGTCAAATAAAGGCAATCGGTGATTGTTAAGACAGGATCCAAGCTATAAACCAACATCTGACAATCAGTCAAATTATGGTCATGGCCAAAACATCAATCAAAAATGTAAATCGTCACAATTCCTACTGACAATAAAAAAAGAGAATTCTAGTCGCAATGCCGCTATCGTCCCTCCATCCCCTTAACCAATGATCTATGTACATTTCTTTAACACAATAGTGGTGGAGATGCATTATATTCATCGAATGTCTCAGACATTGCAGTCAGACGTTGTAGCAACGTTGTACCTGTAGTTCTGAGATGAGAAGTATCTGTAGAATAGACTCAAAGACCAGAGATTCTCCTGCATTTCCCACTCTCTTTGATCCACATTTTTGGGAGAAAATCAGTCAAGTGCATCTGTGTGTGTGTGCATGTTTTTGATTTGGCATGTTATGAGGAAGGGTTGTATGTATCCTTCTATGTTTTAATGAGACAGTGTAATAGCCCTCGAGGCCTACTACACTCAACAGCGGGATCAATTACTTTCCAGATCACTTGATGTTGCCACGGGAACCGCTCTGTTTAGTCATGGTGGTCAGCATCTGGCTGATGTAAGAGGTCAGGAGGTCGTCCATCTTGTAGCCCTGTGGTCACAAAGACAAACCAGTTCAAAGGTACATTAATGTTTTGCCATATTTCATGGTAGCCTATGAATCAGACCTGTGTTCAAATAGTAGTATCTGTCAAATACTTTTACATGCACTTGATTGAGCTTGCCTGGCGCAATGGAGCCAACAGAATAGTCCCAAAAGTGAAAACCTGCTCAACTGTCACTCCAAGCCGGCTCTCAAAACAAGACACTGTATCAAGAACAAAATCAAACGAGCTAAAACGAGCCACCAGATGGCAGTTTCTTGTCATTGTTGTTAGCTATCTGGCCATCCAGAACCCCAACAACACAGAGCCTTCTAACCCTTTGAGGTGTGCGTATCGTTTCACGACGTTGTCAGCTAACCTGTCTATACAGTGCATTCGGAAAGTATTCAGACTCCTTGACTTTTTCCACATTTTGTTATGTTACAGCCTTATTCAATTTTTTTATGCTCATCAATCTGCACACAATACCCCATAATGACAAAGCAAAAACAGGTTTTTAGAAATTGCTGCTAATGTTTTACAAATGGAAATATTACATTTACATAAGTATTCAGACCCTTTACTCAGTACTTTGTTGAAGCACCTTTGGCAGCGTTTACAGCTTAGTCTTTTTGGTTATGACGATACAAGCTTGGCACACCTGTATTTGGGGAGTTTCTCTCATTCTTCTCTGCAGATCCTGTCAAGCTCTGTCAGGTTGGATGGGGAGCGTCGCTGCACAGCTATTTTCAGGTCTCTCCAGAGATGTTCGATTGGGTTCAAGTCCGGGCTCTGGCTGGGCCACTCAAGGACATTCAGAGACTTGTCCCGAAGCCACTCCTGCGTTGTCTTGGCTGTGTGCTTAGATTCGTTGTCCTGTTGGAAGGTGAAACTTCGCCCCAGTCTGAGGTCCTGAGTGCTCTGGAGCATGTTTTCATCAAGGATCTCTCTGTACTTTGCTCCGTTCATCTTTCCCTTGATCATGACCTTGATCTAGTCTCCCAGTCCCTGCCGATGAAAAACATCCACACAGCATGACGCTGACACCATGCTTCACTGTAGGGATGGTGCCAGATTTTCTCCAGACGTGCCGCTTGGCATTCAGGCCAAAGAGTTCAATCTTGGTTTCATCAGACCAGAGAATCTTGTTTCTCATGGTCAGAGTCCTTTAGGTGCCTTTTGGCAATCTCCAAGCAGGCTGTTATGTGCCTTTTACTGAGGAGTTGCTTCCATCTGGCCACTCTACGATAAATGCTATGAGTGCTGCAGAGATGGTTGTCCTTCTGGAAGGTTCTCCCATTTCAACAGAGGAACTCTGGAGCTCTGTCAGAGTGACCATCGGGTTCTTGGTCACCTCCCTGACCAAGGCCCTTCTCCCCAATTGCTCAGTTTGGCTGGGCGGCCAGCTCTAGGAAGAGTCTTGGTGGTTCCAAACTTCTTCCATTTAAGAATGATGGAGGCCACTGTGTTCTTGGGGACCTTCAATGCTGCAGATATTTTTTGGTATCCTTCCCCAGATCTGTGCCTCAACACAATCATGTCTCGGAGCTCTACTGAGAATTCCTTCGACCTCATGGCTTGGTTTTTGCTCTGACATGCACTGTCAACTGTGGGACCTTATATAGACAGGAGTGTGCCTTTCCAAATCATGTCCAATCAATAGAATTTACCACAGGTGGACTCCAATCAAGTTGTAGAAACATCTCAAGGATGATCAATAGAAACAGGATGCACCTGAGCTCAATTTCGAGTCTCACAGCAAAGGGTCTGAATACTGTTTTCTGTTTTGATTTTTAATAAATTTGCAAAAAATTCTAAAAACCTTTTTCACTTTTTCACTTTGCCATTATGATTATTGATGCGATTTTTTATTTATTTTTAGACTAAGGGTGTAACATAACATGTTCTGAATACTTTCCAAATGCACTGTATGTGTAGAGTGTGAGGAATCTTTCTAAAATAGGCTACCCCTAAATACTGTATACCAACACTGCCTGAGAGCCATTGACATCTCATGTGATGTCATATTGTGAGTGTTGAAATGTCCAGTAGCTCACCAGTGAGGTCTCACACAGCAGCTTGGTGCCTCGGACCAGGTTGCCGATGGTGATGTGGAAGTAGGTGTTTCCACTGCTCCAGTTGGAGATCTTAGTGAACGGGTGTGTCGTTAAGATGTCCTGTTCAGGTGGGAATTGGAGAAATACTTGTTTAGCACACACACACACATACACAACTTCCATGACACACACACACTCACCTTTGACTTGGGGTCGATCAGGCTGACACCATGTTTGTTTATTGCTATCAAGAGGGTCTCTGGGAAGTTTGGATCAGTGGTTTGCTGTTGAATAGGAGAACATCCATTAAGTTGTAATTGGTATCTTATAAACCTATAACGAACAAATTGAGTTTGTGAACTATTTTTTATTAATCATATAGATAAATACTGTGATTGAGGCAGACATTAGGCAGATGTATAGACTGACAGAGATAATAAATAAATAAAACAACAATACATCAAAAGAAAGTAGCAAGGAATTCACAGCAACTCTCTAACCAGGTCAATGATAATAGTCCATGACCTGAGATTGAGTTGAGTGTTCTGAACATTGATCAAGAAAAGTTATTTGAACATTGGAACAAAAACCTCCTAAAGTACCAAACAGCACTCAAATGGACACGGTAACTCTAATGCACTAATAACCCAACAAACAATTATCATTCTGCCCCAGTTCTGCACAATAACATGAATTCATACAGAAATCCATACAGCATTCCTATAGAAATCTTTACCTTGACTTCAAAGAAGGCCGAGCCAAATGTAGGCCACTTGAAGATGACTTTGAGGAATGAGAGCTTGGCCTCCTCTCGAGTCTTCCCCGACTGCTTGTTGAACAACGCCACTATAGACTGTGAGACAGAAAATCAAGCAGCAGAGAGTGTGACCAAATATGATTTAAACCCCGGTTTCTTATGCACTACAAGCCTGTGAACTGACCTAAAGCTTAGACACTCATTTGAGGAGCTAGCGCAAGTCTTCAGGTCTCAGGCAAGGTTACTCATCACGCAAGCGTAGTACACTGAACTACTGTACCTCTGCTAAATTAGCACAAAATCCTTGCTCAGCCAATGTAATTAGCATGTCGTTATACATTTGTGATGACACAATAACTAGGATCCATGGAGCCTTACAAAAATGAATTTGTTGCGGCAAACTTCCCGTAAGTTTGCGGCAAATTTGCTGCAAACTAAATAGTGTGCCACAAAATCAAGTTAAAATTTTATTAGTCATATGTACAGGATAGAAATGATATACACTGTTGAACCAAATGCAGGTTCCTTCTCAACAATAAGAAATAATACAAGATAAGAATATGAACATAAAGTAAATGGCTCAGTAGAATAGAATAAACATTTTAGCATAAGTATGATACAGGAAGGCACAATTATAGTCCAATATTTACATGTGTTTTGGGGAAGGGAGAATTGGGGGGCAAGTGTTTAAATTGTGCAGTATTTAGCTATCATAATACGAGTCTGGTAGCAGAAGTTGTGATGTGTGTGTAGCATGAATGTATATATGGGTGGGTGTGTGCATGAGTGAGTGCATGTGTGCTAAGGTGAGGAGAATCAGAGCAGGTGGTCAATCCAGTTCAGTGTTCAGCAGTCTGATGGCTTGAAGATAGAAACTATCTCTGAGCCTGTTGGTATCAGACCTCATGCTCTGATACTGGTGTGTGGGCTCCTTGATGATGCTGCGGGCCTTTCTCAGGCACTGTTTTGAGTAGATGTCCTGGATGGGTGGGAGCACTATCCCAGTGATGTACTGGGCCGTCTTCACCACCCACTGGAGGGCCTTGCGGTACTGGCACCAGAATGCAAGTTCACCTACCTCCTCCGTACAGGCTGACACGTCATTATTGGTTATCAGGCCTACAACCATGGTGTCGTCAGCAAACTTGATGATGCAGTTGTGGGTGAACAGGAAGTACAGCAGAGGGCTGAGGACACACCCCTGGTGGGTCCCTGTGTTAAGAGTCAGTGTGGAGCAGGTGTTGTTGCCAATCCTCACAGCCTGTGGTCTGCCCGTCAGGAAGTCCAGGATCCAGTTGCAGAGGGTGTTGTCCAGACCCAGGGCTCTGAGCTTGGTGTCGAGCTTGGAGGGAACAATATTGTTTAATGCTGAACTGTAGTCAATGAACAGAATTCTCACATAGGTGTTCCTCTTGTCCAGATGTGTTATTGGCCGTGTGAATAGCAATGGAAAAGGCATATTTTGTGGATTTGTTGGAGCGGTAGGCAAATTGGAGTGCGTCCAGTGTGCCTGGCATGCTGGCCTTGATGTGGGCCAAGGCCAGCCTATCGAAGTACTTCATGATGACTGGGGTGAGTGAGACGGGGCAATATTCATTTTGGTATGTCACCTTGTTTTTCTTGGGCACTGGGACGATGGTGGTCTCCTTGAAGCAGGTGGGGACTACAGCCTGGAACAGGGACAGGTTGAAGATGACCGAGAAGACGCCCACCAGCTGCTCAGCAGACACTCTGAGGACGCGGCCAGGGATGCCATCTAGGCCGGCGGCTTTGTGTCTATTCACCCTTTTGAGAGTCAGCCTTGGACGTCCGGAGCAGCGAGAGTCTTCCTGGATGGCTCGGTATTGTATGCCTCGAAACGAGCATAAAATGTGTTAAGCTCGTCTGGGAGCTATAAATGTTGCCAGAAATGTTGCAAATGTTTGTCACTAGTGGTGAATCTGCCATAATAATAATACTTATTGCCACTAGTGGCAAACAGTTCACCAGACCCCAGCAAAAATCTGATTTTCTTTTCACTACTTTCATTTATCTGCATGTCCAGTCCTTATATTTAGCCTCACAATTAAGTGTTTTAACATTTTCTTTTCAGGACAACCAGGGCTACAAGTAGAACACAAAAACATAAGGTCCGCCAAGCAAAAACCTGATAAAAATGAATTTATAAGAATTCAGTAAGTACAGAAATGGTTTGCTCAGCGGGAAATTAATATCCAACTAGTTAGTGACAACTGTGTAGAGTTTGGAGTTTGTGACAGCAACTATGTGAGGTTATTACAGTATTATAGGCACTATGATCGTCTATGTAGAAGAACTCCTTACATTCTAACTACTCGTGTGACTTATGAGCATCATAGAGACAGCATTACATGTTCGTGAGAGTCTCAGCTTTTCATAAATGAGCTCAAACCATTCAGACTTTAAAGACGTTTTTGTGAGAAGAACCGTCCCCAGGCACCTTCCGGATCCACCCTCACAAACACCACTCTAGCTCAAACACACAATGTTTAAATGGGGTTAGAAGTCCAAAACGCACTTGCGAGTTAAACATCCTAAGGTCAACATCCCCATAGTGTTCACATTTCTCTCATGTAAATGTTGTAACTACATAAAAATATTAAATAAACAATTTATTTAGCATGCTGATGATTTCAAGTTGTATTGGATTTATTTTTATCTGATAAGAAATGGAATACATGTTGTTTAGTGTATTTTGAACATTTAGTATGTTTAGTTTAGTTCTCTGTTTGAAGCACGTTCATTTAAAATTATGTGATGTTGATACAACATTTCAATGTTGTTAATACATAAAGTAACCAAAAACCTGATCTAATTTCCATATTCATAATCAGTAGAATGTTCACCACAAGTTTCCTAGAATTGTTTGCCAGAAGTTCACAAGTCACCGCAAATTTGCCGCAACAGTTTGCCACAAAAGCAATTTGCATGTGAAAATATGAGCTTGCTGCAGATTTGCGGCAAATTGGCCAAATATTTGCCAGAACTGTTTGCCAGAAGACTGTTTCTTCGGTAAGGGTTTCACAAAGAATGGGATCTACATTCAGGTTCCCCCTCTTATTCTTTATAACCTAAAATACAAAACTGATCCTAGATCAGCACTCCTATAGTTTTTCTCGGTCAGGTCACGCGGTCCAGATAAACTAGTCCTATAGGAATTCTGATTTTACGACTCACCCGTTTCCAGTCGTCAGGCGAGAGGTGTCTGATCTGGTCCTGAGGGATCAGCTCCTTCAGCATCTTGGGAATGTTGGGAAACTGGGATTTGTCCTCCTCGAACTTCACCCTGTAGATCAGCGCTCCCAGCTGGAAAACCTCTTCCCGGGAACACTTGTGGTAACCACGGAGATACTTGGGAAGCTCCTGAAGAGAGAGCAGTGAGGAGGGTCAATACACTTAAGACAAATATGCAGACAGTCAAGCACACACAAGCATGTAATTTACTATTTATATTTTTGACTTTACTATTTATATTTTTAACTACTTTTACTTCACTACATTCCTAAAGAAAATAATGTACTTTTTACTCCATACATTTTCCATGACATCCAAAATTACCCGTTACATTTTGAATGCTTAGCAGGACAGGAAAATGGTCCAATTCACAAACTTATCAAGAGAACATCCCTGGTCATCCCTACTGCCTCTGATCTGGCAGACTCACTAAACACACATGCTTCGTTTGTAAATGATGTCTGAGTGTTGGAGTGTGACCCTGACAATCAGTAAATAAAATAAAAACAAGAAAATGGTGCTGTCTGGTTTGCTTAATATAAGGAATTTGAAATAATTAATACTTTTGATACTTAAGTATACACTACCAGTCAAAAGTTTGGACACACCTACTCATTCAAGGATTTTTCTTTATTTTTACAACCTTTTACATTGTAGAATAATAGTGAAGACATCAAAACTATTAAATAACACATATTGAATCATGTAGTAACCAAAAAAGGCAAGAACAGCTCAAATAAGCAAAGAGGAATGAAAGTCCATCATTACTTTAAGACATGAAGGTCAGTCAATATGGAAAATGTCAAGAACTTTGAAAGTTTCTTCAAGTGCAATCGCAAAAACCATCAAGCACTATGATGAAACTGGCTCTCATGAGGACCGCCACAGGAATGGAAGACCCAGAGTTACCTCTGCTGCAGAGGATAAGTTCATTAGAGTTGCCTGCCTCAGAAATTGCAGCCCAAATAAATGCTTCACAGAGTTCAAGTAACAGACACATCTCAACATCAACTGCTCAGAGGGGACTGTGTGAATCAGGCCTTCATGGTCGAATTGCTGCAAAGAAACCACTACTAAAGGGACACTAATAATAAGAAGAGACCTGCTTGGACCAAGAAACACGAGCAATGGACATTAGACCGGTGGAAATTTGTCCTTTGGTCTGGAGTCCAAATTTGAGATTTTTGGTTCCAACCGCCGTGTCTTTGTGAGACGCGGTGTGGGTGAACGGATGATCTCCGCATGTGTAGTTCCCACCATAAAGCATGGAGGAGGAGGTGTTATGGTGTGGGGGTGCTTTGCTGGTGACACTGTCTGTGATTTATTTAGAATTCAAGGCACACTTAACCAGCATGGCTACCACAGCATTCTGCAGCGATACGCCATCCCATCTGGTTTGGGCTTAGTGGGACTATCATTTGTTTTTCAACAGGACAATGACCCAACACACCTCCAGGCTGTGTAAGGGCCATTTTACCAAGAAGGAGAGTGATGGAGTGCTGCATCAGATGACCTGGCCTCCACAATCCCCGACCTCAACCCAATTGAGATGGTTTGGGATGAGTCGGACGGCAGAGAGAAGGAAAAGCAGCCAACAAGTGCTCAGCATATGTGGGAACTCCATTCAAGACTGTTGGAAAAGCATTCCAGGTGAAGCTGGTTGAGAGAATGCCAAGCGTGTGCAAAGCTGTCATCAAGGCAAAGGGTGGCTATTTGAAGAATCTCAAATATATAATTCATTTATTTTTATCATTTTAATGACGTCTTTATTATAAGGTCAATAAAAATACAGACCTGAATGTCATGGCGTAATTCGCACTCTGCACACACACACGCACGCACACACACCTGGTTGTAGTGAAAGATGGAGTCGGCCATGGAGTCTTTCCCTGGCATGGTATTGGTCCATAGTTTCTTCATGAAGAACACCTGATAGCTCAGTGAAGGCACTACACCTGCAGATTGACGATAGAGAGAGATTCAGGACATACTTCTCATATTAATACATCTACATAGATGGCAAGTTCCCCAACCCAAGCTTAACCTTCACCTATCATTAACCCTTGCCACAACCACAACGTGTTGACATGACACACCATGTTTGATGAAATGTTTATGTGGCCCAACCCTGAAGGCCGCACTGGGTGCTGAAAGTTGGATCATCAATGAATCCTTAGGATTAATAGGGTGGTTGACTTTCTTTCTTGTGGACCTAGCAAATGTCAGATGCCTATGGAAAAGTTGAAAGGAGACTTCTTTAAGAGACTTTAGAGAACTCATATTTTGATCAGAATGACAAAGATCTAAGATTAGATATGGTTGTTTCTCTTAGAAAAGCACCCCCCCAAAAAATGTTTTGTTGAATAAAGCTAATTTTTGTCTTGGAGAATTAAAGGTGATAAAGAACAGATCTAATCTTGGATAATCTTCATATGGGTAACCTTTCTACTGAATCTAGGGTCCTTTACAGTTAACGTCTTTACCGTCCTTTGCGGGTCTAGCTTTTTTGATCCAGTCGGTCAGATGCCTTACAAAGTCAAAGAAGAAATCCCCCTCAGGCACACTGATGACCTGGAAACAACCAGCAAAGGTCAAAGGTCAAACACAAATATTGATACAGTTTATCTAGAATCATTTGAATCACCCTCACATTCCGACAGTAGTGAAATCTTACAAAAATAACATAAATTGGTGTAAACTCCTAGTGGAGGTATAGAGAAGTATATAATCTTTCAAAACAGCCCAGTTTTGAATTATTAAGATCTGCGACTCATACTGTAATATTTTGTATATAATTTGGATAAATATTATGAAATTATATATATTATTTGGGTGTATTTTTGTATGTTATTAGAACACAATCTTGTACTGATCCAGAGGGCAAACTTTTGCATGGGTCATAATGACGTAATTTCTGGTTGTAAATGGTTCTTGTTTACAACCAGCTTACAAACAGGATTCATCAAGAAGTCAGGGAAAGATGTCATATTTTGGTTGTTATCTGGTCATATAAGCAGATTACAACCAGGTAAATACGTAATGTTTAAAAAAACATAATTTTACAACCAGTATACACCCTGACCGCAAAGTAAAAAAACATGTCCTAATGATGTCATTGCAACCAGTTTTTCTCGCTGGGGAGGCTTAGCAGTAAAAGGGGAAACAGCCGCACTGTTCACCCCAGCGCCTTGGCTATTGTTTTTGTTTTGTTGATGAAATGGAGGAGAGGAGCATCCAGCATCATGGTAAAAAAAAGTCGCAGTACATATTCTGCTGTTCTATCACACCTTCAATGATGTCCGAGGGAAAGAAACTGTTCTTTGTTTGAAGTAATTTCTTTGTTGTTGTAATATCGCAAACGGACGTGGCAGTTTCACCACTGTGGATTTCAGATTTAATATCGGTCATATCCTAGTATTGTACCTTGTCAGTGATCTTGACAAACAGGCTGAAGCCCTCAGAGGACTTGAGGAGCAGTCTGCCTGAGATGTTCAGAGAGAACTCTTTGGATTTAGTGCTCGACTCCACCTCGAAAGCCTGAAAAAAAGAAAAACACAATTTACACAATTTGCAATGAAAGTGACCACACAATACGTTCCAGGTTAGAATAAGTCAGCATGTGTGTTGTATTTGTCTCTGTTACCCAGCAAACACACAACATTGTCTCAATGTTGACTTCACGTTTTGGGCCTCATTGTGCCATTGCAACTTTGTAACAACATTGATGAGGTTGACCTCTCACCTCGTCTGTGTCATCGGGGAAGAACACTTTGTGAAAGATCTGCGTGGTCTTGTGCTGGATGGCTTCCACCTCCACCAGGTGAGGCGGGTACTTCCTGGATCCATTACTGTATTAGTAAGGAGAGAGCATTATGTGTACAGAGCATTATGGGTACTGTAGTACATCATGCTACAATTACTGTTCACCCAGAGGAAGACAAGAGAAAGACAAAGGAAGGAATATGAGTAAGAAGGCATGGATCTTGAGTGGCTCTCGAGTTAGGAGACAAATCCTTACTTGAGATCCACACACAACTCAAATGTTTTTCGTAAATCTTGCATGGATCTCAAATTAGGATTTGTCCCTTATTGCCTAAATACGTCAACATTTTTCTCCTCTATTTACTCAATAAATAAATAAAAAACTTTTGCCTAAATGGTTGAACCTGTAATGTGTGTACATGTCGAAACACTTAAAGTAAATATACTTTACAAGCGGGTAAGATATACCGTAAGGCCTTCTGGAGTCTCTGCATGCAGTCAGGGGCGAGGGGGTGGTGCTTCTTAGCCTGGAGGAACTTCTGGACGTGGGGTAGCAGAATGTTACTGGGGGGGAACAGACCTGTACAGAGCCACAGCAGCTCCCAGCCCTTCTCTTCACTGTACCTGCACACCCACACACACAGGCACGCAGGCAGGCAGGCAGACACACCACAGCCACACACATACATACACACCATGGTCAATCCCCATATGACCACAACTTGTGTGTGTAGATTGCAGAGTCAGACATACTTGATGTGGTTCTCGGTGAGCTGTTTGAGGATCTGACAGTAGATCTCGTCTTTGAGTGGCTCTGCCTTCAGCGCTCCCTCAAAGATCTGGTCGGTCAGCTCGTTGACCGAACGCGCTCGCTTGGATGGGTAGTCACCCATATACTTCATCAGGGGTGCAGGGGAGCGATCAAGGACCATGACCAAACATTGACCACAATACCACACACGCTAAACACAGACATAAAACTATGATGCATTACTACATAATGTACATTATACCATGACCTGTTGAGGTTTGCGTCACATTTAAAGGGATAGTTCACCCAAATTACACATTGGTTTCCTTACCCAGTAAGCAGTCTATGGACAAGGTTAGACAGCAATCCAGCTTTGGTTTTGTTTACCTGGCCACTGTCTCCAAATGCTAACTGTTTAGCATTTTTGTCCAAAAAACAATGCACGTCAATTATGTCAAATCATCCCAGTGTTTAAAATTGATTGTGTAGCTCAATAAAGTTACTTTAAGATGATTTGGACATGAAGCATAAAGTATTCGATACACAATGGCTGCAGGGCAGTAAGGATATCAATGAAGGCCAGTTGGGCCTCCTGGGAGAGCTCCTCATGGGCCAGCACCTTCTTCAGCAGAGGCTGTTTGAGGGGCTCCCTGGTGCAACACCACAGACGCTCCTTCCCCCGGCCCTTAGGGATCATTACCCTGATCAGAGTGCTCTTAGGAGGGGGTCTAGAGGGGGGAGGAGAATAGTGAGTGTGTAATAGGAAGTGAGTGAGAGTGTGAGTGTGCATGTGACTACCTGAAGTAGTCGTAGGAGAACTCCTCTAGGGTGTAAGGCTTGACCTTGTCCTCACTCTCAGCCAGGGCCATCTGGGACAGGTTGATGGACTCTCTTCTCTGGTCTGGAGTCATAGTCACCAGAGCCTAGCAGAGAGAGAGAGGAGGGAGAGAGAGAGGATGGAAGGGTGCAAAAAAGAGAGGAAGAGTGAGATGGAGAAAAAAGGGACGAAAGATGGAGAGGGGAGGGAGCAGAAGAAAGAGAGAGGTGGAGAGGGAAAGAAAGATGCAGACAGACAAAAAAAAACTTTAGTAAAAGAGAAACTACAGAATAAGAACTGTAAAGACCGTATGGAGCTTGGCAATGCCTGAGGTCATAATCACTACAATGTCATATTGTGGTATAAATTCCCCAAGTTTCCATAGATTTTCAAAATGACCCATGAGCATAGTTTCTAAAAGTTCCTGGAACTTGCAACCCTAGTCATGAGGTCACTCACCACGATGTCATACTGCGGCCGGGTGACGGTGGGCAGGACGTAGACGCAGTCGGCCGGGAAGTCCCCCTGCTGCTTGGTCTTGTCATTGACCCCATGGGCCCACCCCGAGGTCATGACCTGCTCGCCGCAGTGCTCGTCCAATAGGATCAGGTCGCCCTTGGAGAAACTGAGGAAGGTGGAGTCCTCGCCGCCCGCTACGGGAACACAACATTCAATTCAATGGAAATTCCATTCAATTAACTTTATTGTCCCCTATGAGGGAAAGTCATGTGTGGTGGTGTTGAAAAACATGCCACTGTACAAGAAAACACCAACAAGACCACAGTCATTCACCATACTTTCCCTTGCTGGCTTTGAAAAACATTACCTGTTCTTAAAAAGTGATTCCAATGTTGCTCAATGTGCATTGCCCCCGTGTAATAAACCAAATAAGATAAAGTAAATAACGTACAGGCGCTAGTAGGTTACTTACAGGGGTTGGGGCAGTCCAGCAGCGCCACCACAAACTTTGACCTCTTCCTGAGGCCTTCCAGGAAGGTCACAATAAGGTCACGGATGTCCTCTGCATTGTTTGAGGTGAACGTATACTCGTCTCCTTTGATGGTGGCCAGCGAGAAGCTCTGGCCCTGGAGCTTACCCCCTCTGTAACGGGAAATGATTCATACAATATCAAAACAATGTTACAGATTATAATATTATTTTATATATATTTTTTTCATCTTTCCATATTTCCATATTTCATTTTGTTGTATAAAAGCACATGCTTATTCTAATTCAGTTGCTTTGTATATTACAACTGAAGAATACATATTTTTGTATCATTTCAATGACATCATTATAATAACATGATATCAATGAAAAGTAGTAACAACCAAGTGAATGAAAACATATCTAATTATCATTGACGAATAATGACTACAGACTATTGGGAGACAGGAATAGTAGCAGCATTACCTGCTACTGGACACAGCAGTAATCTCTGGGAAAGAGAGTTCCAAAAGGACCTGCTCCTGCTCATCCACAAAGTAGACCCCGGTCCAGTTCACTGCCACAATGACGTCATTCTTAGGCAGGCTAGGTCCTGAGGGGTTCAAAGGTTACTTAGAGGTCATTTCAACCTACAATTAGTCATATCATCATGGATACGATACAGGTCTTTCTCAGAAATATAATTAGTGTTACATCCCTTGTATTACATTGGCCAAAACTCCCATAAATATCAACAGTGGACTTACCTGAAAATTTGAAGGCCTCGTAGAAGCGGGAGAAGAGTAAAGGCCACCTGAAACGAGAAAAGTCAACCACGTCCTCTTTCACCTTCTGAGGGTCCAACCTCTTCTGGGTGTAGACTCCCTGAGGCAGAGGAGGGGTTAGAGAGACTGTTTGAGAACTGGGTGTGTGAGCGTATGTACTGTTCATAGGACAATATAGTCAAGTTGTAGTGGTAAAAACAAAGGTGGGTAAACACTGAACGCCGATTGAGATGACGGGCGGCGATTAACAAATGTTCATTCAGAAAACAGTAATTTGGCGTAGTAGATGCTTAAACGCTATTCATTAAAGAATAAGCAGTGGAAACAGTGCTTACGTGTGTTTACCCTACCGCTACATCCCTGAATATAGTGACAAATAGTTCAAAGGACAAATCCTGTTGTAAGAGCACGAGAAACAGATTTTGGGTCCGAAAGTGAAGGGCTCTGAAACCGATCCTTGGGGGACACCTACCTTTCTGTGGGCAGAGACAACTAGCTGGGCCCACTTGTCAGTTGTCTTGGCGGAGCTGATTTCACGGTCAGGGATGTAGGAGGGGATGAGTTTGAGGAGGCGCTCTTGGAGGATCTCGGAGCCATATTCTACGTAGTACTGCTGAGATGCCAGCTCCGCCAGATCCTCGTCCTGAGCGAGAGAGAGCGGGATGGGAGAGAGATGGAGAGAGAGGGAGATTGATAGAGGGTGAGTGGATAGATGGAGTGAGAGATAAGGGGAAGCTTTAACACTTTCATATTTTACAAAAAAACATCAGGCATGAATGTGCATTCACATATACGCTGAACAAAAATATTTAAAGATAACATGGAACAATTTCTAAGATTTTACTGAGTTACAGTTCATATAAGGAAATGAGTCAATTGAAATAAATTCATTAGGCCCTAATCTATGGATTTCACATGACTGGGAATATAGAAATGCGTCTGCTGGTCACAGATACATAAATAAAAAGGAAGGGGTGTAGATCAGAAAACCAGTCAGTATCTGGTGTGACCACAATTTGCAGCACAACACATGTCCTTCGTAGAGTTGATCAGGCTGCTGATTGTGGCCTGTGGAATGTTGTCTCACTCCTCTTCAATGGCTGTGCGAAGTTGCTGGATATTGGTGGGACTGGAACACGCTGTCCTACACGTCGATCCAGAGCATCCCAAACGTGCTCAATGGTTGACATGTCTGGTGAGTATGCAGGCCATGGAAGAACTGGGACATTTTCAGCTTCCAGGAGTTGTGTACAGACCCTTGCGACATGGGGCTGTGCATTATCATGCTGAAATATGAGGTGATGGCGGCGGATGAATGGCACGACAATGGGCCTCAGGATCTTTTGCATTCAAATTGCCATCAATAAAATGCAATTGTGTTTGTTGTCCGTAGCTTTATGCCTGCCCATACCATAACCCCACTGCAACCATGGGGCACTCTGTTCACAATGTTGACATCAGCAAACCGCTCGCCTACACGACACCATGCACGCGATCTGCCATCTGCCCAGTACAGTTGAAACTGGAATTAATCCGTGAAGAGCACACTTCTCCAGCGTACCAGTAGCCATCGAAGGTGAGCATTTGCCCACTGAAATCAGTTACGACGCCGAACTGCCGTCAGGTCAAGACCCTGGTGAGGACGACGAGCATGCAGATGAGCTTCCCTGAGACGGTTTCTGACAGTCTGTGCAGACATTCTTTGGTTGTGCAAGCCCACAGTTTCATCAGCCGTCCAGATGGCTGGTCTCAGATGATCCCGCAGGTGAAGAAGCCAGATGTGGAGGTCCTGGGCTGGCGTGGTTACATGTGGTCTGTGGTGGTGAGGCCGGTTGGACGTACTGCCAAATTCTCTAAAACGTTGGAGGTGGCTTATGGTAGAGAAATGAATATTCAATTATCCTGCAGTCAGCATGCCAATTGCACACTCCCTCAAAACTTGAGACATCTGTGGCATTGTGTTGTGTTACAAAACTGAACATTTTAGAGTGGCCTTTTATTGTCCCCAGCACAATAATAATAATAATAATAATAATAATAATAATAATATGCCATTTAGCAGACGCTTTTATCCAAAGCGACTTACAGTCATGTGCGCATACATTTTTACGTGTGGGTGGTCCCGGGGATCGAACCCACTACCCTGGCGTTACAAGCGCCATGCTCTACCAATTGAGCTACAGAGGACCACACCTCAAGGTGCACCTGTGTAATGATCATGCTGTTTAATCAGCTTTTTGATATGCCACACCTGTCAGGTGGATGGATTATCTTGGCAAAGGAGAAATGCTCACAAACAAATGTGTGCACAAAATTAAGGGAAATAAGCTTTTTGTGCCTGTGGAACATTTCTAGGATCTTTTATTTCAGCTCATAAAACATGGGACCAACCCTTTACATGTTGCGTTTATACTTTTGTTCAATGTACATCAGTATTAAATAAATATCACATAAAAACGCCATCTCACATCATTCATCAACCTAGAAGAGAGAGAGGGAGAGTGGAAATTCCCCAAATGTGCTCTCTCACCTCCCTCCTCATACAGGCCTTCATCCCTCTGCCTCCACTCACCCTCTCGCAGCGGTACTCGCCAAACTTCACTCCCCGGACGGTCTGCTGGTAGATGAGGTTGGTGGCCACGCTGTCATCGCCAGGATTGTGCCAGGGTGTGAAGATCTCCTTCCTGAAGAAAAGGCGCCAGGGAGCATTCCTCTCCTGGGCGCCCTGCTCCTTGGCATACTGCTCGCACTGCGACACGGCGTCCATCACATGGTCGCTGCCGCTGCCCAATGAGGATACCTGGGGGGAGAGAGGGGGAAGAATGGACATTCAACATTGTTAATAGTTGTGGGTTCGATAGCTTCTCAAACAAGTTTGTGAGACTGTATGTGTGAGTGACTTAGTGAGTAAGTGAGAGTGAGTGAGTGTGTCCCTGCTTGCATACATGCGTGTGTGTACACATCTACACATTTCTCTCGCTCAGATGAAGCGAGTGAGGTCCAGTCCAGTACCTTGTCAAACAGGGCGATATAGAGGGAGAAACCGAAGCGGTCTTGGAGGCTGATCTTGTCCGCCAGGGAATTACACAGCTCGCTGGCTGTGGTGGCTGAGTCGGTCAGCAGGGTCTTAGTGGTGCCATCCATGAAGGTCACCGGCAACATGATGGGCTTCTTCGACTTAGTGGCCTGAGAGGGGGAGGGGATAATGTTTTATTTTAAAAAAAGGCTACACTTGAATGTCTAAAACCAGATAGTAAGTATGTAATAATTACCTACAGTGAGGGAAAAAAGTATTTGATCCCCTGCTGATTTGGTACGTTTGCCCACTGACAAAGAAATTATCAGTCTATAATTTTAATGGTAGGTTTATTTGAACAGTGAGAGACAGAATAACAACAAAAAAATCCAGAAAAACGCATGTCAAAAATGTTATAAATTGATTTGCATTTTAATGAGGGAAAATAAGTATTTGACCCCTCTGCAAAACATGACTTAGTACTTGGTGGCAAAACCCTTGTTGGCAATCACAGAGGTCAGACTTTTCTTGTAGTTGGCCACCAGGTTTGCAAACATCTCAGGAGGGATTTTGTCCCACTCCTCTTTGCAGATCTTCTCCAAGTCATTAAGGTTTTGAGGCTGACGTTTGGCAACTCGAACCTTCAGCTCCCTCCACAGATTTTCTATGGGATTAAGGTCTGGAGACTGGCTAGGCCACTCCAGGACCTTAATGAGCTTCTTCTTGAGCCACTCCTTTGTTGCCTTGGCCGTGTGTTTTGGGTCATTGTCATGCTGGAATACCCATCCACGACCCATTTTCAATGCCCTGGCTGAGGGAAGGAGGTTCTCACCCAAGATTTGACGGTACATGGCCCCGTCCATCGTCCCTTTGATGCGGTGAAGTTGTCCTGTCCACTTAGCAGAAAAACACCCCCAAAGCATAATGTTTCCACCTCCATGTTTGACGGTGGGGATGGTGTTCTTGGGGTCATAGGCAACATTCCTCCTCCTCCAAACACGGCGAGTTGAGTTGATGCCAAAGAGCTCCATTTTGGTCTCATCTGACCACAACACTTTCACAGGGTTCTCCTCTGAATCATTCAGATGTTCAGACGGGCATGTATATGTGCTTTCTTGAGCAGGGGGACCTTGCGGGCGCTGCAGGATTTCAGTCCTTCACGGTGTAGTGTGTTACTAATTGTTTTCTTGGTGACTATGGTCCCAGCTGCCTTGAGATCATTGACAAGATCCTCCCGTATAGTTCTGGGCTGATTCCTCACCGTTCTCATGATCATTGCAACTCCACGACGTGAGATCTTGCATGGAGCCCCAGGCCGAGGGAGATTGACAGTTATTTTGTGTTTCTTCCATTTGCGAATAATCGCACCAACTGTTGTCACCTTCTCACCAAGCTGCTTGGCGATGGTCTTGTAGCCCATTCCAGCCTTGTGTAGGTCTGCAATCTTGTCCCTGATATCCTTGGAGAGCTCTTTGGTCTTGGCCATGGTGGAGAGTTTGGAATCTGATTGATTGATTGCTTCTGTGGACAGTTGTCTTTTATACAGGTAACAAACTGAGATTAGGAGCACTCCCTTTAAGAGTGTGCTCCTAATCTCAGCTCGTTACCTGTATAAAAGACACCTGGGAGCCAGAAATCTTTCTGATTGAGAGGGGGTCAAATACTTATTTCCCTCATTAAAATGCAAATCAATTTATAACATTTTTGACAAGCGTTTTTCTGGATTATTTTGTTGTTATTCTGTCTCTCACTGTTAAAATAAACCTACCATTAAAATTATAGACTGATCATTTCTTTGTCAGTGGGCAAACGTACAAAATCAGCAGGGGATCAAATACTTTTTTCCCTCACTGTATATACAGTTGCGGCAAGAAATATGGGCGCCTTTGCACTTTTCTTAAATAATTCTCTATTTCTTCTAAATTAGGTTTAAATTGATATTTGATTTTCAACATTGCAGAACCAATGTTTTTTTTTTTTTTTTTACTTAACTTTACAATTTTAAATGTAGAAAATAAAGACAAATGGCATGGACAAATTGATTGGCACCCTGGACATAGTACTTGGATGCACAGCCTTTGGCCAAGATAACTGCCAAGAAATGCTTCTTGTAGCCATCAATAAGCTTGCTGCACCTTACTACTGGCAATTTGGCCCACTCTTCAGCAGCAAACCCAATGAAAATAACACCCTCCCGACAATCAAAGATGAGGGACGTTTGATAATGCTGTGGGATTGCTTTGCTGCCTCTGGTACTGGAGGCCTTGAACACGTGCAAGGCATCACGAAATCAGCAGATTATCAGGTGTCCAACATTCAACCCAGCGTCCAAAAACTGGGTCTCCATTGAAGGTTGTGGGTCTTCCAGCAGCACATCAAAAAGCACCCAGGAATGGTTCAAGAAGCAATGCCGGACTGTTCTGGAGTGACCAGCGAAGAGTCCAGATCTGAATCACATCCAAAACCAATGGAGATATCTGAAAACAGCAGTTGGTGGAGGGCACCCCTCAAAAATTGAAGAATTAGAGCAGTTTGCTGCTGAAAAGTCGCCGTTTGTCAGCAGTTATCTTGGCCAAAGGCTGTGCAACCAAGTCCTACCTCCGGGGTGCCAATAATTTTGTCCATGCCATTTGTCTTTATTTTCTAAATTAAAATGGTCAACTTAAGCTACACATTTTTTATTGCTTCTGCAATGTAGAAAATCCAATAACAAGGTGTGGTGACCAAGAGTTGAATTTAAATTTTAACACATTTTTGAAGAAATAGCTAATCATTTAAGTGCAAGGGTGCCAATGTATTTGGCAGCAACTGTATCTTGTAATAACTGCATTTTTTCTGGCCTGCAAATACATTTTGATGAACAAATCAGTCCAAACCCAAAAAAACTTGTGCCCTCCACCCTAAGCCATTATCATGGGCTGCTAATGCAAGTCTTTAGGTCTCAGACAAATTTACTCATCATCATAGCAGTAGAAAGCAGAGTATGATGGTAGAGGAATAATGGCAGACACGCAAGTGGGAAGAAGTTGCCCCTAGACACTGATTTCAGTTTAGCATTTTCCACCTAATAATACGGTTTAGAACTGCCACCATGGTTCACTGATACTAGATCTGTGCATACCTGCAGCTCGAGCCAAGATGGTGGCTGGGTCCTGGTGCAGTTCACAAAGGTCCTCCTCAACCTCTCCTCGCAGTATGGAGCGTAGCCCGGCGGACCACTGATCATGAACGTACGCAAATACTGAAGGAGAGAGAGGAAGTGTGTGTGTGTGTGGGGGGGTGTTAACACCAATGAGACATTCTGGGGCACATTCAGTGGATCCACTTCGAATTCAACAGGACTAGGCCCAGACAAATGAGGGGTGTCTGTGTGTGTGTTCGCATACATGTATGCACTCATGTGTGTATATGCTGTGTGTGTGTTATCAAAAATACGAGGGTCTTACTTTGACAAACTTCTCAGAGGGAGCGAAGCAGCCAGCGCAGAGGGAGAGCAGGATCCAGCCACGTGCATGGCTACTCTTATATGGGTTCTGGGTCAGCTGCTTGCAGATCTGACAGTAGATCTCATCCCTGGTAATGGACACAACAGCCAGCCAATCACAGCCACCGTCAGATCACGAGCAGCGAAAACAAGCCAATCTCAAGTCAGAACCAGGAAAAAAATGTATGATGGTTAGATGTCCCCATATTCAAACTAGCATACCACTTAGAATACATGTTCAAATTATTTTTTGTGACAGGTGAAAACAATTACATTTACGTAATTTAGCAGATGCTCTTATCCAGAGCGACTTACAATTAGTGCATTCATCTTAAAATACTGTAGCTAGGTGAGACAATAACATATGACAAATGTAGTAGTCTGAGATACTAGCAAAAAACTCAGTGGGAGTTATTTAAGATACTGTACTCTTCAAAGAGGTAGGGTTTCAGACATTTTCGGAAGATGGGCAGGGACTCCGCTGTCCTGACGCTGTCCTGACTATTGGGGTAGCTGCCTTCCTGTAGGGGTGGGAGGGCCAAGAGACCTGATGTGGCAGAACGGAGTGCTCGGGCTGGGGTGTAGGGTTTGAGCATAGCCTGAAGGTAGGGAGGGGCAGTTCCCTTGTTGCTCCGTAGGCAAGCACCAGGGTCTTGAAGATGATGCGAGCTTCGACTCAAAGCCAGTGGAGTGTGCGGAGGAGCCGGGTGACACGGGAGAACTTTGGAAGGTTGAACAACAGGTGGGCTGCAGCGTTCTGGATAAATTGCAGCGGTTTGATGGCACAAGCGGGGAGCCAACAGAGAGTTGTAGTAGTCTAGACAGGAGATGACAAGTGCATGGATTAGGACCTGCGCCGCTTCCTGTGTGAGGAAAGGTCGTACTCTACGGATGTTGTAGAGCATGAACCTGCAGGAGCGAGTAAAAAATCTAATCACATTTTATTGGCCACATGCGCCGAATACAACAGGTGCAGACATTACAGTGAAATGCTTACTTACAGCCCTTAACCAACAGATGAAATTAATTTTTTATAAGTAATAAGTAAAATAAAACAACAAAAAAGTGTTGAGAAAAAAAGAGCAGAAGTAAAATATAATAACAGTAGGGAGGCTATATATACAGGGGGGTACTGGTGCAGAGTCAATGTGCGGGGGCACCGGCTAGTTGAGGTAGTTGAAGTAATATGTACATGTGGGTAGAGTTAAAGTCACTATGCATAAATAATTAACAGAGTAGCAGCAGCGTAAAAAGATGGGGTGGGGGGGCAGTGCAAATAGTCCGGGTAGCCATGATTAGCTGTTCAGGAGTCTTATGGCTTGGGGGTAGAAGCTGTTGAGAAGTCTTTTGGACCTAGACTTGGCACTCCGGTACCGCTTGCCGTGCGGTAGCAGAGAGAACAGTCTATGACTAGGGTGGCTGTAGTCTTTGACAATTTTGAGGGCCTTCCTCTGACACCGCCTGGTATAGAGGTCCTGGATGGCAGGAAGCTTGGCCCCAGTGATGTACTGGGCCGTACGCACTACCCTCTGTAGTGCCTTGCGGTCGGAGGCCGAACAGTTGCCATACCAGGCGGTGATGCAACCAGTCAGGATGCTCTTGATGGTGCAGCTGTATAATTTTTGGAGGATCTGAGGACCCATGCCAAATCTTTTCAGTCTCCTGAGGGGGAATAGGCTTTGTCGTGCCCTCTTCACGACTGTCTTGGTGTGTTTGGACCATGATAGTTCGTTGGTGATGTGGACACCAAGGAACTTGAAGCTCTCAACCTGTTCCACTACAGCCCTGTTGATGAGAATGGGGGCGTGCTCAGTCCTCTTTTTTTTCAAGTAGTCCACAATCATCTCCTTTGTCTTGGTCACGTTGAGGGAGAGGTTGTTGTCCTGGCACCTCACGGCCAGGTCTCTGACCTCCTCCCTATAGGCTGTCTCATCGTTGTCAGTGATCAGGCCTACCACTGTTGTGTCGTCGGCAAACTTAATGATGGTGTTGGAGTCGTGCCTGGCCATGCAGTCATGGGTGAACAGGGAGTACAGGAGGGGACTAAGCACGCACCCCTGAGGGGCCCCCGTGTTGAGGATCAGTGTGGCAGATGTGTTGATACCTACCCTTACCACCTGGGGGTAGCCTGTCAGGAAGTCCAGGATCCAGTTGCAGAGGGAGGTGTTTAGTCCCAGGATCCTTAGCTTAGTGATGAGCTTTGAGGGCACTATGGTGTTGAATGCTGAGCTGTAGTCAATTAATAGCATTCTCACGTAGGTGTTCCTCTTGTCCAGGTGGGAAAGGGCAGTGTGGAGTGCAATAGAGATTGCATCATCTGTGGATATGTTGGGGCGGTATGCAAATTGGAGTGGGTCTAGGGTTTCTGGGATAACGGTGTTGATGTGAGCCATGACCAGCTATTCAAAGCACTTCATGGCTACAGACGTCAGTGCTACGGGTATCTGCTTTGATGTTTGCAGAGAATGACATGGTGTTGTCCAGGGTCACGGCAAGAGGCACTGTGGAGTTGTCAACTGTGATGGAGAGGTCTCGGAGCGGACAGGCCTTCCCCAGGAGGAAGAGCAGCTCCGTTTTGTTGAGGTTGCGCTTAAGGTGGTGGGCCAACATCCAAGCAATATGGTGGAAGCTTAGATCATCAATGAAGGAGGGGAGGCATGGAGAGAACAGATTAAGAAAGTCAAGAAAAATATTTCAGAGTAATTGGTAGAATAAGTCAAAGGGTCGTAGGTCACCTGAGGGCGGGCCTTAGGATGCCGTTGCCGATGATGAAGTGCAGCTTCTCCAGGTTGGAGGTGGGCCGGTCCTCCAGCATGCTGTTTCCCCGTAGGCTGTAATCGCCGTCCGTCAAATGCCGGGTCACCTATAGGGGAGAAGAGGAGGCGGGGCCAACAGGGAACAGACATGTCATTAGTGATTACTTCCATTCAGTCAGTTGGATATTGGTATTGGTAAATGCTGAGTTGGCAACGGGGGGTTCCCACAGATGCTGAACACTCCCATAACCAATCAGAGTACCCATATAATCTGTCAAATATTAACATGGGCATATCCATAAGCAGTAACAAGAATGTTGGTCCAACCCACTATTTTGGGGATTGTGTGGCTCAGTTGGTAAGAGCATGGTGCTGCTAACTGGCATATACAGTTGAAGTCGGAAGTTTACATACACCTTAGCCAAATACATTTAAACTCAGTTTTTCACAATTCCTGACATTTAATCCAAGTAGGATCACCACTTTATTTTAAGAATGTGAAATGTCAGAAAAATAGTAGAGAGAATGATTTATTTCAGCTTTTATTTCTTTCATCACATTCCCAGTGGGTCAGAAGTTTACATACACTCAATTAGTATTTGGTGGCATTGCCTTTAAATTGTTTAACTTGGGTCAAATGTTTTGAGTAGCCTTCCACAAGCTTCCCACAATAAGTTGGGTGAATTTTGGCCCATTCCTACTGACAGAGCTGGTGTAACTGAGTCAGGTTTGTAGGCCTCCTTGCTCGCACACGCCTTTTCAGTTCTGCCCACAAATGTTCTATAGGATTGAGGTCAGGGCTTTGTGATGGCCACTCCAATACCTTGACTTTGTTGTCCTTAAGCCATTTTGCCACAACTTTGGAAGTATGCTTGGGGTCATTGTCCATTTGGAAGACCCATTTGCGACCAAGCTTTAACTTCCTGACTGATGTCTTGAGATGTTGCTTCAATATATCCACATCATTTTCCTTCCACATGATGCCATCTATTTTGTGAAGTGCACCAGTCCCTCCTGCAGCAAAGCACCCCCACAGCATGATGCTGCCACCTCCGTACTTCACGGTTGGGATGGTGTTCTTCGGCTTGAAAGCATCCCCCCTTTTCTTCCAAACATAACAATGGTCATTATGGCCAAACAGTTCTATTTTTGTTGCATCAGCCCAGAGGACATTTCTCCAAAAAGTATGATCTTTGTCCCCATGTGCAGTTGCAAACCGTAGTCTGGCTTTTTTATGGCGGTTTTGGAGCAGTGGCTTCTTCCTTGCCGAGTGGCCTTTCAGGTTATGTCGATATAGGACTCGTTTTACTGTGAATATAGATACTTTTGTACCTTTTTCCTCCAGCATCTTCACAAGGTCCTTTGCTGTTGTTCTGGGATTGATTTGCACTTTTCGCACCAAAGTACGTTCATCTCTAGGAGACAGAACGAGTCTCCATCCTGAGCGGTATGACGGCTGCGTGGTCCCATGGTGTTCATACTTGCGTACTATTGTTTGTACAGAAGAACGTGGTACCTTCAGGCGTTTGGAAATTGCTCCCAAGGATGAACCAGACTTGTGGAGGTGTACAATGTTTTTTCTGAGGTCTTGGCTGATTTCTTTTGATTTTCCCATGATGTCAAGCAAAGAGGCACTGAGTTTGAAGGTAGGTCTTGAGATACATCCACAGGTACACCTCCAATTGACTCAAATGATGTCAATTAGCCTATCAGAAGCTTCTAAAGCCATGACATCATTTTCTGTAATATTCCAAGCTGTTTAAAGGCACAGTCAACTTAGTGTATGTAAACTTCTGACCCACTGGAATTGTGATACAGTGAATTATAAGTGAAATAATCTGTCTGTAAATAATTGTTGGAAAAATTACTTGTGTCATTCACAAAGTAGATGTCCTAACCAACTTGCCAAAACTATAGTTGGTTAACAAGAATTTTGTGGAGTGGTTGATAAACGAGTTTTAATGACTCCAACCTAAGTGTATGTAAACTTCCGACTTCAACTGTATTATCATTATTATTTTTATACTATTATTATTATGAAAGCTATAATGAGACACAAACCTCCTCAGTGATCTTGGACTTCCTCTTCAGGGTGAGAGAGACCAGCTTGTGTCTCACACTGTTCTTCTTTTGCCCACCACCACCTTCAATTGAGCTGTTCTGTAAGAGGGAGGGAGAGAGGGTAGTTGAGCTTTATGTTGTCTGTCTGTCTGTCTGTCTGTCTGTCTGTCTGTCTGTCTGTCTGTCTGTCTGTCTGTCTGTCTGTCTGTGTGTCTGTGTGTCTGTGTGTCTGTGTGTCTGTGTGTCTGTGTGTCTGTGTGTCTGTGTCTGTGTCTGTGTCTGTGTCTGTGTGTGTGTGTGTGTGTGTGTGTGTGTGTCCTGGATAGCATACACAAAAAATCTACCCATTCTACCAACACCCACCTTCTCATCTCCTTAAAGTGCGACTGCACTTCCTGATTTTGCCTCGTTTTTCATCAATGCTCATTAAGAAATGCTAGCGGCCATGACTGAAGGCAAACAAGAGTTGTCTTGGGGGTGTGGTTTAATGTGGGTGATTCTTGGGTGTGTATTTGCCATTACAATTACAACAAAGAAGTGCAGTAGTGAGTACAGCGAGGTAATCTAAGCTAGTTTTGCTATGGAGAGAACAAAGTTTTGAAGTTGAGGGCTTCTCCCCTCCTGACTGACACGCCATCTCAAGATGGTCAGCTAATTCAGTTCTATGTGTAGGCTAAAGCCTGACCTTGTGTTTAGCCAAACTGACAGCAGCTAGCTAGCATAGCTTGTTGATAGCTGCAGCTGGCTATCATATTTAGCTGATATTTCTCTGCCAAATCTGTTATGGCAAGATAGCAAGAGCCAGTGTCTGGATCCCACATAGTCTGTTTTCAAAAGGAGAAGTTGGTTTTCAAGGGCAGTTGACCTTTAACTGCTCCCTTAGGCCAGGGTTTCTCAATCCTGGTCCTGGGGATCCAAAGGGGTGCACAGTTTTATTTTTGCCCTAGCACTAACACATTCCAATAATGATTCCAGTAATCAAAGGCTTGATAAGTTGATTAGTTGAATTAGATGTCTGAGTGCTAGGGCAAAACAAAAATGTACACCCCTTTGGATCCCTAGGACCAGGGTTGAAAAACACTGCCTTAAGCCTTATTTATACCTTGGGCAAGTACACAAAACAAGAACGCAATTAGCAACTCAACTACACTATTTTACTTGGCTAATTGCATTCTTATGTTGTGTATTTGTGTTAGGTATAACTTAGGCTTTAAACCCTTCCTATTATGTTCTCCCTCCAAACCACATCCCTTCCGGTCCCATTTTACATTGAATACCTCACAAGCAATGTTCCCTCTAAGCTGCCCTGAGACTGCTGCACAGCTCCCGGGACTGCCGGGCAGAAATATCAGCCCACAGAGAGAAGCACCAGATTGAACTTCACTCAACTTTCTAGAGCAGTGGTCACCAACCGGTCGATCTCCAAGGCATTCCTAGTCCTAAAAAAACAACGATAAAGCCTTGTGTTCCTATTTTTTTTATTCATCTCTGGCTGTTGACAGTAGATGCACCCGATTCAGCTGCCCTGCACGCCGGGTAGGCGAACGGTTTGAACCCTTTCATGTGTCTGAAGGTACAAACTCTGCCTTCCCGGCAGGCCCAGAGAGCAAATCAAGTGCACTATATGCTGCTGGCCAATCAGATTGCTCAAATTACCGTGTCTGCAGTAAGGACGCAGGCATAAAAAAAAGCTACAGAAAAGTTGATACTGTGAGATTTCAAAACGTTTAAAACAATAAATAGAGACTGTCAACGAATACAGCAAAGAGCTGCTGTTTTTATGAGGGAGTTCATGTTGAAGTTCTTACTCAGCACTGTCACTTACTCAGCACTGTCAACACTTTGTATTCAACACTTTTATAAGCCATAAAATGAGTGTTCTTCCTATTTCCACACAGCGCTACAACAAGCACTGCAGCACTAATGAATGAGTAGGAAAGTGTATCTATAGGCTTGCATTGTTGTTATTATTAGCGGCTTGGGTCTTTTTTAATATAGAGGAATATTTCACTCTGTTCATAGGAGTAACAACATGAATTTGTGCATGAGGCAGAAATAATGCGGTCCGACTCGAGTTGCCCCATCAGCTGGAAGACTGTCCCTTTTTGGTCAGTGTCAGTGGAGGAAAGGGAGAGCGGAGGGATGATAAGAGGCGGACCCTCAGTCTGCTGCTCTCTCTCTCCGCTGAGACTGACCATCAGAAGCAGACACCATCAGCCCAGTAAAATACAAATAAAAAGCAAATTACTTAAATGTATGCTCACTCAGCTATGCTTCACAAGTAATACAACAACTAATCTATTACCGGTGTGATCATATAGCCTACCTCAAATTTTGAAATATATGTATTTTTTAATGGCCTGAACAACAATGCATTGGCGGGGCAATTCAAGCAAAGCCAATATGCGGTGATAATGTATTGGGCCTATAGTTTACTGCACAAACGTCATTGCTACAGTACTGTTTTTAATTGGTTAATGTTGCCTAGGCATGTAAAAAAAAAAATCTGAGTGGTAGATCTAGGCTTGCATTTTGACTCAAGGTGATCTTGACTCAGAAAAGGTTGGTGACCACTGTTCTAGAGTTTTCCCTGTTAACACTATCAACTTTTCCCTTTGCTGTGGCAATTGTGATCGAATCAACGCAATACTTTCAATGCAACATACAGAAACAAAACAAACTAGAAAAGAGATTTGTTATAGGCAGAACACATCAGAGTAGGATTCTATTGCATTGACACGCACTACTCAGCCCGTACTCTACACAGACCGGTGCGGCATAAACAAATCAGAGCTGCAGTAGGCCTATATACACATTTTGTTCAAATACTTTGCTAGTTAGTGAGTTATTAGCCCAGTTATAGATCATTTGTAGTCAGTAATAGGGGAGTGATTGCTTCCTACAAGAACACAAAACATGTAAATTTGTAGACAAGGTAAAGAGCTTTTTTTTTGTCTTAAAGGGGCAGTGTTGTATTTTGAGACAGGCTTGAATAAGCTAAGTAGCCAATAGGCAGAGGGTAGCATAATTTGTCTGATTCTCTGTAATAATAATATGGGAATAATAATGCATTTTATTTTGTAAAGTGGTTTCTTGCATCAAACAACACAAAAACATTTTCAGTCATCTCCTTGTCTGAAGGACAAGTGGATAAAAGGTTAATGTCAAGCCCTGCATGTTTCTTTTCAAAAGTATCATGGAATGTAGGCCTATACTGAACACCACACATTGGCTAATACTGTAGGCTGAATGATAGAACAGCTATTTCCATGTTAAAATGTTATGGGATGCATTTTCTCCATTGTTTTTGATGGTAGGCCACTCTGGTAGGCCTACATTATGATCAAATAGCCACAGTAGCCTACTTGACAACTGCTCAAACTGTATCTTAAAGCATATACAACCTCAGTGTTCACAGTAAATGCGCTGGAAGTTTGCGCTCAGCAGACCTAAAATTAGCTCAGTGACGGAAAGAAAATCACAAGCACCCTTTCACACTCCTCCCCCAACTCCTCAACACCACATTTTCTCATGTCCTCCCTTTCATCTCTTCTCTACCCACCCCACTCTCTCTCTCCTTTTCTCACTCATTTATCCTCCCTTAACCCCCGCCCACACTCTCCCCACCAATATTCTATCCCCTCTCTCAACTATGTTTGGGGGAGGGGAAGCTGATCCTGAATCTGTACCTAGGGGAGGCTTCACTTTGGAGTGCCCCCTCACCTCTCCCCCCAGAGTCTGGAGCTCCTTCAGCTCTCTCTTGTAGGTCCTCATCTCTCCCCCCTTCTCCACCCACCCCCTCTTCACCCACCTCCCTCACCTCTCCTTCCACGGTCTGTAGCTCTCTCTTGTAGGTCCTCTTGCTCAGCGTCTCGTAGATCTTGGTCATGACGGGGATCTTCTCCGAGCCATCACTGATGGCGATGTGGTACTTGGGTTCGGGCAGGTCCCCCATGAACCTCAGCACTGTGATCCACACCGCCAGCGCTGCCTGGGGGATGGGGGGATTGGGAGTGGTTTTAAAGGGATTGTTCGCCCAAATTGCGAAATTACAGTGCATTCGGAAAGTATTCAGACCACTTCCCTTTTTCCACATTTTGTTACGTTACAGCCTTATTCTAAAATGTAGTAAATTTATTTTTTCCTCATCAATCTACACACAATACCCCATAATAACAAAGCGAAAACTGGTTTTTAGAAATTTTAGCTAATTTATAATAAAATAAAAAACAGAAATACCTTATTTACATAAGTATTCAGACCCTTTGCTATGAGACTCGAAATTGATCTCAGGTGCATCCTGTTTCCATTGATCATCCCTGAGATGTTTCTACAACTTGATTGGAGTCCACCTGTGGTAAATTCAATAGATTGGACATGATTTGGAAAGGCACACACCTATCTATATAAGGAATCACAGTTGACAGTGCATGTCAGAGCAAAAACCAAGCCATGAGGTCGAAGGAATTGTCCGTAGAGCTCCGAGACAGGATTGTGTCAAGGCACAGATCTGGGGAAGGGTACCAAAACATTTCTGCAGCATTGAAGGTCCCCAAGAGCACAGTGGCCTCCATCATTCTTAAATGGAAGAAGTTTGGACCCACCAAGACTCTTCCTAGAGCTGGCCAAACTGAGCAATCGGGGGAGAAGGGCCTTGGTCAGGGAGGTGACCAACATTTACATTTACATTTTAGTCATTTAGCAGACGCTCTTATCCAGAGCGACTTACAGTTAGTGAATAAATCTTTTTTTTTTTTCTTTTTTACTGGCCCCCCGTGGGAATCGAACCCACAACCCTGGCGTTGCAAACGCCATGCTCTATCAACTGAGCTACATCCCTGCCGGCCATTCCCTCCCCTACCCTGGACGACGCTGGGCCAATTGTGCGCCGCCCATGAGTCTCCCGGTCACGGCCGGCTGCGACAGAGCCTGGATTCGAACCAGGATCTAGTGGCACAGTTAGCACTGCGATGCAGTGCCTTAGACCACTGCGCCACTCAGGAGACATGAACCCGATGGTTACTCTGACATAGCTCCAGAGTTCCTCTGTGGAGATGGGAGAACCTTCCAGAAGGACAACCAGTCTGCAGCACTCCACCAATCAGGCCTTTATGGTAGAGTGGCCAGACTGAAGCCACTCCTCAGAAAAAGGCACATGACAGCCCGCTTGGAGTTTGCCAAAAGGCAACTAAAGGACTCTCAGACCATGAGAAACAAGATTCTCTGGTCTGATGAAACCAAGATTGAACTCTTTGGCCTGAATGCCAAGAGTCACATCTGGAGGAAAGCTGGCACCATCCCTACGGTGAAGCATGGTGGTGGCAGCATCATGCTGTGGGGATGTTTTTCAGCGGCAGGGACTGGGAGATTAGTCAGGATCGAGGGAAAGATGAACGGAGCAAAGTACATTTGACATTTTAGTAATTTAGCAGACACTCTTATCCAGAGCGACTTACAGTTTAGTGAGTGCATACATTTCTTTTTTCTTATACTGGCCCCCCGTGGGAATCGAACCCACAACCCTGGCGTTGCAAACGCCATGCTCTACCAACTGAGCTACACGGGACTAGTACAGAGAGATCCTTGATGAAAACCTGCTCCAGAGCGCTCAGGACCTCAGACTGGAGCGAAGGTTCACCTTAAGCACACAGCCAAGACAACGCAGGAATGGCTTCGGGACAAGTCTCTGAATGTCCTTGAGTGGCCCAGCCAGAGCCCGGACTTGAACCCAATCGAACATCTCTGGAGGGACCTGAAAATAGCTGTGCAGTGATGCTCCCCATCCAACCTGACAGCGCTTGAGAGGATTTGCAGAGAAGAATTGGAGAAACTCCCCAAATACAGGTGTGCCATGCTTGTAGCGTCATACCCAAGAAGACTCAAGGCTGTAATCGCTGCCAAAGGTGCTTCAACAAAGTACTGAGTAAAGGGTCTGAATACTTATGAAAATGTGATATTTCAGTTTTTTTATTTTTAATACATTTGCAGAAATGTCTAAAAACCTGTTTTTGCTTTGTCATTTTGGGGTATTGTGTGTAGATTGATGAGGACCTGTGAGGCGTCAGTTTCTCAAACTAGACACTAATGTATTTGTCCTTTTGCTCAGTTGTGCACCGGGGCCTCCCACTCCTCTTTCTATTCTGGTTAGAGACAGTTTGTGCTGTTCTGTGAAGGGAGTAGTACACAGCGTTGTACGAGATCTTCAGTTCTTTGGCAATTTCTTGCATGGAATAGCCTTCATTTCTCAGAACAAGAATAGACAGACGAGTTTCAGAAGAAAGTTATTTGTTTCTGGCCATTTTGAGCCTGTAATCGAACCCACAATTGCTGATGCTCCAGATACTCAACTAGTCTCAAGAAGGCCAGTTTTATTGCTTCTTTAAGCAGCACAACAGTTTTCAGCTGTGCTAACATAATTGCAAAAGTATTTTCTAATGATCAATTAGCCTTTTAAAATGATCAACTTGGATTAGCAAACACAACGTGCCATTGGACTGATGGTTGCTGATAATGGGCCTCTGTACGCCTACGTAGATATTCCATTAATAATCAGCCGTTTCCAGCTACAATAGCCATTTACAACATGAACAATGTCTACACTGTATTTCTGATCAATTTGATGTTATTTTAATGGACAAAAAAAATGATTTTCTTTCGAAAACAAGGACATTTCTAAGTGACCCCAAACTTTTGAACGGTAGTGTATATATACAGTACCAGTCAAAAGTTTGGACACACCTACTCATTCAAGGGTTGTCTTTATTCTTACTATTTTCTACATTGTAGAATATTAGTGAAGACATCAAAACTATGAAATAACACATATGGACATTCTACATGATTCCATGTGTTATTTCGTAGTTTTGATGTCTTCACTATTATTCTACAATTTAGAAATTAGTAAAAGTAAAGAAAAACCCTGGAATGAGTAGGTGTGTCCAAACGTTTGACTGGTACTGTGTATATATATATATATAAGATTAATACAAATTAAATAACTAAAATATAGTCGTTGCATAAGTATTCAGCTCCCTGAGTCAATACATGTTAGTAACACCTTAGGCATCGATAACATCTGTGAGTCTTCTTGGGTAAGTCTATAAGAGCTTTGCACACCTGGATGGTGCAATATTTGCCCATTATTCTTTTCAAAATTCTTCAAGCTCTGTCAATATGTTGCTGATCATGGTTAGACACCAATTTTCAAGTCTTGCCATAGATTTTCTAGCAGATTTAAGTCAAAACTGTAAATTGGCCACATGGGAACATTCAACATGTTCTTGGTAAGCAACTCCAGTGTAGGTTTGGCCTTGTGTTGTAGGTTATTGTCCTGCTGAAAGGTGAATTTCTCTCCCACTCTCTGGTGTAAAGCAGACTGAATAATCACTTTAATAATGTTTACATATCTTGCATTACTCATCTCATATGTATATACTGTATTCTATAATATTCTACTGTATCTTAGTCCATGCCGCTCTGTCATTGCTTGTCCATATATGTATATATTCTTAATTGCATTCCTTACTTAGATTTGTGTGTATTGGGTATATGTTGTGAAATTGTTAGATATTACTTGTTAGATATTACTCTACTGTCAGCTAGAAGTACAAGCATTTCGCTACACCCGCAATAACATCTGCTAAACACGTGTATGTGACAAATACAATTTGATTTGAAGCAGGTTTTCCTCTACGATTTTGCCTGTGCTTAGCTCCATCCCTTTTCTTTTTATCCGTAAAAACTCCCCAGTATTTGCCGATGTCAAGCATAGCCATACCATGATGCAGCCACCACCAAGCTTGAAAATAAGGAGGCAGTTACTTAGTGATGTGTTCTGTTGGATTTGCCCCAAACATAAGGCATTGCATTTAGGCCAAAAGTGTATTCCTTTGCTGTGTTTTTTTTGCAGCCTTACTTTAGACTTATTTTGTATTTTTGTTTTCACTCTGTCATTTAGGTAATTATTGTGGAGACACTACTGTAGGAGCCATTTTGGCCTGTTTATGTGTTGTGTATATGTTGTCTGTCAAGGGTTATTTTTACTTGTTTTGTACACTAGAGGGCACTATGTTGGGGTCATGGGTCACTGGTGACGTGTGTGTATATAGGTTGCACAGGTGACCAGGACGGGTTAGCACATGTGAGAGGAGAGCACATACAGTTCTTACCATATCACAGATACAGCTTATAGAATGCATCTCTCTGCACCTTTTCTATAGGAATATGTGTTTTGGAGCTATTTATATTTTATATGCGCAATAAATGGGAACTTCATCCAAAAAGAGTAACGTTTGGAAAGCTAATTTTTGTGGACGTGTTAAGGACCTATGGACAGCTCTCTCCTGTGCCAGTGGTTTTTCATAGGGAATCGCCACTACAACTACAATGTTGTTGATCCATCCTCAGTTTTCTCCCATCACAGCCACTGAACTCTGTAGCCGTTTTAAAATGACCAATGGCCTCATGGTAACATCCGAGCATTTTCATTCCTGTCCTGTAGCTCAGTTCAGAATGACGACTGTCTCTTTGATGTGTCTGGGTGGTTTAATACAGGGGTTCCCAAACTTTTTCACTCGGGGCCCTCCTTCCAGCATTGAAGAACATACCACGTTAAATCTGTGTTTGAAATTCAATACTTGACTGAGTTGTTGTATGTATGAGGGACAGAGGAAGGTTTAGTCATTTAAAAAATCATGTCAACAGCTATTATTTCACACAGAGTGAGTCCATGTAACTTATTATTTGATTTGTTAAATTACATTTTACTCCTTGCCTCAACAAATGGGCTGAATACTTATGCAACGACTATATTTTAGTTATACATTTGTATTTATCTAAAAATGACATTGCAGAGTACTTTGTGTAGATTGTTGACAAAAAATGACAATTTAATCTATTTTAATCCCTCTTTGTATCACAAAGGGGGGGGGGGTAGCCTGAATGGGGTTAAGGTAATGTTGAGTGAGACACTCACGACTCAGGGCTCATGTGCAAAGCTGTAGGACCACAATGGTGAACATACACACAATGGGTCAAAGGTCAAAAGTCAGAGGTCAACTCACCAGCTGGTCACCCTCGTCCTCATGGAAGAGCAGAGGCTGCTTGAGCGTGCGCCGCACGTACGTGTGTGTGGTGGTGCCCTGGAAGTACGTGGTGGCGAACTTGGAGAACTTGTACTCCGACAGGTCCTCTTCCTCGTCGTCAGGCAGAGGGAGAGCCTCGTCTAAGTCGTCCTCCTCCCCCTCGGCCCGCAGAGCCACCTCCAGGTCCTACAACACACCCATGTAAACAGGCACAGAGACACAGAGGCATGGAGGCCTGCACAGAGGGAGGGATGCAGGCACGCAGAGAGGCACATGTGCACACACACGCGTAGGTACACCAGTGGCATAGCACAGTTTCACGGCTAACCAATAGCTAATCTCATGCTATTTTACACATTGTGCCATGAGGCGGAGAGAAAATGTTGCTGTTTTAGAGGTCAGGGATACTTGAAAGATGGGACAATCTCAACATTTTCCACAAATATATGAACAAAATGTGAAATATATATTTTGATAGACCAAAGTATCAGCTATCATACCATGTAAATGATCACCCTCCTAATGATTATTTAGTTAATCAAAAAGTGCAACTAACTCATTTCTGTCAACTCTCAGACACCATAAAAGGCATTTCATTTTTACAATTATTGTCCAACAATGTTTAAAGGCCTTGATTGTTTCATTCTAACAAATATTTAATACAAATCTCTTAACTTATTTTTGTTTATAGCACTATTAAGTGCTCTAGCATTTTGGCATGTTTTTCTAGATTTTTTCTAGAAATACTTCAATTGTTTAAGCATATGTTGCAGAACAAAATATTTTTTCAGAATATTGACAAAAAATGAATCAGTGACGGAGTTCACAAGCCACTGATGGAGTTGACAACAGATACTCTAGAAATAAAAGTTCAATACAAACTATAGAAAATGATTAATTTGAAAATCCCCAATAAAAACAAACTTTACAAACCATGAGTGGTCTTGTTGCACTACATGTAATGAAGACATTAATTAGGGGACCTTGCTCATTCCTGATTAATTTAGGATTTGAGAGAAATCTAATGGGGCCTTGCGGAGGCTGCGGGTGTGTGTGCTACGCCAGTGAGTGGAGGCAGGCAGACAGGCAGGTGCACCCACCCACACACACAGACATACAAGTATTTAGTCAGCCACCAATTGTGCAAGTTCTCCCACTTAAAAAGATGAGAGAGGCCTGTAATTCTCATCATATGTACACATCAACTATGACAGACAAAATGAAAAAACAAAATCCAGAAAATCACATTGTAGGATTTTTATGAATTTATTAGCAAATTATGGTGGAAAATAAGTATTTGGTCAATAACAAAAGTTTCTCAATACTTTGTTATATACCCTTTGTTGGCAATGACACAGGTCAAACGTTTTCTGTAAGTCTTCACAAGGTTTTCACACACTGTTGCTGGTATTTTGGCCCATTCCTCCATGCAGATCTCCTCTAGAGCAGTGATGTTTTGGGGCTGTCGCTGGGCAACACAGACTTTCAACTCCCTCCAAAGAATTTCTATGGGGTTGAGATCTGGAGACTGGCTAGGCCACTCCAGGACCTTGAAATGCTTCTTACGAAGCCACTCCTTCGTTGCCCGGGCGGTGTGTTTGGGATCATTGTCATGCTGAAAGACCCAGCCACGTTTCATCTTCAATGCCCTTGCTGATGGAAGGAGGTTTTCACTCAAAATCTCATAATACATGGCCCCATTCATTCTTTCCTTTACACGGATCAGTCGTCCTGGTCCCTTTGCAGAAAAACAGCCCCAAAGCATGATGTTTCCACCCCCATGCTTCACAGTAGGTATGGTGTTCTTTGGATGCAACACAGCATTCTTTGTCCTCCAAACCCAACGAGTTGAGTTTTTACCAAAAAGTTATATTTTGGTTTCATCTGACCATATGACATTCTCCTAATCCTCTTCTGGATCATCCAAATGCACTCTAGCAAACTTCAGATGGGCCTGGACATGTACTGGCTTAAGCAGGATTTGAGTCCCTGGCAGCGTAGTGTGTTACTGATGGTAGGCTTTGTTACTTTGGTCCCAGCTCTCTGCAGGTCATTCACTAGGTCCCCCCGTGTGGTTCTGGGATTTTTGCTCACCGTTCTTGTGATCATTTTGACCCCACGGGGTGAGATCTTGCGTGGAGCCCCAGATCGAGGGAGATTATCAGTGGTCTTGTATGTCTTCCATTTCCTAATAATTGTTCCCACAGTTGATTTCTTCAAACCAAGCTGCTTACCTATTGCAGATTCAGTCTTCCCAGCCTGGTGCAGGTCTACAATTTTGTTTCTGGTGTCCTTTGACAGCTCTTTGGTCTTGGCCATAGTGGAGTGTGACTGTTTGAGGTTGTGGACAGGTGTCTTTTATACTGATAACAAGTTCAAACAGGTGCCATTAATACAGGTAACGAGTGAAGGACAGAGGAGCCCCTTAAAGAAGTTACAGGTCTGTGAGAGCCAGAAGTCTTGCTTGTTTGTAGGTGACCAAATACTTATTTTCCACCATAATTTGCAAATAAATTCATTAAAAATCCTACAATGTGATTTTCTGGATTTTTTTTCCTCAATTTGTCTGTCATAGTTGACGTGTACCTATGATGAAAATTACAGACCTCTCTCATCTTTTTAAGTGGGAGAACTTGCACAATTGGTGGCTGACTAAATACTTTTTTCCCCCACTGTACATGAAGGCACACAGACACACACATCCTACATCTAAACCCATACCCCTTACATCTAAACCCATACCCCTTACATCTAAACCCATACCCCTTACATCTACACCCATACCCCTTACATCTACACCCATACCCCTTACATCTACACCCATACCCCTTACATCTAAACCCATACCCCTTACATCTAAACCCATACCCCTTACATCTAAACCCATACCCCTTACATCTAAACCCATACCCCTTACATCTACACCCATACCCCTTACATCTACCCCCATTCCCCTTACATCTACACCCATACCCCTTGCACATACACCACTGTACCTAGACAGACAGTATCTACTGTCCTACCCCCAATCTCACCTCGAAGCCGGCCGGCCCCTGTCCCTCCAGGTTAGGCAGTGCCCCTGTGTTCCCCAGGAAGCCAAACATCTGGTCCACCATGTCTGAGTGGTCCACCGGCTGCTGCCTCTCCCGCTCCACCTGTTGGGTTGAGGTTTAGTTATAGACACAGAGTAAAAACAAAGGACAACATCAAACATATAACACAGGGTACTCTATGTGTAGCTTAGACAGCATAAACCGATCTGGGATCAGGCTATTGTATATGCAGGTGAGGAAGAGAAACCCAAAATGGGTAATACATTGATCATGTGAATAATAAAAACATAAGTCAACAGAGTATGATATGAATGTTTACCAGATAAACTAAAGACAAGATATTGGGTAGTAGTAAGTTAAGATTTGCCCCTAAGTAAACAATTATGTGCTTTAGGAACCTGTTCCACCATCTCCTTCGTTCGTCGCGCCTCCTCCCGTGCCTCCATCTCCCTCTGCTCCTCCTGACGGGTCAGCTCAGCCAGGCGCTCCCGGTGACTCCTCTCAGCCTCGGCTCGTGCCCGCCGCACCGTCATCTGGTTCCTCAGACGTTCCTCCTCGACCAAACGCTGGCCCTCCGCCTCTTGACGCCGCCGGTGCTGAGAGAGGGGGGAGAGAGTTGTTTAATTACTTACACATTTTCATAAATGTTCTTAGATGTCAAAGTACAGTAGCAGGAAGTAAACACAGGTTACAAAACATTCAATAAATGGAAAAAGAAGCAGAAGCAAAAGGAGTATAGATAAAATAGCCTTCTTGAGTCGAAGTAGGCCACAAAGACCTAAATAAATGTGTGCGTTTTCAGTCACTGAGTTTCTGCTCAGTTATACTGTGGTTTATGCAGTATAAGATTTTCATTTTTCCCCTCCTGCCTTACTTTAGCCCTGTTGCCTTGCTGTGTGTCTATCTCTGTGTGTATGCATATGCGTATGAGTAGTGTAGCATCTTACCTCTGCCCTGAGTCTCTGGGTAACCCTCCGTGCGATCATGCCCCGGGCGTATGCCTGGATGGTGATCACTGCATGCAGCTGCCGCCAAAAGGACCGCCTCACCATGAAACCACGGCAACGGGCCTGTATTTGAGTGATGCACGTCCTGGCCAATTGGTAGGTGACAAAGAGTTTTCTTGACCTATAGAGGGCTTGGAGGCGCAGGAAGCCGATCCTCATCTGGAGAGGAGACACCAACAAGACTCTCAAACACCAATATAAAATTCTAACAACATAACTACACCAATATAACACAACTATAACGTTATAGCAACATAACTACAACCCAAAGTTCAGTAACTGTGGGACGTTATTTTAAGGAACGTCCAATGAGGGACTAAATGTCATTCCTGCCCAGGGATACGTCCAAGTGAACCATCCAGAAAATGGACGGTTGTGAAATGTCAGTAATCATGGACATGGAGGAACTCACCGCACTGTAGTCCTTCCTGCACCGATAGCCGCGCCACGTCTTCTGAATGAGTGTCACTGACCTCCTCACCTTCAGGAAGTTAGTCCTGGAAAACACACAGGGGGAAGGAGGGAGGGGGGAGACAGGGGTGGGGAGTGGTGCATATGAAAACCTATTATATAATTCTGTAGCTCTCAAACACAACATTTGTGCATTGAAATGTCCAGACAATTCAACGGTAGTATCTGAATTAGATCTATTAGGAAGAAAGTGAAAAAATTTCCCGAAGTACAATATGGATAAACAAATCTTAACTTGAAGAAGATCCTTCACCGAATCCCCTCTCCACAACCACCGCATGTCTCCTCTCCCCCTTCTCACCCTCCCTCCTCCCTCTTGCCCCTCCTCTTTCCTCTCCCCCTGTCTCTATCCCCTCCTTCCTCACCTCTCCTTCATTCCTCTTACAGCCTTTTGGATGAGGATGACCTTGTCAGTGATGGCCTTGTCCCTGTCTATCTCCAGCTGCATGTCATGGTGGTCCTGAGACGGAGAGGGAGCGGGAGAGACAGAGTAGAGAAAGAGAGAGATAGCATTGTTTATTTTATCATAATATGTGTAATAATGTAGGTGAAAATATGATAATATACAGTGAGGGAAAAAAGTATTTGATCCCCTGCTGATTTTGTACGTTTGCCCGCTGACAAAGAAATGATCAGTCTATAATTTTAATGGTAGGTTTATTTGAACAGTGAGAGACAGGATAACAACAACAAAATCCAGAAAAACGCATGTCAAAAATGTTATTAATTGATTTGCATTTTAATGAGGGAAATATGTATTTGATCCCCTCTCAATCAGAAAGATTTCTGGCTCCCAGGTGTCTTTTATACAGGTAACAAGCTGAGATTAGGAGCACACTCTTAAAGGGAGTGCTCCTAATCTCAGTTTGTTACCTGTATAAAAGACACCTGTCCACAGAAGCAATCAATCAATCAGATTCCAAACTCTCCACCATGGCCAAGACCAAACAGCTCTCCAAGGATGTCAGGGACAAGATTGTAGACCTACACAAGGCTGGAATGGGCTACAAGACCATCGCCAAGCAGCTTGGTGAGAAGGTGACAACAGTTGGTGCGATTATTCGCAAATGGAAGAAACACAAAAGAACTGTCAATCTCCCTCGGCCTGGGACTCCATGCAAGATCTCACCAAGTGGAGTTGCAATGATCATGAGAACGGTGAGGAATCAGCCCAGAACTACACGGGAGGATCTTGTCAATGATTTCAAGGCAGCTGGGACCATAGTCACCAAGAAAACAATTGGTAACACACTACGCCGTGAAGGACTGAAATCCTGCAGCTCCCGCAAGGTCCCCCTGCTCAAGAAAGCACATATACATGCCCGTCTGAAGTTTGCCAATGAACATCTGAATGATTCAGAGGAGAACTGGGTGAAAGTCTTGTGGTCAGATGAGACCAAAATGGAGCTCTTTGGCATCAACTCAACTCGCCGTGTTTGGAGGAGGAGGAATGCTGCCTATGTCCCCAAGAACACCATCCCCACCTTCAAACATGGAGGTGGAAACATTATGCTTTGGGGGTGTTTTTCTGCTAAGGTGGACAGGACAACTTCACCGCATCAAAGGGACGATGGACGGGGCCATGTACCGTCAAATCTTGGGTGAGAACCTCCTTCCCTCAGCCAGGGCATTGAAAATGGGTCGTGGATGGGTATTCCAGCATGACAATGACCCAAAACACACGGCCAAGGCAACAAAGGAGTGGCTCAAGAAGAAGCACATTAAGGTCCTGGAGTGGCCTAGCCAGTCTCCAGACCTTAATCCCATAGAAAATCTGTGGAGGGAGCTGAAGGTTCGAGTTGCCAAATGTCAGCCTCGAAACCTTAATGACTTGGAGAAGATCTGCAAAGAGGAGTTGGACAAAATCCCTCCTGAGATGTGTGCAAACCTGGTGGCCAACTACAAGAAACGTCTGACCTCTGTGATTGCCAACAAGGGTTTTGCCACCAAGTACTAAGTCATGTTTTGCAGAGGGGTCAAATACTTATTTCCCTCATTAAAATGCAAATCAATTGATAACATTTTTGACATGCGTTTTTCTGGATTTTTTGGTTGTTATTCTGTCTCTCACTGTTCAAATAAACCTACCATTAAAATGATAGACTGGTCATGTCTTTGTCAGTGGGCAAACTTACAAAATCAGCAGGGGATCAAATACTTTTTTCCCTCACTGTACATGTCGATTTGTAATCTATGAAATCTAGTCGCCTTAAGAAAGATCTTGGTCTTCCCAATCTCCCAGTCGTCATCTCGTCCAAGAACAGCCTCCACTATATTCTCACACGTCCCTCTCAGGTCCTCCTATGAGAAAACACCAGGGAATGAATGACTCCTCTCTGAACTAATAGCCATCCTGAAGTAGAGTAACAGAACATAGTAATATAATCGAAAGTGACAGCAGGGTTGTCTTCATTAGGACAGAAAACAGATGTTCTAAAACATTTTGGAACAGAAAACAAGCTTTTCTTATTGGACAAGTCCAGGAGGCTCTCCTTGTTTCAGTCAATTTCTTTTGTTTGGTGCCTAATGAACAGGGCCCAACTCTGCTAACCTGTCTGTTGGCAGGTTTGACTCCGGGCATGAGGACGCGGTAACGATCTACGAACTCTCCGAAGGTGTATCTGATGGAGTAACCGGCACGTCTGATACGAATGGTCTCCATCATCCCAGAGTACCTCAGCTGACGCACACACAGCTCCCTGTCAAACAGCTAGATGGACAGACACACAGACAGAGTTAACAAAGTGAACAGCTGTAAGGGAAAGGTAAACGAACATCGTGACACACACAGGCACGCAGGCAATCACCAACACAATCACACGCACACACACAGGCATGCCCACACACACCACACGCAAATACCCCGCCCCCCACACATACACACACTCTTTTATGCTAGTGTGTTCCTCAGGTTGGACTCACCATGGGTTTCTTGAGCTCGTTGGGTTTGATGCAGCGGACAAAGAAAGGCTGACATACATTGAGGGTTCTCATGAGAAGCTCCAGAGAACGCTTGAACTGGCTACTCAGAGTAGGGGATCGCTTCCTGGTCTCCACACCCTGGCAACACACACACAGAGCAATGTATTTTTCATTTTAACAACCTGACCCTGACACTTTGTTTGGTTATCTGAGGGATGGGGCTGGGAAAATTCAACCACTCTAAGATTCATAGGCAGAGCTATGGATGCAAGGACTGACATTTATAAGTTATATTCTTCAAGAATCAATATGTATACCACAAATTGAAATGACAATTGAACAACAGGGAATGCTACAGATTGTGCCTTTAAATGTATGTGTAAACCAGGGTTATTCAACCGGTGGTCCGCAGAGGTACTGCATGGGGTCCACAGAAAAAAACACAAAATATTTCTATGAATATTGCTAGCAACAACAGAATAAACACATTTTGAATGACATACCTACAGGAGAAAAGAGGAGAATATCTTCTTTCTAATGATGCCAACTTTCTTTTTCAACCTTCTAATATTGAGCAAATTACACTCATTGGAGCCAATTACACTCACTGGAGTATAGGCTACCAGTGTGGCAAGTGCTGCTGGCTGCTGTTAAATTTTTTGACTTGCACATACATTTTTGACAACACATGCTAACCTTTTTAACCAGATAAACAGCTGCTCTTAGTGAAAATGTGTTTGGAGTTACCTTTCTAGCTAGTAGGCTATGCTAGAGTTTACACTTCCTCAAAATAATGAAAAACTATCTACCAAATCTATTCATTTTAAAATGTTGATTACTTCTCCTTGACATTATCTGATAAGACAAGACATGCACATTTAGTTTTTTGCTAACATATCATGGGGGTCCCTGGGTTGCCGGTTTGTCTGGGAGAGGGTCACTGGGCAAGAAAATGTTGAAGACCCCTGGTGTAAACTCTAAACACAACTCTAAATCACAGTGTTTCTCAAATAGTGGGTTGTGACCCCCTGGTGGGTTGTGGCCAGTTCCTGCTAGGTCGCAGTGACAAATGACGTGGTCACAGATTAAAAATATTTGAGAATCACTGTTTTAATATTAGTACCACTGGGATGAAGACTGAAAAGAAAGAGGGACAGAAAGGTTTGAGTTCCACAGAGAATGGAAGGATTTTTTTTTTGGAGAAACACAAGATACACAAGGTTTGGTGGCAGCAGTGAGATCTGGGTTTTACTCAGTGATGTGTATAAATCCTGGATGACTGACAGGGTGTGCAGCCATCTTGGTACTCCTCCATTGTAAAAAAAGATTTTGGAAGCTATATAAATGCATTTATTAATGTCTACATTCATTTTTGACACTTATTCTATTCTATACTTTTAAATTATAAGCGAGTTAAACATAAAAAAAAAAAATACATATCTAAACATTTTCCTTAAAGTATTTTTTTTAGAGAGTACTAATGTTACTGTCCCCACTACAACAACAAAAAATACTTAAATACATGTTATTTTGTCCTTAAACATTTAATTGAAATGCTGTATAATTCCATTCGTTCCTATGGAGGACTGCTCCTATTGGGGAGTGCCAATATGGCCGACCAGTGGCGTCAAAGCCTCTCTATGGCCAATACATAACATCAGCAATCCAGGGTTTATGTACAAAATTGTTTTACCACAGAAGGAATGGCCGTTGTTTACCTTCGGAGAAGGAGTGGTGGGCGGCAGATAGCCACACAGAAACTGGGGTCAGACAGAACAAGAGAACACAACAAGAGAAAGAGAACGACAGAGGACGATTAAGAGATGAAGATAGGGGAGTGGTGGTATTAGCCATGCCTAATGCTAAGGGAAAGAAGAATAGTAGCAATAGTAAAGAAAAGTAAGAATTGAGAGTGATCGCTTGATGACATCATCACTTGGAGACAGGAAACTTCTGACTATAGGTCACAAAAGATGTCATAACCATAGAAAAATAAGTGGGTACACTTTTAAAATGGCCACCGGTCCACCCATTACAGACCTGTTGACTTAAATGGGGAGGCACTTTCTAGTTATTCTATTTATATAGTCTAAAGCTTCTCTGGAATTCCACCATCATGACCTACTCTAAGCTTTTCTCCCTTTTGCTTCGTGGACACAGCCTGGTGGAGTGAGTAGGGAAAATACATTCAAGGTGTCATCATAATATCATCACTATGTGACCACCAGACACGTCCTCTCTCACCATGGCGACGTCAGCCTGGAAGATCTGCTTGATGAACTTGTTCTTGGAGGAGTGGACCAGCTGGATAATGTCAGTGTGGAGGCTGTCACGATTCTTCTCCAGGAAGCCTGAAACACACAGGAGTCAGCCATGTCCAATTCCAAACCAACCTCTAGGCATGGCCTCTTCACTATGCACTTGTGGAGATATGATAGGTGTAAATAAGTTTATCAGAGGGCAAGGTGGAGTCATTACCACATTGCTTACACATGGCATATCCTCTCTGATCTTCACAAGTGCCTAGGGTGTAGTGGCTAGGGGTTGATTTGACATCGAGCATATGAACAACTAATAGACTCAATACTTTGTCTTCTGACCATGAACCTACCTATAGAATCCAACCAAGTCCTACTACATGGAGCATCAGGGACTTCATTATGTGATTGCAATGAATTGGGTTGAGTGTGAAGCTAATGCCTTAGAATAGGCCTACCTCTGGTCTCGTAGTGGACCACCCCAGCAAAGTGCTGGATGCCAAACTGTGTTTCGTAGGTGTGCTTAGGGGGATGGTAGTTGGTGTTGAGTTTGTGCTGGGAGTTGAGTTTATACAGCATGGTGGAGTCTGTTCCCTGAGAGACACAAACAGAGAAAAAATATTTAGGCTGCTTCTGAAATTATACCCTATTCACTATATGGTCCTCTGTAGCTCAGTTGGTAGAGCATGGCGCTTGCAACATCCGGATAGTGGGTTCAATTCCCAGGACCCGTACGTAAATGGTATGCATGCATGACTGTAAGTTACTTTGGATGAAAGCAGCTGCTAAATGGCATATACTATGTTATTATTATAAAGGGGGCATAGGATTAGGGTGCTATTTCGGACGCACCCTTCAAGTTTGTGACCACAAACGAATAGAAATCAATAGCATTTTATTTACTCACTCAGGGGCAAAGGCATAGTCAGGTTACAATTGTAAAAAATTAGTGTGCCGTGGTATTGGTATGCAATACCGGGCTCCTCTCGGCATGTCTCTTAGATAATTTGCCACAAAACACGGTACCTCGGTACAGAGTTTTAAATAGCAAACTTTTTAATGCCTCCAACTGTCCATCCCCTCTTACAATACCTAAACACAATATGCATATTGATTTACATAAAATGGTAAGTTGCCATATTGGTACTGTACCTTGGGGAACTTGCTCTCCTCGTCTATGAGAGATATGATGTTCATAGGTTTATTGGCAATCATGTCAAGGGCGTCCTGGTTGTCAGTGAACTCGATGTGCTGCCAGTTGATGTCCTCTAGGTTGTACTCCTCCTGCTCCAGCTTGAACACATGCCTCACAAAGAACTGTTGCAGGTTCTCATTGGCAAAGTTGATGCACAGCTGTTCAAAGCTTCAGGGAAGAAGAAACATAGTCAGTCACTCAACAGCCAATCAATTTAGGGGTGTGCGTGTCCTCACTTTGATAGTAAAACGTATCCGTGTGTGTGTGTGGTTATTTGTGTGTGTGTCTGTGATTCCCGCTGGCAAAATTGATGCACAGCTGCTCAAATCTACAGGGAAGGAACGTAGCGAGAGCCAGTCCCTGGACAGCCAATCGAGTATAAAGCCATGCAGTGAGCATGTCAACCGCACAAATCAACAAAAGAGGCTGTCACTATTGTCTGACTTTAGTCAGGCACATACCATTGTCATCCAATTTTCCAATAGAGAATTCCAATAGGGAATTCATTACAATTATGTCATGGCATGCTCCATATACAACGTACCCTAAATGGAAAAAAAAGCTTTTAGACTTTTGAATTTGAACCACCTGTTGACTGTGAAGTTCTCGAAGCCGAAGATATCGAGCAGGCCAATGGACCTCCTTATGATCTTACTCTCACAGGATGGAGGTCTGAAGATGGCCGCGTTGATCTTGTCCACAATCCACACAAACAGCCTCCCATAGATACCCTGCGACAGGAGGGACAACGTTCATTTACACCGTGTCGTAGATGCTCTTGGAGGAACAGCTTTCATTAGACAGAAAGGAACTTTGACCTTCTGTGAGGGATCCGATTTAGGAGTGTGTGTCCTCACTTTGATAATAAAAGGTGTCCGTGTTCACACGCATGCGTGTCAGGGTCCTGACCTTGACAAAGGCGTCCCTGACGTCCAGGCCCTGTTCCATGCTGAGGGGGGTGGACACACTCTCACCCCGGGTGATCAGGGTACGAGTGGTCAGACATGACATCACGTCCTTAGGGTCCACCTCAACAACAACAACAACATACTGTAGTAGAGTACAACAACAACACAATACACAAACACCATACACAGTGACGCAGTCTAAAGTACAAGCCCAACATAGAGATCATGTACAGGTAAGACAGTACTACCCACCTCCATCAGAGATGCAGCAGTGGACAGGTCTGGAGATCGCACCACCACGCAGGCATCCAGGTTGTCATAGCAACGGGCTGTTGGAGTGTATGTGTTTTAAAGGGGGATAAAAGGGGGAAAGCAAGTCAATTAGCCAATTGAGTTAGCAAAGTCATTTAGCCAAGTGAATATATAACTTCTAACTCAATAGTTAACTTGTAGTCAGGTGCCAGTTTAGTAAGACTATCCCACGGTAAACCTCTAGCAAAATTCACTAAGTAAGAACAAGACAGGGCTTAACAACTAACACAAACATTCAGATGATTCTTTGGATTCACTGCTCTAGATAGCGCAGTGTCTATCTATGTCAGGGATGGGCAACTGGCGGCCCGCAGGCGCCCTCAGATCCATAAAAAAAAACATTAATCAGTCGGGGTCTCATCTTAGAATAGACAAGGTGCAATTTCATCATGTTCAAAATTTTCTCTACACCCCATGGTAAAATGTGTAGAATTGCAGGAAATTAGATGTAAAACAGTAAAAATTCCTCTCTGCCCCATGGCAAAATTAATAGAATTGCCTGAAATTCGTTATAAAATTGCGAAATCTTATCTCCGCCACATGGCAAAATGTGTAGAATTGAACTAAATTTACTCTAAAACGTAAAAGATTTCTCTCCACTGTCAAGAGGGGTATGCACATGTGGGTACGCAGACCAATGAGTTCAGATTTTTTGTGGCTCCCACCCCATCAAAGGCCCTTCCCTGATCTATGTAGTGTGTGTTCATGCCAGTGTTGGTTCCTCAGCGGTAATTTCACCTCACTGTTTGCTGCTCCAACAAGTAATCATCAATAACACTTTTAATAATATATACTTTTTAATCACTTGTGGGCAGGGCTCCAAATCAAAAAAAATTATTGGTAGCACTGGCGCTCCCAACTTAAAAAGGTTAGGACCACCACATTACATTTATGAGCACAAGAAAATTAGATTTTTGGAATTCATTGTGATACAGCCTATATTGGGCCTATATGAATTCTAGCTACTTCTGAAGCACATGTTGTGCCCTAGAACCTAATATGTAATACTATAAACACATTAGCTTATTATAAAAGTTAAAATGTTGGTATGAACACCTATTATTGAAATTACAGTTATTACAATTAAGTCATTTGTGGATTTATTAGATTTCTACATTGTGTAAAAGCACTATTTTCCTATTGAGATGCATTACATTTAAAATTCTACACTGTCTCTTTAAAAACGTCAGGTTTGTGATGACAACATGCAAGAGGTCTGTCATTCATTCATTCATTGCTATGATCATTGATCACCTGATTTTTTTCATAGTTGCACAGTGCTCCCAAAATAAAACTCCTGGTCTCACAGCAAAATATTTTGTCGCACTTTGGTGCTTCTACCACTCTAAATTTCAAGCCTCTGCCTCTAACCCTAGGAAGCCCTTTGCCACCTTCTCCTCCCTGCTGAATCCCCCTCCTCCCCCCCCTGCCTCATCCCTCTCTGTGGACGACTTTGTCAACCATTTTGAAAAGAAGGTTGACGACATCCGATCCTCATTTATTAAGTCAAATGACACCGCTGGTCCTGCTCACACTGCCCTAACCTATACTTTGACTTCTTTCTCCCCTCTCTCTCCAGATGAAATCTTGCGACTTGTGACGGCCGGCCGCCCAACAACCTGCCCGCTTGACCCTATCCCCTCCTCTATTCTCCAGACCATTTCCGGAGACCTTCTCCCTTACCTCACCTCGCTCATCAACTCATTCTTGACCGCTGGCCATGTCCCTTCCGTCTTCAAGAAAGCGAGAGTTGCACCCCTCCTCAAAAAACCTACACTCGATCCCTCCGATGTCAACAACTACAGACCAGTATCCCTTCTTTCTTTTCTCTCCAAAACTCTTGAGCGTGCCGTCTCTAGCCAACTCTCCTGCCATCTCTCTCAGAATTACCTTCTTGATCCAAACCAGTCAGGTTTCAAGACTGGTCATTCAACTGAGACTGCTCTTCTCTGTGTCACGGAGGCTCTCCGCACTGCTAAAGCTAACTCTCTCTCCTCTGCTCTTATCCTTCTAGACCTATCCGCTGCCTTTGATACTGTGAACCATCAGATCCTCCTCTCCACCCTCTCCGAGTTGGGCATTTCCGGCGCTGCTCACTCTTGGATTGCGTCCTACCTGACAGGTCGCTCCTACCAGGTGGCGTGGCGAGAATCTGTCTCCGCACCACGTGCTCTCACCACTGGTGTCCCCCAAGGCTCAGTTCTAGGCCCTCTCCTATTCTCTCTATAAACCAATTCACTTGGCTCTGTCATATCCTCACATGGTCTCTCCTATCATTGCTACGCAGACGACACACAAGTAATTTTGTGTGATAACCAGGTGGCGAATCGCATATCTGCATGTCTGGCAGACATATCAGTGTGGATGTCGGATCACCACCTCAAGCTGAACCTCGGCAAGACAGAGCTGCTCTTCCTCCCGGGGAAGGACTGCCCGCTCCATGATCTCGCCATCACGGTTGACAACTCCATTGTGTCCTCCTCCCAGAGTGCAAAGAACCTTGGCGTGACCCTGGACAACACCCTGTCGTTCTCCGCTAACATCAAAGCGGTGACCCGATCCTGCAGGTTCATGCTCTACAACATTCGCAGAGTACGACCCTACCTTTCACAGAAAGCGGCACAGGTCCTAATCCAGGCACTTGTCATCTCCTGTCTGGATTACTGCAACTCGCTGTTGGCTGGGCTCCCTGCCTGTGCCATTAAACCCCTTCAATTTATCCAGAACGCTGCAGCCCGTCTGGTGTTCAACCTTCCCAAGTTCTCTCATGTCACCCCGCTCCTCAGCACACTCCACTGGCTTCCAGTTGAGGCTCGCATCTACTACAAGACCATGGTGCTTGCCTACGGAGCTGTGAGGGGAACGGCACCTCCTTACCTTCAGGCTCTGATCAGACCCTACACCCAAACGAGGGCACTACGTTCATCCACCTCTGGCCTGCTAGATCCCCTACATCTACGGAAGCACAGTTCCTGCTCAGCCCAGTCAAAGCTATTCGCTTCTCTGGCACCCCAATGGTAGAATAAGCTCCCCCACGATGGCAGGACAGCGGAGTCACTGACCACCTTCCGGAGACACTTGAAACCCTACCTCTTTAAGGAATACCTGGAATAGTATAAAAGTAATCCTTCTTCCCCCACCCCCCATAAAAAAAATAAAAGTGGTTGTCCCACTTGCTATCATAAGTTGAATGCACCAATTTGTAAGTCGCTCTGGATAAGAGCGTCTGCTAAATGATGTAAATGTAAATGTAATGCTTGTGGGAGCACAGTGCAAGAACATAGCCTTTTTCCCCTACAGTTGATCTTCTTTGCCTAGCTCCTGTGCCAAGTTGAAAGTCATTGTATTGTGTGTCAACACTCTCTTTCCAAAATGGCCACCTCTGCTCACCCTCGTAGCGCAAGTTGCCCATGTGTAGGATGGCCGCCAGTAGTTTGGAGATCTCCCAGTTCTCTATCTCTGTGAACATCAGCACCTTCATGGCCAACAGGATGCTGGAGTACTCCTTCAGGTCGTCACGGCTGTTACACTTTGTACAGTTCCCCTGGAGAGGGACACACACATATGCATAGGTTTACATACAGTATACGCTGGGAGCTATACACACGCACAAGGATGGAAGGATGCACGTAGGGCTGTTGCGGTGACCATTTAACCGCCACACCAGCAGTCATGCATCATGACCGCAGTAAAATTCCACATGACCGTTGAGTCACGTAATCTCCTCTTATGCACTCTGGACATGCTTGGCAGTACCCAACTCGCTAACGACCATCAGGTCGCTAAAGGCCTGGTATTCAGGGCTCTATAGTCCCTCTAACCACTTTGACATCATTGCAAATGCAATCAAAAATCACATCAAAAATTATCATCAAAACAGTATTGTACTTTTAAAACTCACCTCACTGTGATGATCAATTTGAAGAAAGAAGTTCAACAGCAGGTTGAAACTGAGTGGAAATCATGGTCGTTGTGGATGTTGTTTCAAAGCCTAACACAATGAAATTCAAAACCCCCATACGCATATTAGAGCTTATGCATAGGCCTATATAATGAATGAGCCCAAGGCTGAAAAAAACCCAGAATTAAAATAATGATTGTGTAGTTATTATACAATACATAGCCTACCACATTCTACGCATTGCAGACATTTTTAAAACTGATTTAAGATGCCAGTTTGCACTGTTCTGTGAAGGGAGTAGTACACAGCGTTGTACGAGATCTTCATTTTCTTGTCAATTTCTCACATAGAATATCCTTCATTTCTCAGAACAAGAATAGACTGACGAGTTTCAGAAGAAAGTTATTTGTTTCTGGCCATTTTGAGCCTGTAATCGAACCCACAATTGCTGATGCTCCAGATACTCAACTAGTCTCAAGAAGGCCAGTTTTATTGCTTCTTTAATCAGCACAACAGTTTTCAGCTGTGCTAACATAATTGCAAAAGGGTTTTCTAATGATCAATTAGCCTTATAAAATGATCAACTTGGAGTAGCAAACACAACGTGCCATTGGAACACAGGACTGATGGTTGCTGATAATGGGCCTCTGTACGCCTAAGTAGATATTCCATTAAAAATCAGCCGTTTCCAGCTACAATAGCCATTTACAACATTAACAATATCTACACTGTATTTCTGATCAATTTGATGTTATTTTTATGGACAAAAAAATTGCTTTTCTTTCTAAAACAAGGACATTTCTAAGTGACCCCAAACTTTTGAACGGTAGTGTATGTTTTGATTTCTAAGACATTCTGAAGGTTTGTATCATTCACAACTAAAGTTGCCAAATAACTCTAGAGTTAGCATATAGGACCTGTTTCAAATGATCACTTCTATGCTCAACATAGCCGCTTCATATGCGCACTCGCTCCAGAATGAGAAAAATATCCTTTCTATTTTATTCAGTTAAGTTCAATTATATTCTTCTTACAATAAAATCATATAATATAAAATAATTACACAGTACTTATAAGCAAGCATATCTTGTCTGCTAAATGAACAAGTCTACAGCCTATGGCATGACGCATAGCCAGATAACATACAGTAGGCCAACTCATATTGTTCTTCTGAAATACATTTTCTTCATATCATAATGTTCCTTTAGACCTGCCTAAAATAAATAATGGATTGATTGTGATGGTGTATATTAAATTGATTTATCAGACTTGTTTAAATGTAGATGTTCCAAAGGCTTGCATCAGCAGCTTGCATGCGGCTTGTACGCGTGGAGGCCTGGAGATGCTAAACATTATTATGTTAATTAACAGTAAATTACCGTGAGACCAGCAATCTTTTGCATGACAATAACCGGCTGACAAAATGCCATGACCACCACAGCTCTAGGTGCACGCACACTTGTGCACACACACAGTGTATACAAATATACCCTGGGAGTGCACACAGGACCTCTATACCAGGCGGTGTCAGAGGAAGGCCCTAAAAATTGTCAAAGACTCCAGCCACCCAAGTCATAGATTGTTCTCTCTGCTACTGCACGGCAAACGGTACCTGAGGGCTAATTCTGGGACCAAAAGGCTCCTGAACAGCTTCTACCCTCAAGCCATTAGACTGCTAAATAGTTAACCGGACTATCTACATTGACCTTTTTTGCTCTATGCACACAATGGACTCTACCCACACACTCACACATACTTACACTGACACTCCAACACATACACACAGGCACACATTTGCTGCTGCTACTGTTGATTATCTATCCTGTTGCCTAGTCGCTTTACGCCTACCTATATGTACATACCTACCTCAATTTCCAGGTACCCCTGCACATCGACCTGGTACTGGTACCCCATGTATATAGCCAAGCTATCATTGCTCATTGTGTATTTATTACTCATGTTACAATTTGTTTTCTATTATTATATACCATTTTATTGTAGTCTGCATTGTTGGGAATGGCCCGTAAGTAAGCATTTCATTGTTAGTCTACACCTGTTGTTTACAAAGCATGTGACAATTAAAATTTGATTTCACACACACACACACACACACACAAAGATGCAAGTGCTCACGCACACACACAATCACGCACGCACATAGCACACGCATGGACGCACACACACACACTACTCACCATGGTGAGGTAGGAGTAGTCAGTGGCGAGGCCCAGGCCAAGCTTGTTCTTCAGCTCTGGGGCCATGCCCCGCAGCATACAGTAGAATATGTGGTAGTTCCTCTCATCTGCAGCCTGGGGGGAGAGTAACAGCAGGATCATGTTCATTTGGTACAACATTTAATGAAACTGCCCAAATGGGAATCTGTCTGCAAACTTGAGACGTCTCCATTATGTACTGTTCTATTCTGGCCCCTGTATATCCCCTCCCCCCTGGACCCTTACCTGTCTGCAGACTCGGGACTTCTCCAGAAGGTACTGTTCTATCTTGGCCCCCTCGATGGCCCCGCTCTTGTTAAAGTGGATGTCGATGTACTTCCCAAAGCGACTAGAGTTGTCATTCCGAATAGTCTTAGCATTCCCGAACGCTGCATAGATTAAAGAATAAAGCTCTGAGTTAGCGTAATAGATGCAGTTCAGTGAACCATTCTCGCGTGATAAATAACCTTGCCTGAGATCTGAAGACTTGTGTTGGCACCCCGAGCGAATGCCTAGGGCTTAAGCTCACAGGGCTAACAGTATTGTGGCATGCAGTATACCCGGGTTTGGAACCCTGGTCAGTCACATTAGCTAAGAGAGAGATAGACAGGATGTATACTATAGGGCTTTGCATCCTTTGCCAGTCCACATGTAGAGTACACAGATGGAAACTTTAGAAGGTGCAAATGAGGCATTAGACATGGATAAGAGGCCCAGTTGTCGTGTTAATTCTGGGTCACACCAGGTGTCATAGAAAGGTGAATTGATGCCCTGCGTGGCTTAAGCTGTACACCAAACTGTCGGATCACTACTCAGAGGAAGGCCCTCAAAATTATCAAAGACTCCAGCCACCCTAGTCATAGACTGTTCTCTCTGCTACCGCACGGCAAGCGGTACCGGAGTGCCAAGTCTAGGTCCAAAAGACTTCTCAACAGCTTCTACCCCCAAGCCATAAGACTCCTGAACAGCTAATCATGGCTACCCGGACTATTTGCACTGCCCCCCCACCCCATCCTTTTACGCTGCTGCTACTCTGTTAATTATTTATGCATAGTCACTTTAACTCTACCCACATGTACATATTACTTCAACTACCTCAACTAGCCGGTGCCCCCGCACATTGACTCTGCACCGGTACCCCCCTGTATATATAGCCTCCCTACTGTTATTATATTTTACTTCTGCTCTTTTTTTCTCAACATTTTTTTTGTTAAAAATAAATGCACTGTTGGTTAAGGGCTGTAAGTAAGCATTTCACTGTAATGTCTGCACCTGTTGTATTCAGCGCATGTGGCCAATACATTTGATTTGATTTGATTTGATTCATGGTCTGGAAGCTGTTTACTTCACCCCTGTACTAGTTCCAGGGGAAAGCGCGCAAGTCATACATCTGTCTAGCTGTCTTTCAAGGACTCTTTGAAGAATGCATTCCAAGTTCAGCTTTTCCTACTGTTAAGTGGAGTGGAACTGGAGAACCCAAGAGCAGACTCAGACGAGGAGATGGGATGACGTAACCAAAGTATTTATTGAAACAGTGGGGAAGATGGAGTGCAGGTCAGGGGAAACTGCTGGAAACCAGTGCGGAGGCTGAGGCTGGAGCGAGGGGGGTTGAGACAGGGTAAGCAGGTCCGGAGGGGAAACCCAGGGAGTAGTAGAGTGGGGGATCCAGGACAGAGTAGCAGGATGACGAGACGTGGGACTGGAGACAGAGACCAGAGTCAGAGCGGGCAGAACTGTAGCGGAGAGGAAAACAGCATCAGGCAAGGAAAACAGGCACAACAGGATAACAGGATCTGAATAGTAACACATGGCTAGAACCGTAGACTGACTGACAGGGGTTACAATCTAGCAGTGTGGAAGTGGCAGGACTGAGTATTTGTAGAGGTCTTGATTATGGAACAGGTTGCAGCTGGTGGGGATCTACTCTGACTCCAGCACACCTGCCTCCGCCCACACAATCACACAAACACACACTGAGAGAGAGAGAGAGAGAGAGGGAGAGGGAGAGAGGCGGCAGGTCAAGGAGACACAGAATGAGCAGTAGAGGGCGTTGCAGGAGCAGATGTGACACCTACACAGCTTCTGTGATTCTAGCCTCGTTAAAAATCATAAACAAACCCCAAAACTGCACCTGAGGCAGCTTGGAGTGAGTGTCTCTCTACATTCTACACAACACCACATTTGGCAGAGACAGACAGCAAGCACCCTAGCTATGAAATATCAGTGTTGAGTGGATGTAGTTAGTCTCATAGAATTCAATAGAACACTAGAATGGACATTGGCATCCAGGAAACATAACTACAAGATAGCAATCTTGGACTGTTTTTTTTCTTCTCTCAATTAGACTGGTTTGGAATTTGACCAAGATGGCTGTCATTAATAGCCCATTCTAGTGTCTCATCTCTATGTTGAGTCTGACCTTCCAGTATGGGGTTGGCCTCCAGGACCTGTTGCTCTATCCAGGAGTGTTGTCCACTGATGGCTGCCAGGAACTGCAGGATCAACTTGGTGCTCTCTGTCTTACCGGCCCCAGACTCACCACTGAGGAACACAGGAGGAGATACAATATCTTTCTGTACAGATGCAGACAAGCAGACAGACAGGCGGACACCCATGCAGGCGCACACACGCACACGCACACACACAGAAACTCAAACACATATACATTTAAATAGAGAAACACAATGCACACACACACACACCAATACAATACACTAACCTGATGATGCAGCACTGGTCCTTGTTGTTCCTCTGCATGTTGAAGTAGCAGTTGTCTGCGATGGCAAAGATGTGAGGTGGCATCTCCCCGATCTTCTTATTGGTGTACAGGCGGATCTGGTCTGGCGTGTAGATGGGCAGCAGCTGGTAAGGGTTTACTGCCACCAGAATTGACCCCGTGTAAGTCTGCAGGCAGAGGTCAAAGTCAAAAGATGAAATGGTCAAGGGTCATGCCAAGATCAGGGCAACAATGTCATCTGTGAGGATTTAGTGATAGCTTGATTTATCAACAGCGATACCAAGATTTGTCGCTTTCTTTCACTGTGATTAGGGTAGTCACTAGGCTTGTGATCACTGAGATTATGTGTTGTAAGCCTGATGAAAACTGATCATTTAAATTAGAGCTACAAAATGATTGGAAGTTCAAGTTCATGAACTGAATTTAGGCTGAAAATCACCTTATTGTGCATAATCTAGACATAATAATCAGTCATAATAGCCCATGATTTGTTGCACCTCCAAGCCCAGGCCAAAGCTGTGGTGTGTTCTAAAGGCCCTAAAGGCTCATGTGTGTTGAACATTTACGCTTCGGTGGTGAAAGCACACTTAACAAGCTGGATCTAAGGTTAAGCCTGAAGCAGAGGCCAGCCTTCAGCCTAGCAGAGATTATAGCCATTCATTCAGTGACCGCGAAGAAAAGGAAAGTAGCAGAAGTGCTAGCATTAATGTCATGGGCTAGCATGGGCTAGCTTGTTAGCATGTTGCTTGTTCACAGATTATTAATTTTTTTGCTTGCTTCTGTAGTTTGTACTCACCCTTCCTCCACAATTTGTCTATACAGAGAAATAGGGAGGGAGATGAAGAGGAAGAGTGAGAGGAAAGAACCATAAAAAATAAACTGCCACAAGTTGATGAGGGACCAACTGGGACACACACACAGGGGCTGGCTCTCAATACTCTATAACAGCTTCCTTAACCCCCAGTACCACATATGTCACAATGGACTGGACATGTTTCCATCATGTGTCCTGCCAGAACAGTGATACTGGAGGAAAGGACATGTGGAGAGGAAACTGTTTCAAACTATTGAGACTTAGCCAGGCAGGTAAGATAAGGAACCAGTGGGGGGGTTGTGGCCAGGGGAAAAACATAACCAATATGCCAGCATAACCATATAAGAAAGTAAGTCAAATAACCACACAGACAAATCCTATAACAGTCCATCATACATCAACAACATGAGCTACACATCACTAAACAAGGTCACTAGGTTTTATAGAATACGTTCTAAACCACACTTCCTTGTTATTTGAAGGACTCATACAATATAAAATGATGGTCCTGTAGTGGTACCAAAGGCGAGCAGACAGTGTTGCAGGGGTGACTCACATAGATGACACGCTCGTTGTAGCGGATGAGCAGGTTGCGCAGGATCCCGGCCTCGTTGAGGTCCCCCAGACGGATCATGTCCTCCACCCCGTGGATGGAGGTGGGATGCATGGGCTTAATGTTGGTGGCATTCTGGGGCAAGATCCAGTGCTCCTGATGGGGGAACAGTTACAGTCACAGCCATTGAGGAACTATGGTGTCATAGGCTGCTGTGTGTCCATGTCGGTTTGTTAGATTAAGTAAAGGCCCTGTTTGAATCCTTCCTTCCTTGAAGTAATCAATGATATAATATCTCTTGGTGTAAGCAAGCTTTCCATGGCATTACTTTCAATTATGTCATGTAATAATGATTACTTAAAGGAAAGGAGGAATGGGAGATGCATTTCAGGAGTATTCGAACAGGGCCAAAGTCTTGTTTCGTCAACGTCGCGTCAATGTTTTGTCAAAGTATTGTCACCGTCTTGTAATGTCTTGTCAATGTCTTGTCAATGTCTCATTTTGTGTGGACTTACCCTCCCCTCGTCGTCCAGCACCTGGATCTGTCCCGAGTCACAGAGCTTGACCAAGGCTCCCACCGGGACGTCGAACTCCCGGCCCGTCTTAAGGTCCAACCAGACATAGTCCCCCTGGAACGCAACCACAAACACAACCAGTGTTGAATACATTACATTTGCCATTCCAATATGTTACGAACATGATTTCAATATATTGTCCATTAGGGGTGGGCCTAGCTCTGGTCCAGGATGTGATTTTTGTGTTGTTTTTTTGCCGCACATTACGCCAAAGGTGGTTTGAAATGCATTTTAAATTTGCAAGAATATGGACCTGTCGTCAATTTCAAACCACCTTTGTTCAAATTTTCTGAAGTACAGACTTTATGAGAATGTGATTACATTACAATGCGACACAATAGTAATATAATAAAATCTACTAGTAACATCTCACTCTGCCAACAGACTCAAAAGTCTGTTCTAAGGTCACGTTAATTAGTGGAGCAATATCACACTTAATGCACCTCATAATCCCTCCTGACACAATATTATTTTTCCTACATCAAAGTTATTTTCTGTGCACTTCCTAAAATAACCAAATCTGTAAAGATTAGAAGATCAATCCAAATAAAATAAAATAATAAAGAAGGTTGGCTAATTTGAAGTCTGCCAGTCCGTCCAATAAGGGAAATTAGGTTGATGTAGGCTTAGCCTCGTCCAACTGCGGACTTTATAGGAAATGATGTAACTTATCACTTGTTGCTAGGAGGAGGTGAAGCTGTTTCGAGAAGGTTTGAATATTTTGAAAATGCATCCTTCCCTCCTTGTTATAATATAATATGCCATTTAGCAGACACTTTTATCCAAAGTGACTTACAGTCATGCGTGCATACATTTTTAGGTATGGGTGGTACCGGGGATCAAACCCACTACCCTGGCATTACAAGCGCCATACTCTACCAATTGAGCTACATCACTTGTTATCACTCTAAATTATGATTGGTGAAAGCAAGGCCTATGCCACTTTACAAACCTCCCATGCCAAATCAGTGATTACTCCAATGTTTGGGAGGCAAAGTAAACAGATAAACAAAATCTTATAAGAGGGCTAGGGGGAGCAGCCTACTGTAAATCCCTGCTGTCAATCAAGGTGAGATTAGGAAATCTGCCCCAATCAGAGAATGGGCTTGGTCATATCTTAGTGTTAAGCTGCCATGTTGTTTTTATTGTCCCCCACGATGGAATCGAGGGGGGGACTGTGGATCTGTCTCCGTACCTCAGACAGCACTGGCCTGATTTGAACTAAACTTGGGTGAATGATGTGTCTTGCCATAGAGATCCGTCAATTACAAAATTACCCTGATTGTCCCAAGGCGGGAGCTATAGTAATGAACTGAAATGTGTTAGTCACATGCGATATCTCAATTGGGCCAAGGGGGCATTCGTGGGGGATGACATGTTTACTGTTGTTTTGTTTTAACACGCTGGACACACACTGACCGCACTGTCATTCCATCTCTCACAAACCACCAAACCACATGTTGACCCAATGAACCGGACAACAACAACACATTTAGTACCGAATCAATCAAAGAAAGCACCATTAATTTTCCAGAATAAGTCAAAAATATTAGTTTTGCTCTACACCAAAACATGTTTATGTTCTTATTGAGTAGAGTTTCTTTTCATTGAGTAAATTAAACCAAATGTGCATTGCTATAAGAATGATTTTGACTCCCCAAAACCCAGTTACCAGCTTTGCTAGAAAAAGATGTTGTTAGCACTAAAAAACATCAGATATTGCATTGCAAAACCAAACTGAGGTGAAACGTCCATGTCACTATCCCTCCGTCTAGACAACACAAATGTCTTGCTGAGGGCATGAGATGCATGATTCATGGCTAGGCTCTTGACATTGAGGTAGCCGACTCCTTAAAGAGATAGTTCAGAGATTTGACATATTTTAATATTTGTTTCCTTATCTTGAAAGCCGTCTATGGACGAGACGTGACTGCAATCCACACTCTATTTTTGTCAAACTAGCCACACCAAACAAAAATTTTTATCGATTAACTATCCCTTTAAAAACCTGGATAAAGTGATGTTTAAAGTCCCACAAAGCCTGTCTGACTAATGATGGGAGACTGAGGGTGCCTGTTATCTCATGCTATGTCTGGCATTTTAATGTGTCACAACAGATATCACTGTGGCCTCTGGTGGGCCAGCTGATAACACACCATAGCCCCTATTCTTTTAGCATGTGAATTGAGTCTCACCTAAAAAGGTTGTCCACAGGGTGTGTGTGTGTGTGTGTGTGTGTGTGTGTGTGTGTGTGTGTGTGTGTGTGTGTGAGTGTGAGTGTGAGTGTGTATGTTTGAGAGGGAGAACGAGTGAGAAATAAGGTATTCTACTCTGTACCTGTTGCAGAATGACCATGGTTCAGCTTCCGGTTAATTCCAGGACATTAGAAGTCACCATGTGAGGCTCCTGGAATAGAAAAAAAGTCATTCTAGACATGCATATCAGACCTACAGTACATATATGCACACTTAGAAACTGGCCCAGCGGGGATTTGAACTACCACTGCTGGGGGGCATATGCAGTCCATAGGCAGTTGTGTTGACCACTAGACCAACCTCTGGCACAGTCTTACTAATGGTAAACATTCACCACAGGGGTTCTCTCTATACTGTGGTTCTCATGGGACCGATGGCTTGAAGGTGAGTCTATTGTCCTGTGGTGACTGGTGGACCAGACCCCACACTGTCTGGGCCTAGAGGAATACCACTTTAATCAATTGGAATTAATGTGTATTAAACGATAAACCTTTCTGCCCACGGAGACCGAGGGTACACACATATGCTTGTTGTCAGACCCTCCATCACATTGCAAGATTAAAGACATTACTGTACATAAATCAAAATGTCCCCAAAGCAGTTGTCATTGGAAGTAATGTGTAGTATGGCTATGTCTGAAATGGCATGGCACCATATTCCCGATATATAGTGAATTACTGACAGCCATAGTCATTGAGGTAGTGCACTAAATAGGGAATAGGGTGCCATTTCAGGCTATGACTTCTGCAGATGTCTTCAGGACTGATCATCCATTGCACAGGGGCGTTTTGACCTGTGCTCTGGTCCGATTCACTTCCCTTCTCTTAAATGTGCACTCATTCACTCCTTATTAGGGATTTAAAAGCATTTCAAACAACGGGTGGTTTGGAATTCCCATTGTTAGTCTATCCTGCCCATGATACACTAGACAACATACACATGGCCACATTCATAAAAAGTGCCATTACTTACATCGTTACCTAGCAACACACTACTACTACTACTTTTACAGATCCACTGTCTCATCTGCCCAGCCATGCGATTCATAAACTTGATCTCCACTGTAAAAAGCATCTAGACATTATACATTTACATTTTAGCAGACACTCTTATCCAGAGTGACTTACAGTTAGTGAGTAAATACATAATTTTTTTATTTTTCATACTGGACCCCGTGGGAATCGAACCCACAACCCTGGCGTTGCAAACACCATGCTCTACCAACTGAGCTACATCCCTGCCGGCCATTCCCTCCCCTACCCTGGGCCAATTGTGCGCCGCCCCATGGGTCTCCCGGTCGCGGCCGGCTACGACAGAGCCTGGATTCGAACCAGGATCTCTAGTGGCACAGCTAGCCTTAGACCATTGCGCCACACTCTGACATGTGCAACATTGTTGCAATATTGACATTCAATATTCTTTGTGTCCCATAATAATGAACGTATCAGGAGTCAGGACGAGACAGACAGGCAGGCAGTTTTTCTCAGCCAGTCGAAATCATGAATCAGCATAATTTTTACAATATATACAAAGAAATGTCAATAGAAAAAAACAGGTAAAATGAAATGAAGCTAGTTTGCTGTCTTTCCAGCTTCAGTCTGGCGTGATTGTGTTAGCTGTGTAGTTGGCTAGCTAGCAAAGGGGGAAGAGCCTCCATAGCAACCATTCTTGTTTGTTATAGCAACCTGCAAAGTTCTGGAACGATCAACCAGCGCATGGGTAGTTTTGCTTTACATGGCAGTCAATACAAATAGAACTAACGACCATAGAACATCTAAAATTGCACTTGACAACCAGTGGTTGAAGGTAGCATCACGATTTGTACCAAAATATATGGAGGGTTTGGGAAAGAATCTTGCTTTTAAATGCTGGTAACCCGTTGTATAAAAGCAATAATACACACGAGTCCATGTGTTATGATATTTTTATCATGGCTGTGGTGGTCTACGCCACTTGGCTTCGCCTCATGTCTATGACCAAGTCACAGCCATGATAAAAATGTCATAACACATGGCCTTTCATGTATTATTGTTTAAAGGTGCTACACATCGGATTTCTTTGAATTTTTGCATTGTAATTTCAGAAAATGTCCATAATATATCTGCAGTAATAGTGGAATGATAGTGTTTCACAGTATTACTTACACAAAAGTGTTGTGATTGGCTGTGATATTCGCCTATTGATTTCTCCCTCCGGAGTGGCATCTGTTTTCAAAATGGGAAAGCTGTTCTTACTTTGTGGCTGTGTTATCTAGTGGAAATCGCTCTGCAATTTCCTGGTTTCTAAAATTCTACACTGTTCGCTCAATTTCAGTTTCTGTGAGAAAACTAAATCACTGTGAAACATATTTTCAGAAGAAAGAATATTGTTTTTACAGTTGTTTGTAGGCTAAATACTATGGGCTCGAGGGTGTTTCCACCATATATCTTACACCTGTGACCTTTAAATACATGAGGGAGAGTGAACAAGTGCACGTCATGGAGATGGGGAGAGAATCGGAACGAAAGCCAGTTCCCTGATCTCACACACACCGCCAAACAAACATACACTATCATTGTAATCCACAAGTAAACTGTCTAATGAAATTAGGCTCTGGCTGAGAAAGCCAGATCAGGCAGCTATTATTTCAGATCTCCATGACTACAGTTAGTAGTCTGAATGAAAAGACCCCCTCTCTCTTTGATCCCAGTGAGCATAACTCTGACCTGTCACCTGACTAACACACACACACACACAACAAAGACGCTGACTAACCTTTCAAATACCCTAGTAGTACGGACTTCCTCCAATTGTGGTTATTACGGTTAACAAAGAAGGAATGACGCACCCACTAAGAAATAATTAACAAAACCGCCAATCTGCATGTAGTGGATTGTCCACAAAGGGATACATTTCAAACAATCACAATATAAAACCCGTCCTTCACTATATAGTCAATGCAAATAGTTACAAATAAATAAGAGTCAGCAGAATGCAAGTGTTTACTTTAATATTCAATGTAGAGACACATTAGCCTGGTCCTAATGTGCATTGATTGGCATGACAAGTACAAACAGATCTGGGACCAGGCTAGAGACACATCAACACCCAAAAGGCTCATGATTAAAGGAGACAGAGTGAGATGACTGTATTTGGCTGTCAGACAGTACAGAAGCTTTGGGCCAGTATTTATAAAGCTTCTCAGAGTAGGAGTGCCTATCTAGGATCTTTCCATATGATATTATTCATTATTATATAAAATGCTAAACTGATCTTAGATCAGCACTTTTACTCTGAGATGCTTTGTGGATACGGGCCCTGATCCTAGATCATGACTCCTACTCTGAGACGCTTCAACTTTGGACCCTGGGCATTCTGGTCATGTGATTTCCAGTGTCAGTTGCTGCTGTTAAGGAAACCAGGGTGGTGTCTATCTATGTATCTCATAATGCAACCCCCCTTCAAAATACATTAAAACATTTACATTAAAGATACATAAAGTATGTGTGTCTAAAATTGCATTGAAGCAACTGTGCCATTAGGCACCATTCATATACTTGGAATTACCATGACCTGTACAGGTATGGGAAACGCTAAAGAAGTCTATACAGGTACTTATATACAAGAATGTCTCATCTTGTTCTTGTGTAATACCAGTGCAAATAATCGTCCTCATACAGGGCACCATTTCATTAGACATCTTCACACTTTATATTAGTGTCGCAGTAGCAGCTGGGTTAAGCGCAGCGTCATGCCTTAGCCATGTGGCTCAGCTGGTCATGTAGTCAGGTGAGCGAGGGTAGGAGGAAAAGAGGGGAGGAGGGGAGGAAACGAGGAGGGGGTAAGAAGTCTAGAGGTTGGGGGAGGGTCAGGCCTTTAAGGGATTAATCAGATTCCTGGGGCTAATCTCGGTGCTTATACAAACTATCATTTAATATTGATTGCTGAATCATATCCTGCCTAACGGCAGCCCCTCATTTGGCTGCCTCGGGATCAAGCCTTATTTATATGTATATGTATGGTAGCCATTTTGGCTCCATAGCCATCTACAGTGGGCACAGGGGGCATGGTCTGGGTTCATTTCAGTACCTAGCTCCTTTCCCTAGGCTCTACCCTTTTTCGTTTCTACAGAATGTGAAGGATTTCCTCAAGACGTGACGCTTGGCATTCAGGCCAAAGAGTTCAATCTTGGTTTCATCAGACCAGAGAATCTTGTTTTTCATGGTCTGAGAGTCCTTTAGGTGCCTTTTGGCAAACTCCAAGCGGGCTGTCATGTGCCTTTTACTGAGGAGTGGCCACTCTACCATAAAGGCCTGATTGGTGGAGTGCTGCGGAGATGGTTGTCCTTCTGGAAGTTTCTCCCATTTCCACAGAGGAACTCTGGAACTCTCTCAGAGTGACCATCAGGTTCTTGGTCACCTCCCTGACCAAGGCCCTTCTCCCACGATTGCTCAGTTTGGCTGGGCGGCCAGCTCTAGGAAGAGTCTTGATGGTTCCAAAGTTCTTCCATTTAAGAATGAAGGAGGCTACTGTGTTCTGGGGGACCTTGATTGCTGCAGACGTTTTTTAGTACCATCCCCCAGATCTGTGCCTCAACACAATCCTGTCTCGAAGCTCTACGGACAATTCCTTCGACCTCATGGCTTGATTTTTGCTTTGACATGCACTGTCAACTGTGGGACCTTATATAGACAGGTGTGTGCCTTTCCAAATCATGTCCAATCAATTGAATTTACCACAGCTGGACTCCAGTCAAGTTGTAGAAACATCTCAAGGACGATCAATGTAAACAGGATGCACCAGAGCTCAATTTGGAGTCTCATAGGAAAGGGTCTGAATACTTATGTAAATAAGGTATTTTCAGTTTTTTGTTTAGATTTCAAACAATCTGTTTTCACTTTGTCATTTTTGGGTATTGTGTGTAGATTTGAGGTTTTTTATGTATTTAATCCATTTTAGAATAAGGCTGTAATGTAACAAAATGTGGAAAAAGTCAAGGGGTCTGAATACTTTCCAAATGCACTGTATCTGTAAGGTCCCTCAGTCAAGCAGGGAATTTCAAACATGGATTCAACCACAAAGACCAGGGAGGCTTTCCGATGCCTCGCAAAGGGCACCTATTGGTAGGTGTAAAAAAAAAAAAAAAAAAAAAAAATGTGAATATCCCTTTAGCATGGTGAAGTTACTAATTACTCTTTGGATGGTGTATCAATACACCCAGTCACTATAAAGATACAGGTGTCCTTCCTTACTCAGTTGCCGGAGAGGAAGGAAACTGCTCAGGGATTTCACCATGAGGCCAATGGTGACTTTAAAACAGTTACAGAGCTTAATGGCTGTGATAGGAGAAAAATGAGGATGGATCAACAACATTGTAGTTACTCCACAATACTAACCTAAATGACAGAGTGAAAAGAAGGAAGCCTGTATAGAATACAAATATTCCAAAACATGCATCCTGTTTGCAATAAGGCACTAAAGTAAAACATAAAAAAAATGTGGCAAAGAAATTAACTTTATATCCTAAATACAAAGCGTTATGTTTGAGGCAAATACAACACATCACTGAGTAACATTCTTCATATTTTCAAGCATGGTGGTGGCTGCATCATGTTATGGGTATGCTTGTCATCGGCAAGGACTGGGGAGCTTTTTAGGATAAAAAGAAACGGAATAAAGCTTAGCACAGGCAAAACCCTAAAGGAAAACCTGGTTCAGTCTGCTTTCCAACAGACACTGGGAGACTAATTCCCGTTTCAGCAGGACAATAACCTAATACACAAGGCCAAATATACACTGGAGTTGCTTACCAAGACCACATTGAATGTTCCTGAGTGGTCTAGTTACAGTTTTACTTAAATCGACTTGATAATCTATGGAAAGACTTGAAAATGGCTGTCTAGCAATGATCAACAACCAACTTGACAGAGCTTGAATAATTTTAAAACAAATAATATTGTACAATCCAGGTGTGCAAAGCTCTTAGAGACTTACCCAGAAAGACTGACAGCTGTAATCGTTGTCAAAGGTTATTCTAACATGTATTGACTCAGGGGTGTGAATACTTATTTCTGTATTTTATTTTTAATACATTTGCAAACATTTCTAGAAACATGTTTTCACTTTGTCGTTGTGGGGTATTGTGTGAGAGAGAAAAAATTGAGTTAATCCATTTTGAATTCAGGCTGTAACACAACAGAATGTGGAATAATTCAAGGGGTATGAATACTTTCTGAAGACACTGTACAGTGGGGTCTGAAATTGGATGGTGGACCATTCTTGATACACACGGTAAACAGTCGAGTGTGAAAATACCAGCAGCGTTGCAGTTCATGACACATTCAAACCGGTGCGCCTGGCATCTACTACCATACCCCATTCAAAGAAACTTAAATACTTTGTCTTGCCCATTCAACCTCTGAATGGTACATATACACAATCCAATTGTCTCAAGGCTTGAAAATCCTTCTTTAACCTGTCTCCTCTCCTTCATCTACACTGATTGAAGTGGAGTTAACATGTGACATCAATAAGGGATCATAGCTTTCACCTGGATTCACCTGGTCAGTCAATGTCATAGAAAGAGCAGGTGTTCTGTATGTTTTGTATACTCAGTGTATACCATGTGGCCTCTAAATTAAAGTAGCATTTTGGAGCACAACACACTCTCAGATTAGCTGTTGAGCCTTCTGGCATTAGAGAGATTCCACACTTTAGCCCTAGAGTATGTACTGTATGGGTGTTTGTTTGTGTGTGTGTGTGTGTGTCCAATCTATGTATGCACAGCAATAGGAAGAAGAGGAGCAGATGTTTCAGGTTTAACTCAACCCCTACCTACCTAGCCCATTCATAGATGCTAACTACCTTTAGCGCCTATTGATGAAAGTATCTTCTTCCCAGGGGGCTTTTGTTAAGAGGCCGGACATTTGCTCTAAACGTTAACACGCATCGCTTGCATATCATCAAGAAATCATTTTCTAAAAGCAAAAGGTTAAATTACTGCACACCTTTATAGGGTTAGGGTTAGTGTTCGCACACAGCCATATCTCAATGTTACAGCGCTTGTTTTATGAAAGACAGACGGAAGACAGAAGCGACCACCTGTGCTAATTAGCTATCTAGTGTGCTCCAAACCACTGTGTGTAAGCATAACTGGGGAGGAGGTGTAGTTCGTCAACTGGAGGCACACCCAGTGTATGGATCTGTGCAAATCTGCTACAGTAAGCGTTTATTTTTTTGAAAGACTCATTCTCGCTGATATGAAAGATAAGGGCAATATGTTTAGAAAACCGTATCATAATCAATGGTTATTGACGTTTCTAAACGTTAAAACATAGCGTCGGGATTGTAGTTCACTTGGAGCCAAGCGTGGGCGAAGCTAACTGCTGAAAACTCTAGGGACAAGGCAGAATGTCGCCTAGGGTTTCTGAGATCTACCCCCTACCCAGAAGGCATATTTATGAACATGAAGAACCCTGGAAAGATGTCATAGTTTGGTTATAACCTTGGTGGTTTTGTCAACTGTTAATGATTAAAAGCGTAATTCTTATGATTGTTAACACAATCCTTCCTCAACAAGTTTAGGACCAAGATGGTACGTGACTGTGACTTTGAAACAACTCGGCTAGCTCGTTCGCATGTCCATACAGATACAGCAGCTTCACTGAACAATGTAGGCTTACTCAATGAAGCCATTTCAACTGGATCTGAACTACATCTCAGTTTGGTAAGTAGTCTTCCAGTTCTCTGATAGGAAGAATCTTCTACCGAAATAGTCACTATGACCCAGGAACAGAGGAGGCCGGTGCAGGGTCATATTCATTAGTGCACACCGTAGCAAAACGTTTACAACTGAAAAAGAAAACAAGAGTTTTGGCCCGTTTACTTCTGTTTGGTTCCTAGTAAATACGACCCAGTTAGGAAGGGGAGAATTGTCTGAGCTGTTATTCCATCTCACCAACAACACTCACCATGACCCAGGAAGTAAACACACAGACGGTGACCTGAGAGGCTTTGAGGAGTCATGTAGGCCGACTAATATTGAATCCAAAACCAGCATCTTTGTTGACAATATCAAGACCAGACCATAAAATACTTCCAAGCACCCTGTTAACATCAATGGCCGAAGTCCTCCTTAAAAAACGACACGCACACGGAAATCTAGAACTTTGATACCTTAAGCGCCAACTTCAAACGCCTTTTCACTTTCTCATTCTCACTCACAATCCTACCAGTTTATACGTTACTAGGGTCATTTAATCATATTTTACAAACTTGATTTAATCAAAAAAGTACAAACACATGTTCTGGCAACACACACACACCCTCCCACCCACCACACACACACGCACAGAAAGAGTCATGTTATGTTTCTCTAAGTGAGAGTATAAATGGTCCCCTTTGAGGCATGGCACGGAGGGAGCATGCAGTGGGCTTGAGCTGGCTGTGAGCAAAGAGCAAGCCGTAAGAGGATTTTGGGTAACTAATGCTTGAGGAAAGGCGCCAACACTGTGCCCTGGGACAGCTAAGCCCTGAGCCCTGACTGCTTTATGTCATTTACTTCCTTACTTACCACTCAAGACACTCCGGTTCCTCTTTCCTTGTCCCTCTCTTCCACTCTGGTAAGTTCAGGTAACAGCCAGGTAGCAGATGAATCAATGGAAAGAAGCAGGGTGACCAAAAGAAAAGCTCTCTTCAAATCTTTCCGCAGTCTCTGTCTCTGTTTGTCCTCTCTCACTCTGTCACATGCTCTCCCCCTTCTCTTCTTCTTCTCTCTGAGGTACCTGTTGCTGTCTGGTAGAAGAGTGACTACAACCCCTCTCTCGCTCATTCAGTCGGCCCGCTGATCTCTATTAGCAGGGAGGCGGGCTTCATGCGCCACACAGGCACAGTGACCAGCCGCTTGGAAGGGAGGAGGGGGAAGGAGGGGAGAAGAGGAGGAGGATGGGGACTGAAAGGTCATGGGGTGGCAGGTGGTGCCAGACTGGTCAGGGTTGCTACAGACAGGGCTAGTCACTTGGCTGCTTAGACACAGGCAGCAGGGCTAGATGCTAGATACATATCTGCTCTCCTCCGCCCAATCACTTCCTCCATCCTGCACCTATTGTCCCACAAAACACATTGTACTGTAATATATAGTGCCTTCAGAAAGTATTCATACCCTTTGACTTTATTACACATGTTTTGCTGTGTTACAGCCTGAATTCATAATTGATTAAATATAATTTCTCTCACTCATCTACACACAATACCCCATAATGACAAAGGGAAAACATGTTTTTAGACATGTCTGAATATTTTTGGTAATGAAATACAGAAATGTCATTTACATACAGTACCAGTCAAAAGATTGGACACACCTACTCATGCAAGGGTTTTTCTTTATTATAAAAATGTTTTACATTGTAGAATAATAGTGAAGACATCAAAACTATGAAAGAACACATATGGAATCATGTAGTAACCAAATAAGTGTTAAACAAATCAATATATATTTTATATTTGAGATTCTTCAAATTGCCACCCTTTGCCTTGATGACAGCTTTGCACACTCTTGGCATTCTCTCAACCAGCTTCACCTAGAATGCTTTTCCAACAGTCTTGAAGGAGTTCCCACATATGCTGAGCACTTGTTGCCTGCTTTTCCTTCACTCTGCCGTCCGACTCATCCCAAACCATCTTAATTTGGGTTGAGGTCGGGGGATTGTGGGCCAGTTCATCTGATGCAGCACTTCATCACTCTCCTTCTTGGTAAAATAGCCCTTACACAGCCTGGAGGTGTGTTGGGTCATTGTCCTGTTAAAAACAAATGATAGTCCCACTAAACCCAAACCAGATGGGATGGCGTATCGATGCAGAATGCTGTGGTAGCCATGCTGGTTAAGTGTGCCTTGAATTCTAAATAAATCACAGACAGTGTCACCAGCAAAGCACCCCCACACCATAACACCTCCTCCTCCATGCTTTACGGTGGGAACTACACATGCGGAGATCATCCATTCACCCACACCGCGTCTCACAAAGACACGGCGGTTGGAACCCAACATTTCAAATTTGGACTCCAGACCAAAGGACACATTTCCACCGGTCTAATGTCCATTGCTCGTGTTTCTTGGCCCAAGCAGGTCTCTTCTTATTATTGGTGTCCTTTAGTAGTGGTTTCTTTGCAGCAATTCGACCAAGAAAGCCTGATTCACACAGTCCCCTCTGAACAGTTGATGTTAAGATGTGTCTGTTACTTGAACTGTGTGAAGCATTTATTTGGGCTGCAATTTCTGAGGCTGGTAACTCTAATGAACTTGTCCTCTGCAGCAGAGGTAACTCTGGGTCTTCCATTCCTGTGGCGGTCCTCATGAGAGGCAGTTTCATCATAGCGCTTGATGGTTTTTGCAACTGCACTTGAAGAAACGTTCAAAGTTCTTGAAATGTTCCGTATTGATTGACCTTCATGTCTTAAAGTAATGATGGACTGTTGTTTCTCTTTACTTATTTGAGCTGTTCTTGCCATAATATGGACTTGGTCTTTTACCAAATAGGGCTATCTTCTGTATACCCCCCTACCTTGTCACAACATAACTGATTGGCTCAAACGCATTAAGAAGGAAATAAATTCCACAAATTAACTTTTAAGAAGGCACACCTGTTAATTGAAATGCATTCTAGGTGAGTACCTCATGAAGCTGGTTGAGAGAATGCCAAGAGTGTGCAAAGCTGTCATCAAGGCAAAGGGTGGCTACTTTGAAGAATTTCAAATATAAAATATATTTTGATTCGTTTAACCCTTTTTTGTTACTACATGATTCCATATGTGTTATTTCATAGTTTTGATGTCTTCCCTATTATTCTACAATGTAGAGAAATGTACAAATAAAGGAAAACCCTTGAATGAGTAGGTGTGTCCAAACTTTTGACTGGTAGTGTATATAATGAGGCTGAAACGTAACAAAATGTGGAAAAAGGTGAAGGGGTCTGAATACTTTTCGAATGCACTGATATATCTGGGGAAGGGTATAACAATTTCTAGAGTGTTAAAAGTTTCCAGGAGAACAGTGGTCTCCATCATTGGGAAATTGAAAAAATATGGAACTACCCAGACTCTTCCTAGAGCTGGCCGTCCAACCAAACTGAGCAACCGGGCAAGAAGGACCTTGGTCAGGAAGGTGACCAAGAACCCAATGACCACTCTGACAGAACTACAGAGTGCCTTAGCTGAGACGGGAGAACCTGCCAGAAGGACCACAGTCTCTACAGCACGTCACCATTCTGGGCTTTATGGGAGAGTGGCCAGATGGAAGACACTCCTGAGAAAAAGGAGATTGCAAAAAGGCACATGAAAGACTCTGAGCATAAGGCAATGGTCTGATGAGACACAAATGTTACTCTTTGGCCTGAATGCAAAGCGCTATGTCAGGAGAAAACCAGGCACAGCTCATCACCAGTCTACCAGTCTTACCGTGAAGCATGGTAGTGGCAGCATCATGCTATGGGGATGCTTTACAGCAGCAGGGACTGGAAGAATGGTAAGGTTAGTGAGAACAATGAATGGAGCCAAATACAGGCAAATCCTTGATGAGGACCTGCTTCAGAGTTTAAATGACAGACTGGAGGGCGAAGATTTACGTTCCAGCAGGACAATGACCCCAAGCATACAGCAAAAGCAACGCTGGAATGGCTTCAGAACAAGAATGTAAAAGTCCTTGAGTGGCCCAGCCAAAGACCAGACTTGAATCCCATTTTAAATCTGTGTAAAGACCTGAAGATTGCTGTTCACTGCCGCTCACCATCTAACTTAACAGATCTTGAGAAAATCTGCAAAGGAAGAATATCCCCAAATCCAGATCTGCAAAGCTGATACAGACATCAAAGCTGTAATCGCAGCCAAAGGTGCTTCTACAAATTATTCACTCAGGGGTGTGAATACTTACGTAAATTAGATATTTCTGTATTTCATTTCCAATAAACATGTTTTCACTTTGTCATTATGGGGTATTGTGCGAAGATGGGTTAAAAAAAATCTATTTAATCCATTTTGAATTCAGACTGTGAAATGTGGAATAAATCAAGGGGTATGAATACTTTTTGAAGACACGTTATAGTTGGGTCTGAAATTAAAAATGAACAAGGGTGTCAATAATTTCGTACCTCACTATGTATAAGGAGAAGAAGGAGGGTTAACACAGTTGTGTAATTCCACCTGGCTCATGAATAGGGTGGGTTTGGGGACTATGTGTATGTGCCAGTTGATAATGCCATGTGAATACTGAGGGTCTTGTTTTTTTAAACTACTAAATGTATAACGAGACAGACGTGACTACACCAAGGTTGGATTCTATTTACTTCCTGAATTGACTGGAATTGAAATGGAATTGCCCCAACCCTGGACCACACATTGGCGGCCATTTCTGACAGATCAAATTGAAAAGTAATAAGGTTTCATCTTTTATTTGAAAGTCATGCCACAAGTTGACATAAAATACAAAATGAAAATAAATTATTTTAACTATAAAATAACCACAGTGTAACCGAGAATCAAATCGAACAAACGTGCACGCTAACAAAAAAAGACAACGTAAGAACACACAGATAAGCATACAGTACATAATATACAGCCTTCTGATATCTAGCTATCAGTAAACATATCAGCGTTATGCGTAGAGAACACAAGGTTAATTGGATATATAAAATTAACAAGAGTATAAAATATTTATAATAAAAGGTAGGCTACTCGTTATAAAGACCTTAGTATTTCTATAAGTGTCACCATGCAGTATATTCCAGTCTCAAGTTAATAAACATCCGCAGAAAAGTACAAGAGAATCACAAGCTCATTCGTCGAACGCATCAGACTCCATTTTGGAAAACATGGCCACCACAGAAGGTGTCTCATGACTTGGCAAATTTGAATGAGCAATGTCATTAAATCTACATAATGCTATCGTAAAGATGACGTAATGCCTAGCATAACCATGTATGAAGTTTCATGACCAATGTCCTTTAAAGTTCACATGCAGCAGTATGCAGGCTAATGAGCTCAAGGTAGCTCCGAGGCTAGCTAAACCTACATAATCATTGCACCATGTTGACGTATGTGTTCAACTGAAACATAGGAAGTACTGTTTGGCCATTACACAGGCTTTAATAAAAACACAAATTCCAAATAAATCGTAAACACAATACAAAGACTCTCTGCAATCACTTATTTTCGGTATTCCTCTTTTCTTCGTTTTTTGCTTTAAAATTTAACTGGATAAGTATATGTCTGACAAGTACTCTTGCGGAACATTGCATTAAATGTCTCTCAACTATTACACGCTCTTGCGTCTGAAATGTCAGGAATATATTGTAATGACCATGGACTTGTTAAGCACAGTACAATTCCTCCCAACTGGGATATCCCTATTGTAATAGTGGATAGGGTGTTTGTCTTTAGGCAAGGCAACTGGAGTTCACAGCCCACTACAGACTTAGCACAACTTCCACGTTTATCACACTGATGTCAGACGTGGGATAGTGCTTGTGGCTTTCAAAAGTGTGTCCTGTAAGACGCAGGGCTTGAGATAGTGAAGCACGGGGAAATGCTTTCTGAAACGGAGGGAGTAATGATGAAAGTAAGGGTGTAATGGTCCTATCCTTGAAAGGTGCCTAACGATTTCTTCCAATGGGGATATCCTTATTGGGATAGGGTGTTTGTGTTAAGACCAGGCGACTGGGGTTCGCGGACCACGAGGGACTTTGTGCTACTTCCTTGTTCTTCACCATATATCTACATCTGTCACAATAGGAGTCCTGCAGTAGCGGACAAACACTTTGGTTGCTGCCACTTTTCATATACAGTACATACTGTTTAGGATGCTGAATTCAAATGTTCAGAATCTGTAAAATACATGCAAGTATGCAACATCAGCCTACAATATATGAAAGTAGTAACACTGTTTACAATACTTTGAATAAAAATATAATATCTTTGAAAATCAAACTGTGCGAGCTGATTTGAAGTAATTTGCTTCACGCGTTGGTGTTATTTGTTTGATATAAAACTGGCCAAAGTTCTGAACATTCTTATCGTTTTGTGTCCTTAAAACATTTGGCATGGGCCATCAGAAAATATATACAGAGCCAGAAAAACAATACAACGATACTAACCAATCAGATCACTGAATTGACACTCCGCTCACCAAGGGTAAACCAATCGTACCTTGAGTAAGTGATGCTTCTGGCAAATGACAAGAATGTGCAATGTTAATGCAATGAGATCACAACCAGCATACATTTTTGACAAAGACACAAAAAAAAGGCTTGACAATTCCCACAATGTTTAACTAGCTACTGTACGTCCACCAGAGTGGCAAACAAAGCTAATTTACAGAATAACTCTAACCAACAAAACACAGTACACTGCAGTACAATGGTATTTTCCTCCTGTCTGTTTTGGCACCGATGTGGCACATACTTTTCTTAAGTTAAAAAGATGGTCTACCCCATGTGATACAACCCCTTGGTCCTGGGGACTACAGTGGTTCAGATATGGTCAGAACAGGAGCTGAAAGACAGCCAACAGCTACTATACATTTACATTTTACAATTTAGTCATTTAGCAGACGCTCTTATCCAGAGCGAATTACAGTTAGTGAGTGCATACATAATTTTATTATTTTTCATACTTGCCCTCCGTGGGAATCGAACCCACAACCCTGGCGTTGCAAACGCCATGCTTTACCAACTGAGCTACATCCCTGCCGGCTATTCCCTCCCCTACCCTGGACGACGCTGGGCCAATTGTGCACCGCCCCATGGGTCTCCCGGTCGCGGCCGGCTACGACAGAGCCTGGATTCGAACCAGGATCTCTAGTGGCACAGCTAGCACTGCAATAGCTAATGACAAGGACTTGGGCAAACTACCTAACTGAAGACATTGTTTGTCTGTGGGGGTCACAACAAGGTTGTGAAACTTAGTTGTATAAATAACCAAAATGTGGCTGCTGCTGCCAACCTGCCAGCCTGCCCACCACTTGTGGCCCTGGTCAGAGTAGAGCCGAGCACCAGTCTGGCTGAATGGGCACACATTGCCACATCCTGGCAACAGCCAACCAGCCAACCAACCAATCCCCTTATTGACAGGAGGACCTCTTCTTCCCTTGGCATGAAACATTAATCTGCTTGGCATGACGTATTTTAACCCTGCGACACCTGCATCCGCTCTATGGCACTCTATTGCCTTTACCTCAACCTCTACCATGACCCTACTCTCCACAGCATTATGCTCTCTGTAACACTTTACTTAGAGGCTATACAGAACGTTGGCTTCTGGGGGTGATCTTGAGCCAAAAGGGGTCCACATAGTTATACCTGTCATAAGCATGCATTGTTTGTTATCATATCAGAATGATCCTGACTAAATTACAGCCATTAAGAGTAACTTGAAAATTTCCTTCATAAAGACAAAACATCAAGGTTCATTCAGTTAAGTTTCAGTTCGTTTTCAGACGATTTACTATTTTTTATTTACTTTGAGTTTTATAAACTCATTTCCATTTCGTTTTATATTATTTCGTTTCCATAAATGTGTTTGTGTTAGGGACAGAAAGTAGCATTATGTATGCACGGCAGGCCTTTAGTTTGTATTTTTTGGGGGATGTCACTTCTTGACATTGGGGGGCAATAATACATAAGGTGATGGGTCAGGTCATAGGTTTGGTTAGGTTTAAATTATAAATCAATCTTAATGTGACTTGGATTTAAAAGGATAATTTCAATGGCTTTACACTCATGCTCGGATTTTATCCCTGTTAGCTACTGATAGCTAGTGATACACAAGCTAGGCCTATTTGAAACAGCGCCATTTACTGGCAGCATTCACCCGCCAGATTCAGAAGCTCGAAAACCCCATTAGCAAAAAAAGTTTAAAATAAATAAAAATCTAACTAAACATAATTTGATGTTTTTTATTTAATTTTAGTTCGTTTTGCAGTCAAAGATAATAGTTTCAGTATACACTATATATACAAAAGTATGTGGACACCTCTTCAAATGAGTGGTTCGGCTATTTCAGAAAGACCCGTTGCAGACAGGTGTATAAAATCGAGCACACAGCCATGCAATCTCCATAGACAAACTTTGGCAGTAGAATCGCCTTTCTGAAGAGCTCAGTGACTTTCAACGTGGCACTGTCATAGGATGCCACTTTTCCAATAAGTCAGTTCATCAAATTTCTGCCCTGCTAGAGCTGCCCCGGTCAACTGTGAGTGCTGTTATTTTGAAGTGGAAACGTCTAGGAGCAACAACGGCTCAGCCGCGAAATGGTAGGCCACACAAGCTCACAGAACGGGACTGGCAAGTGCTGAAGCACGTAAAAATCGTCTGTCCTCGGTTGCAACACTCACTACCGAGTTCCAAACTGCCTCTGGAAGCAACGTCAGCACAATAACTGTTAGTCGGGAGCTTCACAAAATGTGTTTCCATGGTCGAGCAGCCGCACACAAGCCTAAGATGCGCAATGCCAAGCGTCGGCTGGAGTGGTGTAAAGCTCGCCACCATTAGACTCTGGAGCAGTGGAAACGCGTTCTCTGGAGTGATGAATCACGCTTCACCATCTGGCAGTCCAACTAACAAATCTGGGTTTGGCGGATGCCAGGAGAACGCTACCTGCCTGAATGCATAGTGCCAACTGTAACATTTGGTGGAGGAGGAATAATGGTCTGGCTAGGCCCCTTAGTTCCAGTGACCACACTTTTGGTCGTGTAGTTTTAGTTTTTCTAATGTTTTTCTTAATTATTTTATTTCAGTTAACTAAATAGTTTTTCCAATTTTAGTTTTTATTTTAGTTTCAGTTTTAGTTACTGTATGTTACTTGCATAACATATTGCCTTATAACAAGACATTAGTTTGAAGTTGAGGAAGTTTCGGCTTGCAAAGCAGCTCTGCTAATATCGGCAACGCTGTTTACATTAATGAATTTGGACGATGATTATGCTAACTCCTGGCAGATTCTGTCACTATGGGCCTTCAGACACAACTCAAGGTAAGGGTAATTTGACACAAATATAGATTTTGCATGAACTATCCCTTTAAGATTTTTGTTTAACAACTAGTTTAGTCTCTGCCTTAGTCTGCAACTCAACACAATAGAAGGCGTTTTCGTCATTTGAAGCTACGAATGATAGTCAATACTAAAAACATACTGTCATGAATGGTGGATGTCACTGATCAGTACCTTTAAAGTGACCATTTTAAACCTCTTGATATGATTCTGATATGATGTGCAATAGTGTAAACATGCTGAACCTTAAACACTACCATTTGTTTCCCAAACAGAAGATGGAAAGAATAAAGAAATATAGAATAGTAACAATAGAAGAACAATACATATCATGGACATAGAATTAAAAACGATCTATGAAAGACACATTAATTAATTAAATACATTAATAAATATACAAACAAATGTGACAATACAATAAATAAATCAATTACAATAAATGCCATTGTTGTTCAAGTAATGCAAAAAAAAAGGTGTTGAAACAAGTAAAAGGGATTGATGGTTCGATAAAGAGAGAGCGAGAGATTAGTCGGTCGATGCTCTCTGCACTACATTCAAAAAATAAATGTCTCCGGAATGATTCTCAACGTACGTGAGATCCGCCGTTGTATCTCGACGCATCCACTCGACGACGCTGTACATAGACAATACTGTCAGATCCTACTCTAGAAAAGTCTCTGCAATCATATTGCACTTTAGAAAAGATACTCGACATGACAACATAGTGTTTGGGGCTTGTATCTCTTTTTTTCTCCAACGCTTGCCACTGTCAGAGATTGAGATAAATACCATGTGGAAAGCAGGTCAAAAGAGAAAGCGCAACATGATCTACGTGAGAAGAGATGCTAAAGATGTTGGGGTTATGGGGACTGTACCAGTGATGGTTCTGTATGATGTGATAGTCTCTGTCTTGGCAAGACAAAAACCCACACTTTTCACACCACCGTTTCAAATAGTTAAAATATGCTAATCCAAAATGTGTTCCTGTCGGGAATAGTGGTATCGAGTCACAACAGAGTCGAGCCAGGAACAAGGCTATGGCACATGTTGTTTTTGGCAGGAGTTGACTGACAGATTTCCTGCTGCTTCTCTCCATCCTTCACGCTCTCTTCTTCCGCTCATCCCTCCATCCAGCCATGCCCGTGTCAGAGCTAGGCGAGGTGCATGGTGTTCAAAGGCGCAGGCATAACACACGTACGAATGCATGCACACACACACACACACACACACACAACACACACACAGAGGGACAACAGCTGCTGTCTCTCGGGTCACATGATTCAGGTCAATTGACAGGAGTCCCATGACTCCGGAAGCGTCAGGCAGTGGCGCTGCCGTAGAGATGACCGACTGACGTAGCACAGTGGCGACTGGCGCCGGCAAAAGAGAGAGTAGGGAGGGCCTGTTCCGTATTTGGTCCCGTAAAGCACTTGATTATGGCAGGCGGAGCTCCACAGTCACTCCACTGGGGCATATCAAAAGCGCCTGTTGCTAAGCTAAGAGTGTGTTTGTGTGTAAAGGGGGATGGGTCGTGTGCAATGCAGGCAGATTCCTTTTTAGCCATGCTAAACTCGATATTGTCCATGGCAACCTGTAGAAGCGTAGGGGAGCGTAGTCCAAGGGGGTGGGAGTGGGAGGAGGAAAGATGTGATGGAGGGGGGAGGAGGCAAGGCTACACACAGTATACCACCCAATACAACGACCCCCCTCCCACCTGACATATGGCTGGTCACAGGCTCCTAAAGAGACCCACTCAGCCTTAAGGCGATGTATAGCCCTTAGAGATGCTTGTAGATGCATGAGGAGTGCAGGGGCATGTTAAAAGTGAGTTGAAGGCATGTAGAGAGAGTAGTCTTGCCTACTACTTACTAAAACTATATACATACTGTGTACTAATCATACTTCATACTATTTAGAACATACTTTTAGTATACTGTATGTATGCAGTAAGCTACAAATATCAACATACCAGGCTCACCCATACTGAGAATGCGTCATCTAATGCACAATTGCATTGTTTCCCGCCATTCATTAATTTTGGTATCTCATTATCAGCAGATTATAAGCTGTTGTCACACCCCACGTGGGTCTGAAAATACGCTTATCTTCCTCAATAGTGTGCAGCGAATTCCACTAGATGTAAAGATGAAATGAGTATGACATCCTGGCATTTAAAGCAAACTAAATGTTCAATATTTCACATACTATAAAACTTTATATTTTCGCATACCCAATCAGCCTACAATTTGGAACTCAGACACGGCCTGTGTGTTTGTGTGTGTATGTATGTGTATGTGTGTATGTATGTGTATGTGTGTGTGTGTGTGTGTGTGTGTGTGTGTGTGTGTGTGTGTGTGTGTGTGTGTGTGAAACAGTGAGTGTGAGAGAAAGAGTCAGAAAGGTGGGTGTTGGGTTGGATGGAGCAGGGGTGGGGGTGATTAACAGTTTAACTGGCATGCTCGGTTTAGGGGCATGTCGTCAAGATGACAAAGGTCAAGCTCCTTCGACATTCCATGGCGAGACTGGCGGTTGTGACGTCATATGTTGATGAGTGTGATGCAGGTGATGAGGCGCACGGTGACCGTGCCCGGGAGGTCGTTGTCTTGGCGATTGCCCTTGTCGCGCAGGTGGAGCGTGTGCTGCTCCTGCCGGTCGTTTGGGTCACTGGACAGGGTCACCTGACCCAGGAAGGTATCCACAATCACGTTCTTATTGTAGATCTATTATGGTATGGCCCAAGGTCCAAGCAGAGCAGAGGGGAAAAAGAGGGGGGATTTGAAAGAGAAGAAAGAGACCAAGGGAGAGAGGAGAGAGAGAGGGAGCATAGAAAAAGTGATTTTAAAAAGGTTAGAAGAAAACATGTTCAAGAGATAGAGGTATACATACTGTATGAACGCAGACAGACAGATAAGAAAGAGTTCCTCCCCTCCGTCTGTGCTCACCTCAATGTGGATGCCTTCCTTGGGCTTCTTGCGGTAGAACAGGCCTTTGACATCGAAGTTGGGGCTCCGTGTGTCCTTGTGCACCGGCGAGCGCACCCTCTCCCCCTCACAGGTGATAATGACGTACGGGTCCGAGGCTGGGAGGGACAGGGAAGGAGGGATGAGGGACAGCTGTCAATCTCTGTATCGACATGGGAAGTGTAAACATGTGTGTGCATGTGTACTCAACTATGCAGGCCAAAACCAACTCTAGGTCTAAATGAAGCAAATGCTTATCTGGCCATCAGACCAACCAGCAAGCAGACAGGTCTCTGACAGGTAGGTGGAGAAGGGTTTTAGTTGCTTGTGCTACTAGGTAGGTAGAGGATATGGGGGTAAGGAACTGTTGAAGACTATAGATCTGAAAGGGAGGGGATAGGTTTCAGCCATATGGAGAAAAATAGTATTCCTAGACTCTAGCCTATTAAAGGGCTAGGTGGAACTACTACCATTTTGCTTATACCTATCCAATCCTCTTAGATCTACATGAAGCTTGGGGTTAGGGGTTAGGACATCGGCATTCAACTCTTGCACTACGAGGTCCAGAGCATTCTGCTGGTTTTCTGTTCTACCTGATAATTAATGGCACACACCTCGTGTCCCAGGTCTAAATCAGTCCCTGATTAGAGGGGAACAATGTAAAAATGTAGTGGAACTGGCTTTGAGGTCCAGAGTTGAGTTTGCAAGGGTTTAGGGGCTGTTTCTGGGCTGAGCCAAAGCCTATTGAACTATTATTGTGCAATATGTCTAGTTGTAACTAAGCCGCTAGCCACTAGGTGATGCTGATGTACCTCCTTGTGTTTTGGCCAGCTGCCTCTTCTTGTTGGGAATGAGACAGTGCAGCTCTGTGTATGACCAGAAGAGTTCACCTTGCAACACATTTTGGGGCACGGCAACACACACTCACACAAAATGTACACACTTAAACTCAAGTTACCCATCGTCAGAAGAGATTATTGTGTCGACCAGAACCTTTCCCCTCGACATTTCCCACATCCTTTACAGCATTGTCCAGCAACAATGGTGGATACATAACCGGGGCATCCTAGTATAGCTCGGCCCAGTAGTGTGAAAATGGTATACAATGCATTCGGAAAGTATTCAGACCCCTTCACTTTGTCCACATTTTGTTAAGTTACAGCCTTATTTTTAAATTGATTAAATCGTTTTTTTCCCCCCATCAATCTACACACAATACCTCATAATGACAAAGCAAAAACAGGCTTTTAGAAATGTTCGCAAATGTATAAAAATAAAAACAGAAATATTACATTTACATAAGTATTCAGACCCTTTACTCAGTACTTTGTTGAAACAGCTTTTGGCAGCGATTACAGCCTCGTGTCTTCTTGGGTAGGACGCTACAAACTTGGCACACCTGTATTTGGGGAGTTTCTCCCATTCTTCTCTGCAGATCCTCTCAAGCTCTGTCAGGTTGGTAGGGAGCGTCACTGCACAACTATTTTCAGGTCTCTCCAGAGTTGCTCGATCGGGTTCAAGTCCGGGCTCTGGCTGGGCCACTCAAGGACATTCAGAGACTTGTCCCAAAGCCACTCCTGCGTTGTCTTGGCTGTGTGCTTAGGGTCGTTGTCCTGTTGGAAGGTGAACTTTCACCCAGTCTGAGGTCCTGAGCGCTCTGGAGCTGGTTTTCATCAAGGATCTCTCTGTACTTTGCTCCGTTCATCTTTCTCTAGATTCTGACTAGTCTCCCAGTCCCTGCCGCTGAAAAACATCCCCACAGCATGATGCTGCCACCACCATGCATGACCGTAGGGATAGTGCCAGGTTTCCTCCAGACGTGATGTTTGGCATTCAGGCCAAAGAGTTCAATCTTGGTTTCATCAGACCAGACAATCTTGTTTCTTCTGGCAAACTCCAAGCGGGCTGTCGTGCCTTTTACTGAGGAGTGGCTTCCATCTGGCCACTCTACCATAAAGGCCTGATTGGTGGAGTGCTGCAGAGATGGTTGTCCTTCTGGAAGGTTCTTTCAGAACTCCAGGTTCTTTCTGGAGCTCTTTCAGAGTGACCATCGGGTTCTTGGTCACCTCCCTGACCAAGGCACTTCTCCCCCGATTGCTTAGTTTGGCCGGGCGGCCAGCTATATGAAGAGTCTTGGTGGTTCCAAACTTCTTCCATTTAAGAATGATGGAGGCCACTGTGTTCTTGGGGATCTTCAATGCTGCAGAAATGTTTTGGTACCCTTCCCCACGATCTGAATCGTTAACGTTAGGTAGTTAGTAGCTACTGTACTCGAAATGTAGCTAGCTTGTTGCTACCTGGATAGCTAACTAAACAATAGCTGGAACGACCTAGCTTTAATATTTGGAGACGCTTTCTCTCCGTTGGGACAGACGCAAACTGGCTGAATCGATTCAGTGGCTAGCTTTGCACTTAACTGGCTAACAGTAGCTACTAAGGGTAAGTTATAACCTACATTTATTTTTGTTTTGTTTTTACATACTGGTAACCAGAGTCGTTCAAGGGAATTCGGGACATGGGTAACTAGTTAACATTAGCTTGGCTCTCTGTGTGTTCGTGCCGTGGGAGGAGGGGTTGATTCGTTGGCAGAGAGCAATGGCTAGCTAGTATGCTAACTATTCTAGCTAACTAACTGGCTGAATAAGTTGATGACATACTCACTCAAACTGTCAAAACTAACCCAAAACTTTACACAACGTTAGACACAGACACGAATGATCTGCTTGGCGTGTTAACACACTGGTGGTTTGTTGTAACCGAGTATTGGTGCTAAACCGTGTTATTGGAGGCTGGCATGCTAGTTGGCTTTGGCGTCATAGGATTCGGTGCCCTGGACGGTTTTCACGGAAGAATACTGTACCAAGTTAGCTAGCTGAATAAACTAAGTTAGAGTCTATTCCTAGAAAACATTGAACCGCTGTAGTTTACAACAATTATAATTTCTAAAGTGGAAGTTGGGAGAGTTATATTTGAGTGTTTCAGTGAAACGTAAGTGAGGGAGGCCCCGCTCTCTCGCTTTCCCAGATGTTTAGTTCATTTTATTCCGATCTCCTTTGCATTATTGTAGCCTTTTTCTGTAGCCTGTCAACTATGTGTCTGTCTATCCCTGTTCTCTCCTCTCTGCACAGGCCATACAAACGCTTCACACCACGTGGCTGTTGCCACTCTAATCTGGTGGTCCCTGCGCGCACGACCCACTTGGAGTTCCAGGTCTCTGGCAGCCTCTGGAACTGCTGTTCTGCGGCCAACAAGGCAGAGTTCATCTCAGCCTATGCTACCCTCCAGTCCCTCAACTTATTGGCGCTGACGGAAACATGGATTACCACAGAAAACACTGCTACTCCTACTGCTCTTTCCTCGTCTGACCATGTGTTCTCACATACCCCGATAGCATCTGGTCAGCGCGGCGGTGGCACAGGAATCCTCATCTCTCCCAAGTGGACATTCTCTCTTTTTCCCCTGACCCATCTGTCTATCTCCTCATTTGAATTCCATGCTGTCACAGTCACTAGCCCATTCAAGCTTAACATCCTTGTCATTTATCGCCCTCAGGTTCCCTTGGAGAGTTCATCAATGAGCTTGACGCCTTGATAAGTTCCTTTCCTGAGGATGGCTCACCCCTCACAGTTCTGGGAGACTTTAACCTCCCTACGTCTGTCTTTGACTCATTTCTCTCTGCCTCCTTCTTTCCACTCCTTTCCTCTTTTGACCTCACCCTCTCACCGTCCCCCCCTACTCACAAGGCAGGCAATACGCTTGACCTCATCTTTACTAGATGCTGTTCTTCTACTAATCTCACTGCAACTCCCCTCCAAGTCTCCGACCACTACTTTGTATCCTTTTCTCTCTCGCTCTCCTCCAACACTACTCACTCTGCCCCTACTCAGATGGTAATGTGCCGTCGCAACCTTCGCTCTCTCTCTCCCGCTACTCTCTCCTCTTCCATCCTATCATCTATTCCCTCTGCTAAATCCTTCTCCCTCCGATCTCCTGATTCTGCCTCCTCAACCCTCCTCTCCTCCCTTTCTGCATCTTTTGACTCTCTATGTCCCCTATCCTCCCGGCCGGCTGGGTCCTCCCCTCCTGCTCCGTGGCTTGACGATTCATTGCGAGCTCAAAGAACAGGGCTCCGGGCAGCCGAGCGAAAATGGAGGAAAACTAGACTCCCTGCGGACCTGTCATCTTTTCACTCCCTCCTCTCTACATTCTCTTCCTCTGTTTCCGCTGCTAAAGCCACTTTCTACCACTCAACATTTCAGGAAGCTAACCATAGGAAGCTCTTCACCACCTTCACGACATCCGATCCTCATTTATTAAGTCAAATGACACCACTGGTCCTGCTCACACTGCCCTACCCTATGCTTTGACTTCTTTCTCCCCTCTCTCTCCAGATGAAATCTTGCGACTTGTGACGGCCGGCCGCCCAACAACCTGCCTGCTTGACCCTATACCCTCCTCTCTTCTCCAGACCATTTCCGGAGATCTTCTCCCTTACCTCACCTCGCTCATCAACTCATCCTTGACCGCTGGCCATGTCCCTTCCGTCTTCAAGAAAGCGAGAGTTGCACCCCTCCTCAAAAAACCTACACTCGATCCCTCCGATGTCAACAACTACAGACCAGTATCCCTTCTTTCTTTTCTCTCCAAAACTCTTGAGCGTGCCGTCTCTAGCCAACTCTCCTGCTATCTCTCTCAGAATTACCTTCTTGATCCAAACCAGTCAGGTTTCAAGACTGGTCATTCAACTGAGACTGCTCTTCTCTGTGTCATGGAGGCTCTCCGCACTGCTAAAGCTAACTCTCTCTCCTCTGCTCTTATCCTTCTAGACCTATCCGCTGCCTTTGATACTGTGAACCATCAGATCCTCCTCTCCACCCTCTCCGAGTTGGGCATCTCTGGCGCTGCTCACTCTTGGATTGCGTCCTACCTGACAGGTCGCTCCTACCAGGTGGCGTGGCGAGAATCTGTCTCCGCACCACGTGCTCTCACCACTGGTGTCCCCCAGGGCTCAGTTCTAGGCCCTCTCCTATTCTCACTATACACCAAGTCACTTGGCTCTGTCATATCCTCACATGGTCTCTCCTATCATTGCTACGCAGACGACACACAATTACATTTTCTCCTTTCCCCCTTCTGATAACCAGGTGGCGAATCGCATCTCTGCATGTCTGGCAGACATATCAGTGTGGATGTCAGATCACCACCTCAAGCTGAACCTTGGCAAAAAGGAGCTGCTCTTCCTCCCGGGGAAGGACTGCCCGCTCCATGATCTCGCCATCACGGTTGACAACTCCATTGTGTCCTCCTACCAGAGTGCAAAGAACCTTGGCGTGACCCTGGACAACACCCTGTCGTTCTCCGCTAACATCAAAGCGGTGACCCGATCCTGCATGTTCATGCTCTACAACATTCGCAGAGTACGACCCTACCTTACACAGAAAGCGGCACAGGTCCTAATCCAGGCACTTGTCATCTCCCGTCTGGATTACTGCAACTCGCTGTTGACTGGGCTCCCTGCCTGTGCCATTAAACCCCTACAACTTATCCAGAACGCTGCAGCCCGTTTGGTGTTCGACCTTCCCAAGTTCTCTCATGTCACCCCGCTCCTCCGCACACTCCACTGGCTTCCAGTTGAGGCTCACATCTACTAAAAGACCATGGTGCTTGCCTACGGAGCTGTGAGGGGAACGGCACCTCCTTACCTTCAGGCTCTGATCAGACCTTACACCCAAACGAGGGCACTACGTTCATCCACCTCTGGCCTGCTAGCTCCCCTACCTCTACGGAAGCACAGTTCCCGCTCAGCCCAGTCAAAGCTATTTGCTGCTCTGGCACCCCAATGGTGGAACAAGCTCCCCCACGACGCCAGGACAGTGGAGTAACTGACCACCTTCCGGAGACACTTGAAACCCTACCTCTTTAAGGAATACCTGGAATAGTATAAAGTAATCATTCTACCCCCCACCCCCCACCCCCTCCCCCACCCCCCATTGAAAAAAAAGTGGTTGTCCCACTGGCTATCATAAGTTGAATGCACCAATTTGTATGTCGCTCTGGATAAGAGCGTCTGCTAAATGATGTAAATGTAAATGTGAAATCTGTGCCTCGACACAATCCTGTCTCGGAGCTCTACGGACAATTCCTTCGACCTCATGGCTTGATTTTTGCTCTGACATGCATTGTCAACTGTGGGACCTTATATAGACAGGTGTGTGCCTTTCCAAATCATGTCCAATCAATTGAATTTACCACAATCAAGTTGTAGAAACATCTCAAGAATGATCAATGGAAACAGGATGCACCTGAGCTCAATTTCGTGTCTCATAGCAATATTTACAATACTTATGTAAATAAGGTATTTCAGTTTTTATGTTTAATACATTTGCTAACATTTCTAAAAACCTGTTTTCACTTTGTCATTATGGGGTATTGTGTGTAGATTGATGAGGATTTTTTTTGGTGAATATAGCTGTAACGTAACAAAATGTGGAAAAAGTGAAGGGGTCTGAATACTTTCCGAATACACTGTATGCAAGTCAGCTCCCAAAGCCTCCCTTCGACATGGGTGCGTACTGTAGCTTACTTTACTGTAGGCCTACTATTTCCTACTGCAGCCTTACTAGCTTACCTCCATTAGAGTCCTGGCCCTGGAGTCCCTCAGCACTCAGAACGTGGACCTGGGTGACCAGCTGGGGGTAACCACACATGCCCGTCCAACACGTCTGGGGGGGCTCGTCTAGGTTCAACTCTCTGTTGGGGAGGGAAAGAAAGTGAATATGAGTATTATTCATTTTGGTGAGAGCAATGGCAGTGGATGACAAATTACATGAAAAAAGTTCTGGGTCCACTTAGAGAATCAGTTCAACTTGATCAAAAAGCTCAAATCATTTTATAGAAACCCATACAATTCAACTGGTGTGCATGTTAAACGGATAGTAAGTGGTAAAATACAAAAAAATATGAAAACGTTCCAAATTGAAATATCCCTTTAACATGCACACCAGTTTAATTTGATGTGTTTCTATAAAATGAGGTTTGCTATTTGATCAATTTGAACTGGGCAATTAGGCAATCCCTATCATAGAACTACAAAATAATACTGCTCTATTCAATTCTATGATCCCAGTGAACTATCCCTTTAAAGTTGGCTATCCCTTTGTAAAGGTAAGGATGTTAAACGGAACAGGGGTGGGGGTGGGGCTGCATGTCGGCCGGCTGGTTTACTTGCAGTCTGAAGGCACGTCAGTGAAGACCCGCAACAGGAAGTCACCCTGCTGCCCGGGGTCAAAAGTTGTGGGGATGATGACGTAGCGACCCTCCTTGAGCTCCTTCCTGAGGAAGACGCAGCGCGAGTTGATGTAGATGGAGCCCGCCACCTTCTGCTGGGCCGTGTGCATGCGGTACTTTCTGTTCAGCTCCACCTAGAGGACGGGAGGGGACATGACGTCAGGGTCACATTTTAAAGGTAGACTTTCAAGGTAGATATGACATCATCATGCAGAGCAAGGATAGAGGCAGAAGCAGGGATACAGATACAGGAGGTGGAAAGATGGCTCATGCAGGGCTTGAACAAGGATCCTTATGTCTTATATTTTATGTTATGAGTAGCGGTGCCGGGTGTAGCACGAAGCTAGCTAGCTAACTCACCTCCTGGATTAGCTGGCGAGTTGCTATTAGCAACGGTTGCAACTAAAAACAATATCCTTTTAGCCAGCTACATTCGTTCGCAGCAACGCCGTTTTTCAAACAAAGTCAACACAGTAGCCATTGCTAGCCAGCCAACACTACCAGCTGGCTGTACTGTGGTAGCTAAATACAATATCTTTGTGCTAGCTACCCAACGTTTAATCATTGCTGCGTTATGAAAGGTAAGCTTGGCTTCTTATATGGTGTTGAGTTAAGCTTAAACCATGTATTTAGATTGTAGGTAGGTATTGTAGTTTGGTATTATAGGTAGCTTACTCAGGTAGTTATTGAAGGTTATTGTAGGTAATTATTGTAGGTAAGGACTGTATTCGGCGGACCCCGGCGAAGCACGAGGCTAGCTTACCCACTACTTGGACCAACAAAGCTAGCTAGCTAGCTAGCGGGTAGCTACTGGTAACTTTTTGCAACTGTGGTTAATTGTTTCCAATGTTATTTCATGCTTAAGAGTACCTGTGATTGAGCCAGCTAGCTGCTACCATTCAGCTGTTTTTTCTAACCTCATCCGAGGCATTAACGTTAGGTGGTTGGTAGCTGCTGTACTTAATTACAGCTACTGATAACAGTCTGCTGTAGTTTACAACAATTCTAATTTCTAAAGTGGAAGTTGGGAGAGTTTTACTCGGGTGGTTCAGTGAAACAATTATAGTTTCTGAGGTGGAAGTTGGGAGAGTTATATATATATATATTTTTTTTTTGGTGAGGGAGGCCTGCTCTCTCCTTTCCCTGATGTTTAGTTCATTTCATTCCGATCTCCTCTGCATTATTGTAGCCATCTGCTGCAGCCTGTCAACTATGCCTCTGCCTATCCCTGTTCTCTCCTCTCCGCACAGGCTACACAAACGCCTCACACCGCGTGGCTGCTGCCTCTCTAACCTGGTGGTCCCTGCACGCACCACACACCTGGAGTTCCAGGTCTCAGGCAGCCTCTGGAACTGCCGTTCTGTCGCCAACAAGGCTGACTTCATCCCAGCCTATGCTACCCTCCAGTCCTCGACTTCCTGGCGCTGACGGAAACATGGATTACCACTGAAAACACTGCTACTCCTACTGCTCTCTCCTCGTCTGACCATGTGTTCTCGCATACCCCGAGAGCATCTGGTCAGAGGGGTGGTGGCACAGGAATCCTCATCTCTCCCAAGTGGTCATTCTCAATTTTTCCCCCTAACTCCATCTGTCTATCTCCTCATTTGAATTCCACGCTGTCACAGTCACTAGCCCATTTAAGCTTAATATCCTTGTCATCTATCGCCCTCCAGGTTCCCTTGGAGAGTTCATCAATGAGCTTGACGCCTTGATAAGTTCCTTTCCTGAGGATGGCTCACCCTTCACAGTTTTGGGGGATTTCAACCTCCCCACGTCTACATTTGACTCATTTCTCTCTGCCTCCTTCTTTCCACTCCTCTCCTCTTTTGACCTCACCCTCTCACCATCCCCCCCACTCACAAGGCAGGCAATACGCTTGACTTCATCTTTACTAGATGTTGCTCTTCTACTAATCTCACTGCAACTCCCCCTCCATGTCTCCGACCACTACTTTGTATCCTTTTCTCTCTCGCTCTCCTCCAACACTACTCACTCTGCCCCTACACAGATGGTAACGCGCCACTGCAACCTTCGCTCTCTCTCTCCCACTACTCTCTCCTCTTCCATCCTATCATCTCTTCCCTCTGCTCAATCCTTCTCCCTCCAATCTCCTGATTCTGCCTCCTCAACCCTCCTCTCCTCCCTTTCTGCATCCTTTGACTCCCTGTGTCCCCTATCCTCCCGGCCGGCTCGGTCCTCCCCTCCAGCTCTGTGGCTTGATGACTCATTGCGGAGCTCACAGAACAGAGCTCCGGGCAGCTGAGCGGAAATGGAAGAAAACTAAACTCCCTGCCGACCTGGCATCTTTTCACTCCCTCTCCCTCTCTACATTTTCTTCATCTGTTTCTGCTGCTAAGGCCACTTTCTACCACTCTAAATTCCAAGCATCTGCCTCTAACCCTAGGAAGCTCTTTTGCCACATTCTCCTCACTGCTGAATCCCCCCTCCTCTCCCTCTCTGTGGATGACTTTGTCAACCACTTTGAAAAGCCACTTTCTCCCCCTCTCTCCAGATAAAATCTTGCGACTAGTGACTGCAGGCCGCCCAACAACCTGCCCGCTTGACCCCATCCCCTCCTCTCTTCTCCAGACCATCTCCGGTGACCTTCTCCCCTACCTCACCTCGCTGATCAACTCATCCTTGACCGCTGGCCATGTCCCTTCCGTCTTCAAGAGAGCGAGAGTTGCACCCCTTCTCAAAAAACCAACACTCGATCCCACTGATGTCAACAACTACAGACCAGTATCCCTTCTTTCTTTTCTTTCCAAAACTATTGAGCGTGCCGTCTTTAGCCAACTCTCTTGCTGATCTCCCCTCAGAATGACCTTCTTGATCCAAACCAGTCAGGTTTCAGGACTGGTCATTCAACTGAGACTGCTCTTCTCTGTGTCACGGAGGCTCTCCGCACTGCTAAAAGCTAACTCTCTCTCCTCTGCTCTTGTCCTTCTAGATCCTGTCTGCTGCCTTTGATACAGTGAACCATCAGATCCTCCTCTCCACCCTCTCCGAGCTGGGCATCTCCGGCGCGGCTCACTCCTGGATTGCGTCCTACCTGACCGGTCGCTCCTACCAAGTGGCGTGGCGAGAATCTGTCTCCGCACCACGTGCTCTCACCACTGGTGTCCCCCAGGGCTCAGTTCTAGGCCCTCTCCTTTTCTCCCTATACACCAAGTCACTTGGCTCTGTCATATCCTCACATGGCCTCTCCTATCATTGCTACGCTGACGATACACAACTAATCTTCTCCTTTCCCCCTTCTGATAACCAGGTGGCGAATCGCATCTCTGCATGTCTGGCAGACATATCAGTATGGATGACGGATCACCACCTCAAGCTGAACCCTGGCAAGACGGAGCTGCTCTTCCTCCCGGGAAGGGACTGCCCGTTCCATGATCTCGCCATCACGGTTGACAACTCCGTTGTGTCCTCCTCCCAGAGTGCGAAGAGCCTTGGCGTGACCCTGGACAACACCCTGTCGTTCTCCGCTAACATCAAGGCGGTGACCCGATTCTGCAGGTTCATGCTCTACAACATTCGGAGAGTACGACCCTGCCTTACACAGGAAGCGGCACAGGTCCTAATCCAGGCACTTGTCATCTCCCGTCTGGATTACTGCAACTCGCTGTTGGCTGGGCTCCCTGCCTGTGCCATTAAACCCCTACAACTCATCCAGAATGCCGCAGCCCGTCTGGTGTTCAACCTTCCCAAGTTCTCTCACGTCACCCCCCTCCTCCGCACACTCCACTGGCTTCCAGTTGAAGCTCGCATCCGTTACAAGACCATGGTGCTTGCCTATGGAGCAGTGAGGGGAACAGCACCTCCGTACCTTCAGGCTCTGATCAGTCCCTACACCCAGGCGAGGGCATTGCGTTCATCCACCTCTGGCCTGCTGGCTCCCTTCCTCTGCGGAAGCATAGTTCCCGCTCAGCCCAGTCAAAGCTGTTCGCTGCTCTGGCACCCCAATGGTGGAACAAGCTCCCTCACGACGCCAGGACAGCGGAGTCACTCACCACCTTCCGGAGACATTTGAAACCCCACCTCTTTAAGGAACCCCTGGGATAGGATAAAGTAATCCTTCTACCCACCCAAAAAAAAAAATTGTAAAGTGGTTATCCCAATGGCTATAGGGTGAATGCACCAATTTGTAGTCACTCTGGATAAGAGCGTCTGCTAAATGACGTAAATGTGCCCTTGAGCAAGGCACTTAACCCTAATTGCTCCTGTAAGTCGCTCTGGATAAGAGCGTCTGCTAAATGACTAAAATGTAATGTAAATGTAAAGAGTTAAGAGGTAAAGATGAGAGGCAAAAGGAAAAATTCATGTGGAGCGATGGAGTGTGATCATCTTCCTGTGTATCCATCTGTGTGTGTGTCTCTTTATCTATCTGTGTGTCTGTTCATCTGTGTGAGTGTGTTCTCATGTGGGTGTTTGTCTTCATCTCTGTGTGTGTGTGTGTGTGTGTGTGTGTGTGTGTGTGTGTGTGTGTGTGTGTGTGTGTGCGCATACCCGGTGAATGTCAAAGCCTATGGCCAGGTTATCTCCTTTGCCCTCTTTGGTGGTGGCTCTCCTCTCCTTCTGCTGCAGGGCGATCAACACCTCGTCCTCTAGCTTCTTCACGTCAAACACATACTGCAGAGAGACATAAACACACTAATTAGAACAATCTCCTCAAATCAAATACAGAATATACAGTACATGCAGAGACACCAACAGAAAAACACATACAAACTTACACAGTACAAACACACACCCTCCCACCCACCCAGCCTCCCACCCACCCAGCCTCCCACCATCCACCCACACTCTCCCCACTTCCACCTCATCCTCCACCCTCATGCACCCCACCTGTGGGTTCTGGAGGAAGGTGGCCTTGTGGTTGATGCATCCCCCAGAGCGGTTCCTCAGGGGGTCCTGGCGGGGGACCCAGGAGCCCCTCATCACCTCCTCCTCCCAGGTCTTATGGATGCTCAGATAGGAGGTGTTGATGAGGCGGCACAGGATCAGGTCCGTGAAGTACTGGCAGAAGTCATCAAACGTCATCCTAGAGTGGAGAGGAAGGGAGGGATGGAGGGAGGGAGGGCAAGAGGGTATATTTAGGAAAGTGCCGTTCAATCGATTAATGAAACAGATGAATCAACTAGGGTCGGTTTCCCGGATACAGATTAAGCATAGTCCTGAGCATGCTTTTTAGTCCAGGACTAGGCTTAATCTGTGTGTGGGAAAATGGCCCCTAATGTTTTAATGGTGTGTGTGTGCATGGTGGTCCCCCTCACCAGAATTCTCCGTCGTCCTGCACGGTGACGCCAAGCTTCTCTCTCTCACTCTTGCTCACCTTCTTCCACTCCTCTGAGCTGGGAGCACAGACATGAAATTACCTCATGTTCGACAGCATGACACAAAGGAAATTATAGAGCAAACATACCACTGAAAACATTTTTGGATTGGAGATTCTGAAGTTCAGCACCACATGACAATAGACAGCAACTTTCTCAGGAGCAGTCAAAGATTAAAACAGGAAGACCTAACCAGGAAGTAGGAATTGTAGGTTTAGGGAATACATAGCAATTATGTGTGTGCCTACGTGCATATGAAAATAAACCTCTATTTTGTTTCTATGAAATTCCTACCAGTGCCACAACTTCTGTGGGAACTTTCACATCAAACAGTAAAATGAAATCTCTCCAATTCCAATTGTGATCAAACCCCAGATAAATGATACATTAATTCTTATGACTATATAAATGAAGGGAGACGACTCCTTTAATAACACCACTCAGTCACTTCCCCTTTAAGAACTAACATCTCTCTCCTTTACCTACTCAATAATTCAGCTGCCTTCATGAGCGAGCCCTACAATCTCTGCTGTGTCACACAACCTAGCGATAAACAATAGGACATAACAGAAGGAGGAAGAGAGAAGGAAGTGGAAGAGAGATGCTCTCAGTCTTCTCCCCATCCTATTACATGATATAAGCCATAAATGAACTGTTGAACGTGTGATTATATTTTATTAATTATGTTTGATATTTTTGTATTATATATTTGTTTACTTTAAGGTGTGACTTAAACGTGTGAGCATGTGCATGTGTGCCTTAAAAAGTAATCATAGTATTATTATTCTTTTAACTTTTTACCATTCAACCAAGTTTATTTATAACAATACGACTCGTGAACGTCTGATTAATTCAGTTCCAAACAGTTGCGTTAATGGGATTCACTCCACAATATAATAGCCACTGTACTAACAGCACCCCTGCAGATCTCAGAATTGCACTGTAATGGCTTTACTTTGTCTCCTACTTATGCATTATTACTGAAACGTACAAAATTAATAGCCTACCCTTATTTTTCCCTCCACATTGTTGTTTTTCTTAAAATAAATAAATAACACAAAAACACACATTCACGCTTTCACACGTATACATGTTCAACGGTTAATTTATGGCATTTATCATCCCACACACACACAGCATCCCCCATTTCAGTAGATGGAGAACACCTCTCTCTCCACCTCATTACTCCTACATGGTCTAGTCGTTTCGAGGCAGTAAAGGCATTCTTAATAGGAGAAGCTTCCATTACGCAGTGTTGTGTACATCGAATTAGAATGAATTGGAACACCCATTCTACTGTAATTCTTATTCTATGGTTGTGTAGTACCACCTCCAGGCCTGAGGAGTGTTGTGTATTTACCTGTCGCTCCAGGGCCCGCTCCACTCCTTCTCTCCCCAGGGGTTCCTCATGCGGATCATATTGAGCTTCTCTGACTTGAAAAATGCCAGCAGGCCCTGGCCCAGACGCACCTTCTTCACGTCCGTCACCGCGTATGCGTGGCCCTTGACCAGGCCACAGTCTAGCCGCGCCTCCATGTCCTCCACTGTGGTCGCCTAAGAGACAGTTAATAATAAATTAATATTTATTTATTTGTGCAGCACATTTCATACACAGAATGCAGCTCAAAGTGCTTGAGTTGTGACAAGGGTTGTGTTCATTAGGGCATGCGACAGAAAAATGTTTTCAAACATCTTGCGACAAAATGAAAATGTGCATATCTATTGGACAAGTCCACCTGTTTCAGACAATTTTTCCCCATTTGATGCCTATTGAACAAGGCCCAGTCAAGTTGAACTGAGGATTGGTTTGTTTGAATTGAGCTTGCAGCATAGTCAGCCGGTGCTGTCCCTTGCTATTTGATCATCAAAGTATAATTGAGCACAAGGCCCAGATGTAATGAGCCTGTTTCACAAACAAAGTGTGATGCAACGACAGCAAGGGAGCAACTACTAAGGAGATAGAAGGGGATAAAGGAGAAAAAAGACAGGAAGGAAATGAGTGAAAACAAGGTCGTATTCATTAGTGCACAACGTAACAAAATGTTTTGCAACAGAAAACAAAAACAAGTGTTTCTTATTGTGAAAGAGAAAGGGGGATACGTAGTCAATTGTACAACTGAATGCATTAGACTGAAATGTGTCTTCCGCACTTAACCCAACTCTCTGAATCAGAGGGGTTGGGTTAAGGCAGCGGGGGGCTGCCTTAATCTACATCCACGTTGGATGAGGTATTTTAGTCCCTCCCTGTTTCAGTCCATTTTCTTCCATTTAGTGCCTAATAAATACAACCCAGGGGACTTCTACATAAAAAAAGAACACATGACTGTTCCTGCATGCACAAAACCTTCTCACAGACCTCACAGGCTCTCAATTTAAGCATACTTAATTGCCTGCTGATGGGCCATCAACTGTGGATGGGCTTCCCATTATATTCAAATTGGTTGAGTAAGTTGGCTACCAGAACATTCACACCTGGCCCAATGGGCAAGCAGTTGTCTGGACTTCAGAGAGTCATGGAAGTGAACAGAAAAGTGAACATTCACGTCTTTGATAAAAAATGAATGATATCAGATTGAAAAAATTATACTGATATCAATATAGATTTTCCATGTCTGTGCCCATCACTAATTTCAATGCTTATACATAGTGTTATTCAGCCTAGGACCAGGCTCTTAAATCTGTAGATGTGTATGATATGATATGACAGAGACAGACAAAAGGCCAGAGAAGGGGAGACTGGGGAACAAAGTAACAGTTTTAGGCTTTTGCGTAGTATGAAAATAATATTTGAGGTAGATTAATAATATTTGTATACAAACATACTGTACATATTTAGCTATTATTACACATTGTACGTTTCTAGGACATACCAGTTGTTTACAATTAAACCGAAAGTGGTGGAAGTGAAATGTCTGTCTCCAATGGTAAAAATGAAGGGTAATTGAAAAATGTTCTTATTTGAAACTGATAGTTGGATGAAAATACAATACATTGACCAAAAATATTTTCATTTGATCTTTTAGGCATGTCATACTGACCAAAAGCAGAGTAGACAAAATGTATATATTTTATATAAGATACTTTTAGCATTCTAAAGTATGAATTACTTTTTTCTAAGATATTATCTTAGTTGTACTTGATGTAAAGAAGTGACAATTCATATCACTATGTGAATGTGTCTAAATACCATACAAAATACCACAGAATTTTAGGTAAGTGGTTAATTGTAACAAATGTTACAATTAACCCTCTTTACAAATCTGAGTCTAATCCGAGTCTTATGAGAAAAAACAACAATAACTATTGTCATCACCTATACCAATCAAAAGACCTCTTCTTACTGATAAAAATGATGTATGATTAGATAAATGGGGAATGTTTGGCAGGTCAATAATCAAGAAAGAGAGGTGGCAAGAATATTTCGAATACGGCCTGGAAAAAATACAAAAATAGGTCACTCCCCTATTCTGCCTAGGCCTATAGGCTCTGTGGAAGACGTGCTTTGAGCATTCGCTACCACACACATCATTTTTCAAACCCTGCTTACAAAAAACAGCGATGGGGGGGAAGACAAAAAGCAATTAGGCTTGGAGTCTGGGGAGAGATGCACGAGTGTGGCTTTTAAGATACCTTGGTTGCATTCCTAAATCAGACCTCCTCACAACAAAAAGCCTGTGAGTAGTCTAGCATTTATGTAAAGTTGCCAGGACGTTACAACCATAACCAAACAGCAACCACCAAGTCACGGGTCATGTCTGAGGAATTAACAACTACGGTTTTCGGTGCTGTCAGGGCCGTTCGTCTAGCTGACTTTTTTTTTTTTTTGGTCCGTGTCCGTTCTGTTGTTATTGTTCCGAAATGGATCCTCATGAAAACTCATGAATATAAAATGCCTATCGCTGCCAGTTGAGCTAGTGTGCTTGACTCGGAATCACACAATGTTGGACTGTAAATGAGTTCTAGTGCAGGAGTGGACGAGCGCAGAACAGCAGACAATCAAACGGAGGGACTCACTGCTTGTGTTCCAAATGGCACCTTATTACCTTAATACTGCACTACTTTCAACAAGGGCCCATAGGGCTCTGGTCAAAACTAGTGCACTTTGTAGGGAGTAGGGTGCCATATGGGACGTAACCACTGGCTGCCCGGGGGAGAGTGGAACTCATACAAATGGAGCTCCCAACAGCAGATGTTGCGTATTGATGAACAGATGAATAGACGGACGGACGGACGGACAGATATCAACAAGCAGATTGAGGATGACAGGTAGATGGATGGATAGATAAGTGGAGGGGTTTAACTGACTGATATTAGAAACCATCCTAATTTCATTGGTATGAATGCAAGTATTTGCATTCTGAAAGTGTGTATATACAAATTCAAGTCTCATCAGCAGAGAGAAAGCATTGTATGATTAGATTGATAGATGATAAATAGATGGATAACCACAAAGGATTACATTTTCCTATCGCAAAGATAGACTTTGCATGAGCCAACTAACCGCAACTTTTTAAATAGACTGGATGGCACATTATCATGGCAATTGCCAAACACTGCAACTTGCGATTTATGTAGCAATTTCTTTGTGTTCCAAATAGCAGGAACTTGGAAAATAGGAAGTACAGGCAGTACCTCCCTGTTTCAGTGCATTTTTTAAAAACGTTTTGTATTGAACATGACCCAGATCTCCTAACTGCCCCTGATCCAAAATGGCTGCCTAGTACAGATCTTCCCCGACTGACTCACCCGGATGGAGCAGCTGATGAGGCCGTCCCGGTTGTGGACCTTCAGCACCCTCTCAAACAGCTGGTTGCGGGCCACCTCGTCCGTGGCCATCTGGCCCTCCAGCAGGTCCATGGGCTCCGACACGCCACCTGTGAAGTCCACCAGGGCATCCGCCGTGTTCCCGCCGTCCAGGGCCTCGTAGCAGCCGTACACTCTGCAGGGACGGGAGGAGGGAGAGGAGGAATGAATTAATGAGTTAATCTGATGTCAAATATCTCTCCATCAATGCTGTCTACAGTGCACAGTTGACATCTGAACCTAGCCTCTTATTTGACTCCACATCTCAAGATGTGTCTCCACATCTCAAATCATAAAGGCAGTGGCTAGTAGATACTGTATTTTGAATCAGTTAAAATAGTGATAGACAATAATAAGCCTTAAACATTAAAGGCTCATACATGTTTATAACATGTTATAAAGCATTATACCTACAGGCTTTAAGTAAAGTGTTACCAATTGCAAATATTTATTTATCTGAGTGAGTGAGTGTGTCCTCGTTCTTAAGATTTCTTCTGCATTCCTCAAATATTGGGAGAATATCAACATACAGTAGCATTTGATCCTATCCTAGATGATATTCCCCAAGGGCTGCTGGTACTGCTACAGTACTGTATCTCTTTATGCATGCCCCTAGGTGTTCATTAGACTTTAATGTTGTTTTGTACCCTGACTTTATTACACATTCCCCAATTGTGACAATTAAGAGATTGATTGGATTAATTGATTGACTGATTAATATTTTTACCCTGACTGTATTACACATTTTCCAATTGGGACAATAAAGCCATTGACAGATTGATTGATTAATTGACTAACTTGGCATAGGCCTTCTCCACCAGTGCGCTCCAGAACTCGTTGCTGTCATCTGAGTGGCAGTAGACCAGCTGCTTGTCCACCGTGGGCAGCCGATCGTCGATCACCACGTCCACCCACTCGCCGAAGCGCCAGAAGCGGAAGTGGAAGATCCCGGCGTACGACTCGGGTGTCTCCGTGTCCCACTCCTGCTCCTTCCAGTCTGGGATGACCTGAAGGGGGTGGAGGGGGGAAGGTTGGGGGCGTGGAGCAGTGGGAATGGAAGAGGTCAGAGAAGGAGGGGGTGGAGGGAGATGAGAGTGGGAAAGAGAGATGGAAAGGGTGGGGAAAGGGAGGAGGGGGTGGGTGAAGAGGGTGGGGGGAGTGGAAGGGAGTGTGGGGGTGAAAGAGGGAGCGGGTGTGGTAAGGCAGGAAGAGTAGAGGGAGGGGGGGAGGAGAGTCAGAGAGAGAGTCAGAGTTGCACATAGTATGCAAGCCGAACGAACAAGCCGCGTGTCGGCCGAACTCGTAAATACGAGTGAGGCTGTCATCCCCGCTGCGGCATACCTCGTCGCCACCTTGTCATCCCCGGCCGGAGGATTAAAGGAACAAATGTAATGTATCACCTGGGCTCTGGCTAGTATAAATCCAGAGGGGTAAGAATATGTGGAACAGGACAGAGGGACGGGGAATGACTTGAGCTGCAATTAAGTACCAGCCAGTCATCCCTTTCCCGGGGGCTCCCCCTCGGACTGCGATGGGGGGTGGGCGGGCTGGGGGGCAAACAAGACCACACTTAGCCCCCATGAAATACCCATCAGCCATCAGGGCTAAACAGGAAGTGTAGTAATGAGACGCCACATAATGAAAGTGTACTGCGGAGCGCAGAGGGCAACATTTTATTGAAATGAATCACTATTCCTCCACTGCCCTTGGAGATACATGCTGGGGAGTGGTGGACTAAGAGCCCTGGTCGGTGGGTCGGTTCTGGCTGGGTGGTTCTGATGGAACCTTCGTTCTGCTGATTGAGGGGATTTTCTGTGTGTGTGTGTGTGTGTGTGTGTGTGTGTGTGTGTGTGTGTGTAGCAGCTCTGTTAAGAGGAGAGGATAAAAAACAACAACACTGCACCATAGAAACCCGAGTCATTTGAGAGCCCTTAGGAACCCCCCCCACCCACCCACACACACCACCCCCACCCACACTCCCTCTCTTTGGACTGCAGAGAGAGCGGGTGGGGTAAGAGAGCGAAAGAGAGAGAGAATGAGAGAGAGAACGAGAGAGAAAGAGGGAGGGGGGGGATATCTATCTCGGCTTTCATCCAGAACACAATAAAGCTCTTTAATAACTTTACTCTCTCTGCAAAGGATGGACTGGACTCTGGCCAGAAACAGCAGCAACCCCATCCACCCCCGCAGTCCCCTCCTCCCATAGCCCAGTGGTCAGGCAGTGGTGCCCATCAGACCAGACACACCTGGCTTGTCTTCATTAGTGCACACTGTAGCAAAATATTTTGCAAATGAAAATGAGCGCTTTTTATTGAACAATTTCAGGTAGTCCCTCCCTATTTCAGTTTGTTAAAAAAAAATAATCTCAGATTTCGGTCACACTTAGCTAAGTACAGTACGCGAGAGAGGCAAGCCTACGCTAGCCGAGCACAACGACGGCACAAATGTGAGACAAAACAAATATGTGACAAACACACAGCTGGCCCCGGTTCCCCCAAGGGCAATCCCCACGTCGCCACTGCAGATGTCATTAGCTCAGGTTGCCTAGAGCTCATCTTGCCAACCAAGAACGACAAGACGGCAAGGCCCGCCCCTCATCTCAGGGTGTTGTAGGTGTGCATGAGTGTCTTCCACACACACATACTGTACTCAACAAAGAAAGAGGTAGAGCTAGAGACAAAGATAGAGGAGGAAGAGGAAAAGGTCACGGGCCAAAGAGGAGCTGAATCTGGACCTGTGTGAGAAAAGAAAATAACAGAGAAAGAAAGAGAGAGAGAGACAAAGACGGAGAGAACGTGACCAAGAGAGTGTGAGGATTCCTGAGGACTCAGCCAGTCAAAGCATTTCCCGTTTGATCGAGCCTTCTCCCCCCTATTGACCAATCACACTCTTGAACCTAAATCAACATGGCCACCCAAGCCACTCTGGAGCTGCCCTTCCGGCCCGACGCCCATCTGACCGAGGTGATGCGTCAGCGGGCCCAGTCGCTGCAGCAGCGCGGCGGGAAGCGGCAGGACGGAGAGCGCCTCCTCCGACCACACGAGGCCGTCTACCGCCTGGACTTCTCCCAGCAGGCCTTGCGTTTTGCCCACTGGGGTGTGCGGCTGGCACGCTCAGGTCGCCTCACCGTGACTGCCACCTCACAGCTTTGGACGCCCGACCTCACCCACCTGATGAACCGTCAGCTGCTGGAGCCGGCGGGGGTGTTCTGGCGAGCTGAGAGTGACGGCGACGACACGCCCATACACCACTATGAGGCTGATGCCCAGGAGTTTGGTGAGCGCATCGCCGAGATGGCGAAGGTGAGGAAGATAATGTACTTCCTGCTGGCATTTGAGGAGGGCATTGGTCCGGATGCTGTTGAATGCTCCATCAGCTTCCAGGTCGACCAGAAGTGAAGACTGTAGGAGGAAATGGCGGAGGGAGGGCAAGGTACTAGGTGGCCATTTTTTATTTAATCTGACTATCATCTGGCCTTATGAGCAAGTACGTTTGCCATTTCTCTTTTTGTTGTCTTTCGTCACGATTTTCCACCACCACCATTCCTCTTGTTTTTCCATTTAGAATTTCACAGTCATTTTCTACGTATGCTACTTCTTCTTAATTAGAGTTAGAGGTAAAGTTAGGGTTAGGGCACGGGTCTCAAAATGGCAACCTGTGAGCCAAATTTGGGTGATTTAATGTGGCCTGCAGTAGTTGTTAGAATGTGGTACCACAGGGGAAAGGACACACAAATCGACCGACCAGAGGGACCACAACCACTCACTTCCTCTTGGGTAGAGGAAGGATAACACCTCAACACCTCCACTCCCTCGACTCGATCTCTTCCTTTTTTCCACTCTCTTCTTCCCGTCTTCAATTTGAACATAGTATGACCGGCCTCAAAACATAACACAAAACCTTTTCGGATTGCAATATGCCCTTTTCTACTGTAGGTAGTTTTTCTGTAAGGATTCAGGTACTACTAGTGTATCAAAACACTGGAGCATTTTGATTTCTGACGTTGAAATTACTATGAAAGATGCAGTAAGTGCTTCACTTGTGAGTGGACTTTTAAACGCAAGTCTTCAATAATTCTTCTTTCAAATCTTTGTCGAGCGTTCAGAGCCGTACTGTAGCTACAGTCAGTCGAGTCTAGAGATGTGATTATTCATTACTTGTAAGGTTTGTTGATACCATAACGTGACTAAAGCAACTAATTAGAGAATGACTACTTGTGGGTAATTTATGTGCATTTGAAATTAATCACTGATCTGAATAAATAACAACAAAATACAAAACAATTCTCTCTGTGGCATTTCTAACAGACTAGCAATACAACGTCAGCTCTGATGTTTTTCTATTTCAATGTGTGTGTGTACGCACGCATGAACATGTTTATGTTTGGGTGTCTGCCTGCCTGTCTGTCTGCGTGTGTGTGTACTGTCGTGACGTGACTTTCATTAATGTGATGACTGTTATTTATCAAATCAATTAACTATGTTTAATTGTTACTCGATTAAATTAATCATGTAACAATAAACTCATTAGGAATTTGGGGCACCACGGAATAAGTTATTTAACAAGTTACCATCTCCCGAATTAATCTCTTAGAAGATATATAGATATATACACTACCAGTCAAAAGTTTGGACACACCTACTCATTCAAGGGTTTTTCTTTATTTTTACTATTTTTTACATTGTAGAATAATAGTGAAGACATCAAAACTCTGAAATAACACATATGGAATCATGTAGTAACCAAAAGTGTTAAACAAATCAAAATATATTTTATATTTGAGATCCTTCAAACAGCCACCCTTTGCCTTGATGACAGCTTTGTACACTCTTGGCATTCTCTCAACCAGCTTCATGAGGTGGTCACCTAGAATGCATTTCAATTAACAGGTGTGCCTTTTTAAAAGTTAATTTGTGGAATTTCTTTCCTTCTTAATGCATTTGAGCCAATCAGTTGTGTTGTGACAAGGTAGGGGTGGTACACAGAAGATAGCCCTATTTGGTAAAATACATTTAATATTTACATTTTAGTAATTTAGCAGACGCTCTTATCCAGAGCGACTTACAGTTAGTGAGTGCATTCATTTTCATACTGCCCCCCCGTGGGAATCGAACCCACAACCCTGGCGTTGCAAGCGCCATGCTCTACCAACTGAGCTACAGGAGACCAAGTCCATATTATGGCAAGAACAGCTCAAATAAGCAAAGAGAAACAACATTCCATCATTACTTTAAGACATGAAGGTCAGTCAATCCAGAAAATGTCAAGAACTTTGAAAGTTTCTTCAAGTGCAGTCGCAAAAACCATCAGGCACTACAATGAAACTGGCTCTCATGAGGACCGCCACAGGAATGCAAGACCCAGAGTTACCTCTGCTGCAGAGGATAAGTTCATTAGAGTTACCAGACTCAGAAATTATAGCCCAAATAAATGCTTCACAGAGTTCAAGTAACAGACACATCTCAACATCAACTGTTCAGAGGGCAGTGTGTGCATCAGGCCTTCATGGTCGAATTGCTGCAAAGAAACCACTACTAAAGGACACCAATAATAAGAAGAGACCTGATTGGGCCAATAAACACGACCAATGGACATTAGACCTGTGGAAAATTGTCCTTTGGTCTGGAGTTCAAATTTGAGATTTTTGGTTCCAACCGCCATGTCTTTGTGAGACGCGGTGTGGGTGAACGGATGATCTCTACATGTGTCGTTCCCACCGTAAAGCATGGAGGAGGAGGTGTTATGATGTGGGGGTGCTTTGCTGGTAACATTTGGACTTATTTAGAATTCAAGGCACACTTAACCAGCATGGCTACCACAGCATTCTGCAGCGATACACCATCCCATCTGGTTTGGGCTTAGTGGGACTATCATTTGTTTTTCAACAGGACAATGACCCAACACACCTCCAGGCTGTGTAAGGGCTATTTTACCAAGAAGGAGAGTGATGGAGTGCTGCATCAGATGACCTGGCCTCCACAATCCCCCGACCTCAACCCAATTGAGATGGTTTGGGATGAGTCGGACGGCAGAGTGAAAGACAATCAGCCAACAAGTGCTCAGCATATGTGGGAACTCCTTCAAGACTGTTGGAAAAGCATTCCAGGTGAAGCTGGTTGAGAGAATGCCAAGAGTATGCAAAGCTGTCAACAACGCAAACGGTGGATATTTGAAGAATCTCAAATATATATATATAAAATATATTTTGATTTGTTTAACACTTTTTTGGTTACTACATGATTCCATATGTGTTATTTCATAGTGTTGATGTCTTCACTATTATTCTACAATGTAAAACATAGTACAAATAAAGAAAAACCCTTGAATGAGTAGGTGTGTCCAAACTTTTGACTGGTACTGTATATCGATAACAGTCACTTATTAATCATTACCCCAAATCAGTCTCATTCTGAACGTCGCATACTCCTTGATATGTGCAAGAACCCTAACCTTATTGATGAATCAGCAATACACAAATTGGTTTAATTATTTATTTACTAGCTAACTAAATAATAACACAGAATACATACATACTTAATACATGAGAAAAGTCCCTAGCAGACTAACAACAGCATGACTGCTTGGTTTTCAAAAAGCGAGGGGTCAATAGAAGGAGGGAGAGAGGGACAAAGAGAGTCAAACTTATCGTACATACATTTGGAAACTACGCTCACGGTAATCAGAATACTTAGCACCCTAACCACCGCCCGTTCAGAGTAAGAAACCAATGAATGTATTTACAGTGGGGAAAAAAGTATTTAGCCAGCCACCAATTGTGCAAGTTCTCCCACTTAAAAAGATGAGAGAGGCCTGTAATTTTCATCATAGGTACACGTCAACAAAAAAAATCCAGAAAATCACATTGTAGGATTTTTTATGAATTTATTTGCAAATTATGGTGGAAAATAAGTATTTGGACACCTACAAACAAGCAAGATTTCTGGCTCTCACAGACCTGTAACTTCTTCTTTAAGAGGCTCCTCTGTCCTCCACTCGTTACCTGTATTAATGGCACCTGTTTGAACTTGTTATCAGTATAAAAGACACCTGTCCACAACCTCAAACAGTCACACTCCAAACTCCACTATGGCCAAGACCAAAGAGCTGTCAAAGGACACCAGAAACAAAATTGTAGACCTGCACCAGGCTGGGAAGACTGAATCTGCAATAGGTAAGCAGCTTGGTTTGAAGAAATCAACTGTGGGAGCAATTATTAGGAAATGGAAGACATACAAGACCACTGATAATCTCCCTCGATCTGGGGCTCCATGCAAGATCTCACCCCGTGGGGTCAAAATGATCACAAGAATGGTGAGCAAAAATCCCAGAACCACACGGGGGGACCTAGTGAATGACCTGCAGAGAGCTGGGACCAAAGTAACAAAGCCTACCATCAGTAACACACTACGCCGCCAGGGACTGAAATCCTGCAGTGCCAGACGTGTCCCCCTGCTTAAGCCAGTACATGTCCAGGCCCATCTGAAGTTTGCTAGAGTGCATTTGGATGATCCAGAAGAGGATTGGGAGAATGTCATATGGTCAGATGAAACCAAAATATAACTTTTTGGTTAAAACTCAACTCGTCGTGTTTGGAGGACAAAAAATGCTGAGTTGCATCCAAAGAACACCATACCTACTGTGAAGCATGGGGGTGGAAACATCATGCTTTGGGGCTGTTTTTCTGCAAAGGGACCAGGACGACTGATCCGTGTAAAGGAAAGAATGAATGGGGCCATGTATCGTGAGATTTTGAGTGAAAACCTCCTTCCATCAGCAAGGGCATTGAAGATGAAACGTGACTGGGTCTTTCAGCATGACAATGATCCCAAACACACCGCCCAGGCAACGAAGGAGTGGCTTCGTAAGAAGCAATTCAAGGTCCTGGAGTGGCCTAGCCAGTCTCCAGATCTCAACCCCATAGAAAATCTTTGGAGGGAGTTGAAAGTCCGTGTTGCCCAGCGACAGCCCCAAAACATCCCTGATCTAGAGGAGATCTGCATGGAGGAATGGGCCAAAATACCAGCAACAGTGTGTGAAAACCTTGTGAAGACTTACAGAAAACGTTTGACCTGTGTCATTGCCAACAAAGGGTATATAACAAAGTATTGAGAAACTTTTGTTATTGACCAAATACTTATTTTCCACCATAATTTGCAAATAAATTCATAAAAAATCCTACAATGTGATTTTCTGGATTTTTTTTTCTCATTTTGTCTGTCATAGTTGACGTGTACCTATGATGAAAATTACAGGCCTCTCTCATCTTTTTAAGTGGGAGAACTTGCACAATTGGTGGCTGACTAAATACTTTTTTCCCCCACTGTACGTGTTTGCCGCTTGTCTATCTCTGTTGACCCAAGTCCTCTTGGAAAGGCTGGGTTTTCGCTCAGCTTACTTGTAAGGCTCCACCAGAGGTCACAATGTCCTTCTTTGTAGAGCTTCTCTGGTAGTTAAGTGTACGTTAGAATAGATACTTCAGATGTACCAACGGTTGTCTGAGATGGGATTGTCCTTCCTAACTCGTGTCTTTAGTGAAAGTTCTAGACTACTTTACATGCCAGCTGCAGACTGGTAATGCTACGGTCTAGTGAGTTTCTTCTTCTTGTGTAGAGATTGAGAGTTTAAGAGTTTCTCACCATTTCAAACGTGTGGACTAACGTCTCACGTTTCCTGGTCTTAGAGTGTCAAACCATTTGTAACGTTCAGCTCCCGCTGCACGTCGGCTGGTCTTTCTGGTCTAACCATTTTACGCTGTGTGGCCACAGCTCCACGCTTTCTGGTCTAATGTAAATTTCGTTACCAAGGCTTTTATACTCTGGTAAAAAGAGGGCGTTCCATCACGCCAACACAATGTCTGTGCTCACTTGGGCGTGGTTACTGACTGGGCAAAAATATATATAAAACAGTCATCTCAGTCAACAGTCAATAATAAAATGACATTGCTATATTCACAAAAGTACTCTCATACTTACTCATATTTTATACAACATTTAGATGTAAACTAGAAAGTATACACTTTCGGAGTTACAGTTATTTATTTATACCATCCCTAATGGCATCACAAAATAATAAACAATATGACATGATTTTTCTTTAGGTCCCCACTGACCATTGCAAACATTTGGATGTCAGAAATAATGTTCCAATGTCCACTTTTATTGACGTAAAAGTTTTGGCTGCAAAAGTCTCTCTGTAACAAAGAGATTTCTTTCCCAATACTGCAGGGCAAGAAAGACCGGTTTGCGGCACACAATTTATGACCGGGTATTAAGGTCTCAAAACCGGCACAACTCCCCCCTCTCCTCTCCTGTGGGAGAGAAGGGGGTTCTGGCTATCTGTCAGCCATTTGCCACTTTGATCTGGCACCGTTGACCCTCACCAAGGAGAGTCATGACAGTACTTACGAATATAATTTTTTCTACTGCCGTCTGACAAACGAGCAGGCTCATCGCGGATGACTTTGAGGGGGTCATGGCTGAGTGTGTGTGTGTGAAGCCGTTCTCCACCCACCTGTGGTGGCAGGCAGCAGGGAGGGACACTGTGCTGTAGCGCGCCAGCAGAAACATAATGCCCCAGCGGACACCGGGGTCCTGTTTATTAGACACGAAATGGAAGAAAACAGACCGAAAACAGCCTAGACTCGTCCAAGAAGAAACGCTCGTTTATATTTTCCTGTGATTTTATTCGCTATGGTGTGCCCTAATGAACACAACCCAGACTGGCTTCCTATTACCTCATCCATCTCCGTCTGGCCCTGGCCCGAATGACAAACGAGATTATATCTCCACAGCAACCGGCACTTAACCTCCCTCCCTCCCAAAGGTCACCCCATATTCATGAACGTGTCAGAGTAGAAGTGCTGATCTAGGATCAGTTTAGCCTTTTAGATCATTATGAATAATATACATGGACGAGGAGGGGGGACCGGATCCTAGATCAAAGCTCTGAAAGGCTTTATGAATATGGACCGAGGCCACCACAAAGACAGAGATAAGGAGGGGAGAGGGAGAGATGGAGGGGAAGGGAAAGAGAGAATGTGTTGGTGTGTAGGAGAGAGACAGAAAGAAAGAGAACAGAAGGAAAGATGGGCGGCACAAGCGTGTGCACCCCCCCACACACACACTTAGTCACCCACCCATTCACCACAGAGGCATAAATCAACGCCTGAAAACACAACCAGACACCTGTTAGATTGACTCTCTCTCTTTGCGGTTGACCGCTTTTCTCCAAAATTATTCTCAACTCCATTCCTTTTGTCAGTAATGGAAAAGCAATAGCAGCAGAGTACAGTGACGGTCTCCTGAGTCTCAATTAAGTGAATGGCCTGCAGTCTAAGAGTGTAATTATTAATCTGATGGCGTCTCCATTGTCCTTTTCTTCCTTATTCAATAATATCAGCTCACAATCACACTTCTTCCCTCTCATACTTACAGTTGCCGGACACACGCACAGACAGACAGACAGACAGACAGACAGACAGACAGACAGACAGACGCCGTACATAAACATAAACACACACTGCCCCAATGCTAATTAGGCATTTGCACATACCAGCTTTCTGGGGGGGGATCTACCTCTTGGTTGTTGTATGCACCGCTGCCCAATGCCTGGTGTCACTAAACCATCACTGCACTGCTTCCTTCACATTCAGGCTGTCATGGAAATGCATGGTCAAGCACGCATGCCTTTATCTTCAACAGGTCAAAGCTGATTGGGTCGTATTTCTATGTAAATCATTAATTCCTCATCCTCAACAAAATTGCTGAAATCGCGCAAACTTGCCAAATCTGTTATCACATGTTTATGTACAGTACATTTTAAATAAAAACAAAAAAGCTAATTGCTGAGTGGTAACACTTTACTTAAAGCATCCAGGTATAATGCTTTCTAAGTTGTTATAAGCATGTACAAGCCTTTATAATGTCTTATAACAAGGCTTAAGTCCTATTTGGACGAGATTCGTTTTACTGGGGGAGCTCAGGTAATGTAATTACGTGCACGAGCACAAATGACCACATCCGTAATTTTAGTCCCGTCTGAATCTGCTATGTCAGTCATTTTTACTTGGCAGGAAGGTTATTATCCCAGGACTTGAGGCCGATACGTAAAGCTTAATGAACAGCAGTGATACTAACAAGAGCAGTGATACTAACAAGAGCAGTGATACTAACAAGAGCAGTGATACTAACAAGAGCAGTGATTCTAACAAGAGCAGTGTGCGGGTTTCTTCTTTTTTCTCATATTATCCCAGCCCTAAAAACCTACTGTTTTTTGGCAAACTCCGAGGTTCTCTGATAATACTTATCTTGTGCGAATCATCATCCCTGTGTTTTGAGGGATATTGCAGAGTTTAACAGTTGCTGCATGCAGATTGGCTAAGAATATGGGAGCAAATGTATACTTAAAACCAAGTGCTATGCAGGCAAGGGCGTAACTTTATGTTGCATATTGGGGGGGGGGGGGGTTAATAGGTTCCCTCTAGGGGGGTCCGGTGGCATGTATTTGTATGTATTATGGATCCCCATTAGATGCTACCTTCCTGGGGTCCAGCAAAATTAAGGCAGTTCATACAATTTTAAAAACATTACAATACATTCACAGATTTTACAACACACTGTGTGCCCTCAGGCCCCTACTCCACCATTAGCACATATCTGCAGTACAGAAATCCATGTGTACGTGTGTGTATAGTGCGTATGTTATCGTGTGTATACATGTGTCTGTGCCTATGTCTGTGTTGCTTCACAGTCCCTGCTGTTCCATAAGGTGTTTTTTTATCTGTTCTTTAAAAATCTAATTTTACTACTTGCATCAGTTACTTGATGTGGAATAGAGTTCCATGTAGTCATGGCTCTATGTAGTACTGTGCACCTCCCATAGTCTGTTCTGGACTTGGGGACTGTGAAGAGACCTCTGGTGGCATGTCTTGTGGGGTATGCATGGGTGACCGAGCTGTGCGCCAGTAGCTCAAACAGACAGCTCGGTGCACCCAACATGTCAACACCTCTCATAAACACAAGTCGCGATGAAGTCAATCTCTCCTCCACTTTGAGCCAGGAGAGATCGACATGCATATTATTAATATTAGCTCTCTGTGTACTTTCAAGGGCCAGCCGTGCTGCACTGTTCTGCGCTAATTGCACTTTTTTGTGGCACCTGACCACACGACTGAACAGTAGTCCAGGTGTGACAAAACTAAGGCCTGTAGGACCTGCCTTGTTGATAGTGCTGTTAAGAAGGTAGAGCAGCACTTTATTATGGACATACTTCTCCCCATCTTAGCTACTGTTGTATCAATATGTTTTGGTCCAATCATAAAATGAGGAACTGAGGAGTACTGTGGTGCAAAGCCACATAAAGCCAGTAGCTGTCTGGCACTTTACAGTGCAGATTGATTGATTGGAAAAACAAACTCATCATGGTATATTTTTTTGGGGGGTCAAATTGACCGTCCACCGGCAAGTTACGCGCCTAACGCACGTAGCCTACAGATTCATTATCTGTTTTGTCACATATGAACTTTTCCAGTGCCTATTTCTCTTTTAAAAGATTAAGAGGACGATATTGTGCCAATTAATTGATAAAACACCAAATACGTCAGTTAATTAAATGTCTGCATAGACTACAATTCATGGTTCTTATTGATATGCATTATTATTTTGACTTTCTCAGAACTGTAGGCCATTAGGCCAATATTAGGCTATCCCTAGACAAGCTGAAATATCTTTATGCCTAGAACATTACATTTTGAATGATAATTCTTTTTTCTACAGGGGTCAGTTTGGTAAAACTAATCCTGTCCGAATGGTCCACTGGAAAAACTGACATGCTGGGGTAATAATTTCATAACCGACGTATAAATACTAGTCCTGAACTAATAGGGCTTTAGACCTATAATATGGTACACACATCCAGTAACTTGAAGGTGTCATGAAATGTATGCACTCACTAACTGTAAGTCGCTCTGGATAAGAGCGTCTGCTAAATGACAAAAAAATATATACCCGCACATTCATTCATTCAACACAACTGAGTGGACCAGTAAAGTCTGCTTTGATACTTTACCTAAACACCAGACTGAGTTCTAAGCTTGAAGGATGCCTCCTCCACAAAGGACCATGGCAGTGTACTTCAACTCTACTGAGAGTGTTATAGATAGGTGTTGATTTATCCTAATGATGCCTCTGGTGAAATGAGCTCTCCTCTGTTTACACCTTAAATCACCAGGTAATGGGTATGTGTGTGTGTTATAGCTAAGAAAGAGTGTGCATCTCTTGTTTAAGATCATACAGACATGTCTCACACACACCCCTCCCCACCCACAGACACACTTACTTTAGACCACAGGGACTCTCTGGAGGCCAGGCTGGAGCACGCCGCCACAAACCAGCAGTTTCCCAGCTGGCCCTGGTGCAGGTCGTGCGCACTGATCCCATCCACAAACAGGTGAGGGTCCTCAGAGAGCTCCTACACAGAGAGAAGAGAAGGAGGGAGAGTGAGAGAGAAGGAGAGAGAGGGAAGCAGGGGGAGGCAGGGGAGAGGGAACGGGAGTGAGGGAGAGAGGGTTAGAAAGGTTACATGAGGCCTAGGGACCCCCAAAAACGTGAGGTTCGTCAGTGCGAAAGGGGGGAATGATAAAAATGAGAAGATGAAGACAGAGAGAGACTGTGAGAGAAGGAGAAAAAAGAGAGAGAAATATGGATAGACGGAGAGAAAAAGAGAGAGGGAAAATAAGAGAGAAAGGGAGGGAGAAAGAAAGAAAGAGAGAAGACAGATGGATGGAGTGAGTTGCCAGGCCAGGCATGGCCGGGACTCTTTAATTACGGCTCCTAATCGATGGGAATTTAGATGAGGCTCTGCGGAACACTCCACTTCTATCCATCACACACACACACACACACACACAAAACATGCCTCTACTGACAGACAGGAGAGAGGGGGAGGGGGAAAGAAAGAGGGCGAGAGAAAGAGAGAGACGGAGTGAGAGAAGAGAGAGAGAAGAGAGAGAGGAGATAGAGTTCCAGTGAGTGAACAGAATGAGGTTGAGAGAGTAAGAAAGGATAGAGACAGAGACAGACAGAGGGAAAGAGAGCGAGAGAGGAGAGAGAGCACCCAGACCCTCATTAGTCTGTCTCAGGTGTCTCAGATCTGAGAGGTGTTGTGGTGATTTATGTGGCGACACAAGATGATCTACAAGCCGTGCTAACCTGAGCCCCACCGGAACAACCCTTTCACACCAGACACAGAAAAACCAACAACACACAGACAGCACTAAAACTACCCCACATAGGGCTACAACTACCCCAGACCTAGAACACACAGACAGACAGCACTAAAACTAACCCAAGGTACCAGACTGGTTCTGCTTTAGCTGTGATAACATAACGGTTGCATGGTTGAAGAGCAGACCATTAAGCCATATTGCTAACTATTAACTAGAAAATACTGTAGCTTTCTTAATTTGGGTCCTGGAATCCAGGCAAATACAGGAGTGGGCTAAAGCAGAGAAGACCTGAGTATCGACATGCAGACTACAAAAATTCCTTAGAGGATCCCAATAGTGATCTGCAGTCAATAGTGATAGGTGGGAGACTGCAGGAATGATGTGGTGGGATATCTTTGAGGCTGCGTCCGAAATGGCACCCTATTCCCTATATAGTGCACTACTTTTGACCAGGCCCCATAGAGCTCTCGTCTGCCTTAGTGCACTATATAGGGGACAGGGTGCCTTTCAGACACACCCGAGTCTATGTGGACACTGATAAGTGTGACGTGGGTATTATTATCTACCTCTCCCTTCGGGTGGGACGTGTGGTTTCTCACCCTCCAGGTGTGAGGCAATTGTTATTTTCAGCCGGTGTGTTTGTGTGTGTGTGTGTGTCTGTAGGGATTTTCCCCACCAACAATGTGCGAACAGATCCCTGGTGCCGTGCTTCTGACATCCTGCTCCATCTCCTAGCATCCCTCTCCCTCTCTTTCTCCCCCAATCCTCCCCCTCCCTCTCCCTCTGCCTCCCTCTTCTCCCCGCTCTCTGTCTCTAGTGTCTTACCCCCTCCCCTTCGCTCCCTCCATCCCTCTCTCCTGTGGGGTGTGATAATGAAAGCAGGCAATGGACCGATGTCTGATTGTAGGGCAACAGTGATGTCAACATTGGCTTCTGTCGTGACGTGACTTACTTTAAATGTATGACTGTTATTTATCGAACCACCTAACTATGTTTAATTGTCACTTGATTAAATTAATCATGTAACAATTAACTCATTCGGAATTTGGGGCACCACGGAAGAAGTTGTTTAACGAGTTACAATCTCCCGAATTAAACTCTTAGAAGATATGTTATATATAATCAATAACAGTCACGTATTAAATAATGACCTCTTATCAGTCTCATTCTGAACGTCGCATAATCCTTGAACCTGCAAAAACCCTAACCTTATTGATGAATCAGCAATACACAAATTGGCTTAATTATTTATTAACTAACTAAATACTAACACAATACAAACACACACACACACACACACACACACACACAGGTTATTGATTACTAACATAATACAATGAAAACAGGTCCCTAGTGAACTGGACTAACATTAGCATGAATGAAGGAGGGTCAGAGTGGAATGGAGAGACTATCGTAGTTACTTTGGAAAGGGATTGTCCTTCCCACTTTGTGTCTTTAGTGAAAGTTCTCTAGACGACTATACATGCCAGCTGCAGACTGAAATGATAAGGTCTAGTGCCTTGTCTTCTTCTTCACCTCGTGTAGAGGTTGAGAGTTTCAGAGTTTCTCAATTTCAAACGTGTGGACTAACGTCTCACGTTTTCTGGTCTTTCTAGTCTAACCATTTTGTAACGTGTAGCTTCAGCTTCACGCTTCTTGGTCTTGTAGAGTGTCAACCATTTAAAGCCATGGGGCTTACTGGTCTGGTAGAAATTCAACCATTTGCAACGTTTGGCTCACGCTTCACGTCTGCTGGTCTGAGGTGAATTTCGTCACAACGCTTTTTATACACTCTGGGTAAAAAGGGGCGTTCCATCATGTTTGTGCTCATCTGGGCGTGGCCACTGACTGAGAACAAATCAATATGGAAAACAATAATCTCATCTAGAATGCCAAAATCACATTGTTATCTTCACAAAAGTATTATCATACTTAATCATTCATTTTATACAACAAATAGATGCAAACCTCATAACTGGGAAGTGTACACCCCCAGAGATACAGTTATGTTATCCCACAGTCTTTAATGACATCACAACATAGTAACGAAATTGACATGATTGTTCTTTAAGTCCCCACCAACCATTTCCCACATACTTTTAAGTGGGAATGTTGTTTCATTACCCACTTTTGGATGTTGGAGTTTTGGCAGGAAGACTTCCTTTGTTAACAAAGGGGTCCTTTCTCCCAATACTTCATGGCAAGGAAGAGAAAGTCTCTGCAAGGAATTTACAAATGGTCATAATACTGGCCCCCAGGAAAGGGGGTGTTCAAAACCTTTGCCTAGCAGGAATCTTTGATCCTCAGCCCAAGAGGGCAAGTCATGACACTTCTCTGTCCAATAGATCTGTCCACAGCCCACTGATAGATTGCATTGAGTGCCAGGGAGGTGACCGCCTCACCGCCCCAACTGGGGGAAAATACTAAAAGTTAACACTCCATAGACCTTATTCACATAAACAGTCATATCTGACAATGACAGAAATATCACTATGACAATGTGCTAGCAATGTTATTCTGAGTATCCCAATTGAATAATATTGTAATAATATTATTAATGGGCGATTCCAGCGTTATGGATGTTACATTTGCAAAATCACATTTGCACTCAAACTTTGTCTCACAGAATGGACAAACAAAATAGAAATGAAACTTTTGATGTGTGTGTCTATAGTACCCCTTGGGGGGAGTGGATACTCCCCAAAAAATATATTGGCATATTGTAGAAATAAAGCAAATAAAAAGCGTTCTGGATGTTACATGAAATTGACAAGCTTTTTGGGTAGACTGAACATATTAGCAAAAGTCTGTGAGTTTGTCATTCTTACGTCTAAACATGGATAGCCATTTTGAAGAAAAGGCTGAACACAAAAACTATCAATTTGAAAAGATTGTAATTTCCATTATTACTTTAGAGAGCAAAACCCTCCGTTATGGATGCTACAGAGTCTGAAATAGACATTTAAATCATAAAGATGTCTTGATGAAAATCTATCATAACACATTTGTTGTCATTTGGAATGCTTTTAAAATGTCAGCAGAAGGCATAGTACTTTAGGATTGCATCATCCCAGGTAGGCTGAATAGTATACACAGCCAGGCACCACACCCTAATAGATACTTTATCTTTATATATACACACTGAGTATACCAAACATTAGGAACACCTTCCTAATATTGCGACGAGGCCATGTATTTTCATGCTGAAACATGAGGTGATCGCGGCGGATGAATGGCACGACAATGGGCCTCAGGATCTCGTCACGGTATCTCTGTGTATTCAAATTGCCATTGATAAAATGTTATTGTTTTCATTGTCTGTAGTTTATGCCTGCCCATACCATAACCCCACCGCCACCATGGGGCACTCTGTTCACAACGTTGACATCAGCAAACCGCTCACCCACACGTGGTCTGCGGTTGTGAGGCTGGTTGGACGTACAGCCAAATTCTCTAAAATGACATTGGAGGCGGCTTATGGTAGAGTATTGAACATTATATTATCTGGAAACAGCTCTGGTGGACATTACTGCAGTCAGCATACCAATCACAAGCTCCTTCAAAACTTGAGACATATGTGGCATTGTGTTGTGTGACAAAACTGCACATTTTAGAGTGGCCTTTTATTGTCCCCAGCACAAGGTGCACCTGTATAATGATCATGCTGTTTAATCAGATTCTTGATATGCCACACCTGTCAGGTGGATGGATTATCTTGGCAAAGGAGAAATGCTCACTAACAGGGAAGTAAACAAATTTGTGCACAACATTTGAGAGAAATAAGCTTTTTGTGCATATGGAACATTTCTGTGATCTTTTATTTCAACTCATGAAACATGGGACGAACACTTTACATGTTGCATTTATATTTTTGTTCAGTGTAGTACTGCCATATATGACATAAGCATTTCAGCATATATTTTCCAAGAGAATCTTAGCTAGAGCGCCTAATTTTCAAGAAATCAACAATTGCATCAGTAAAGGTCTGAAGAATACACCTCAAAACAAGCACACAAAATGTGGTGAATGCATCCGTTACGGATGTTATGGATATCATAATGCTGACAATGAAAAGAGAGAAACCAATTACAGAACCTTGATGAAAGTTAGCTTTACAGAGAAAGTTTCAAGATGATCTGATGTAAGGTGCATGTTTTACAAAAACGTTTAATAAAAAACGTTATGGATGTTACATTGCCTGTCCCAGTCACCCCCCTATCTTTACAAGACTGTAGATCAATACAGCTCAATACCGCTGTACTGAAATGGGTTTAGATGATGTCGTAAATACAGTTCAATGTTGACGTGAGGCCATGTGGTGAGAGATGGATGGAGAAATGGACTGAAGATGAGAGCGAGAGAGAGAGAGGGGGAGAAAGAGAGAATGTATGTGAAAAAGTGTGTGCGCAGTACATGCATGTATGCATGTGTGCACGTGTGTGTCTGTGTCCACAACACGCCCAAGGTCAGTAATTTGCTGATGCAGACCAAAGCAGGTTGCTGCAAAAGCCAACTTTTCATCAGTGGAGAGGAGAACCCCACCACTGCACTGCCACTGCAGAGTCCCATGGAGACCTCTCCACCATCCCTCTCACCCTAGCACCGCTCCTATTACTCAAACGCCACTATGGAAGTAATAACCATTAGATGCACATTTTCTCCTTTCTTCCGCTGCCATAAAAATATAATGAATAGAACGGGCGTCCCCATTCAAGTCAATGACGCCATAATGGGTGGACTGGCGGCCATTGCGAGTGTACCCATAGGAGCAAAGCAGGAAGTAAAAACAAGACGTGTACCCATCAATATGTGCTGTGATTTGTTGATTCAACTGACATTATAAAAAATACATTCCATTGCATGAGCCACCCCAGCTAGCACATTTGGTTCTTTGGAAGTTGTGGGGAACATACATTTTTGGTTATCCATTGGTTCAGGGAACGAAACCATACGTTTTCTGACCGGTAAAATATATATATATATATTTTTTGTTTTGTTTTGAGAACGGAAGTGAAAATTATGCATGTTCTGGGAATGTAAATTTTTTGGTTGCAGGGAGGTTCTGAAACCGTTTTACTATGATTCCCTGAAAGTTTTCTGCTAGCTTATTTTGGGTTAACTTTTTTGAACTCCAAGCACAGATAGGACACATGGAAATTCATTTGCTTAGGCATTAATCATGCAAACACTTTTTTTTTTATAAACTGAGTGGTTCGAGCTCTAAATGCTGATTGACTGACAACCATGGTATATCAGACCTTATACCACAGGTATGACAAAACATTTATTTTTACTGCTCTAATGACGTTGGTAACCAGTTTATAATAGCAATAAGGCACCTTGGGGGTTTGTGGTACATTTCCAATATACAACGCCTAAGGGCTGTATGTTGCGTCTTGTCTTAGAACAGCCCTTAGCAGTGGTATATTGGCCATATACAACACCCCTTAGGCCTTATTGCTTAATTGTGGCACGGCGTCACTGAGGTTCGAACATATGATCTTCTGTTCTCTATCCATGGAATTAGTCCACTGCACCACCAGGATGCTTTTTTTTCAACCCATACAAAGCTGTTCATTTCAGTCTATTCAAACGAACCATTTCAAAGAAAACAAGCACTCATTAAGATCAGGTGTGGCCAGTTAGTGGGCGCGGTCAACACACGGAATGTATATATCTTTAATAACATTCTTAGAACATTCTCTAAACATTACACAACAATTTAAGACCATGACTTTAAATAGTACCATGAGGAAACCTGAAGGAAACGTTATGCTGAAGTACTGAAATTCGCACAGAAGAACGTTGTTGCTTAACATTCTCTGAACTATTTGAGAACATTCCCAATGTTAAACCAGTTGAAGAACGTTCCTAGAACATTACAAACAATTAAATTAAAATGTAACCATGTTTGAACTTTTAGGAAACGTTCTGTTAAAGTAATAAAGTAATGTTTTTTTGTCAAGTTCCTTAAATGTGCTGAGAATGTTCCAAAGTCAAGCAACTATCCTGAACCCTTCCCAGAAAGTTGTGGGATGATTGTATGCAAAATAACCATATGACAACCACGCTCTCACCAAGCTCTAAAAAACATATGGTTCTCAGAACGTTATGTGCTAGCTGGAACAGGCCATTTTACAGAGTAAAGTGTTCACTTCCAATATTCACTCCCAATATCTGTTGGGTGGATTGGCCCGGCTGTAAAGAAAATAGCCTACTGATCTGTCTGTCTCCCTACAGGGTAAAAAATAATGGTGTCATGGCTAATACTGGCGGTGGCTAACCAAATAATTGACCTTGTACTGAAGAGCTGCCACACCGCTTCATAGTACCTCTGTGACCAAATCAGTCGCCGCCCAACCGCCAGAGTTGGAGCACCAGGTTAGTCGATGACGGTCAGACAAGACCAATCAAACTGCCACAACGATCAGGGAGCTCATTTAGCCCAGATAGGTTTGGCTTGGGAGGACAGCGAAGCGAGCCCAGATAAATGGGTTCTGTCTTTTTATTGCTCGTCAGTCATGCCATAGACACAACTAATCTGTAGGCCAGAGAGTGGATGTAGTAGGGAGAGAAGGCTGAGAGGGATGGCAGTAGAGAGAGCCGAGAGAGAGAAAGAGACAAGAGCGAAAGAGACAAGAGAGAGAGAGACAAGAGTGAGAGAGCCGAGAGCAAAAGAGCCGGTCGAGAGAGAAGGGAGAGAGAGAGGAGCATTTTTTATAGAGGCCTCTTATTTATGCCTGCATGCTCTGCTGTCTTGACTTGTGGCCATAAACATACCCAAGTGCCGTTTAAAAAAGCGTAGCACTAAATGCTGTTTTACTCCAATATATTTTTTTCTGACATACTTTTTTATTTAGTTTCGTCATTTTTCTTCGGGGGTTATAGGTACAAAAACAATCAAAGAAATGCAGACAAAGATAACCCCAACCCAACCACAACCCATCCCACCCAGCAACCAAAGGTGCTTATCAGTCGCCCTCCCAGCATCCATCCCCTGAGTCTCCCCTTACATTCCCCCAAAAACCCCCCCGCCCTCCCAATCCCCTAGCCTTCCCCATGCTAACAGATACCCATAGACTTCCAGTCATTGCGCTAACGATAGTTAACGTTGGCTTGTGAAACTACCTTTAACTTCCTTCTTACTGGACACCGAGACATAAAAATGGTATCCACAAGTTCATCTGACTCTGGGGAAGTTCATCTCACTCATTGCCAAAAGTCTGTGAACAAACTTAAAATGTATGAGTTGATGGTTCGGATGTGTACTCTAATAACAAAATCACTGTTTTTACCCACCTCTTCTCACTATCTGTTACACATTAAAACCGTGAAATTACAACTGCAACTGCCTGAAATATTGGGGAAGCATATTTCAGACCATTAGCATCTTGCCTGAATAACTGAAATACCTGAATACTGAAATACCTCAACTAAAATTGCCTGAAATAACGAGAAACAAAGAGAAGCATCAAAACCATGAAAAGAAAAACAACCACCATAAAAGAGAAAAAAAAGAGTGAGGAAAAAAGAGTGAGAAATGCGTGATGACAACGAAGGAAGATTGCGAGTGGAATGGCTACTGTTATGGCTAATGGATGCCGTGCCGCACCACACTTCCCATTTCTAGCTGCTCCGAGACTCTGGAATAAGCGGCGCTCTGGGCGGGAAGAGAAGAGAAGAGGGGGGAGAAGGGTTTGGGAAGGAGGAGAGAGGGAGGGATAATTGACTTGGACACTTCCTAACACTTTGTCTGGCCTTAGGCACCAGCCATTAGCCGCTACAAGACGGTGCTTCTCTTTAGCATATTGATTGTCATATTTCAGCGACTATCTTCTCCTTCTTTTTTTATTTATATTTTTTCTTCACAGTTTTAGTCTGTGGTTTCACACAGGAAGTGAGGGTGTGTTAAGCTGTTAAAAATGAGCGTGAGCTAAACACAATAATGTGCAATGCATTGGAAAGGTCTTTATTCACTGTATATGTCCAAAAAACATTCCTTACCCCAGGGTACTTCAACTTGTGACTCCGGGAGAATAAAGAAAAAGGAGCACTCTGTATCTGTGTAAATCTGATAGATTTATTGATGGGACAAACAAACAAAAGGCTTACGTTTCGGCATAAATCGCCGTCATCAAAACCTTGAGTAGGTCCCTGTCCAAATCAGAGCCTTGAATATGTCCCTTTCCAAATAAAACGTGAATGAAATTAGAAAAATGAAATTTCCTAAAAAATCTGTCTTAAAAAGCATTTTTATAGTAGTGTAAGAAGTAGTAATAGTAGTGTGTGATAGCCAGAAAGCTCCCTCCCCTGGGGTCTCTTCCAGTACACGCGTCCAATCCTGTTGCCCTTGAATATGTCCCTTTCCAAATAAAGCATGAATGAAATTATAAAAAAATAAATTTCCCAAACAATCTGTCTTAAAAGTAGTAGTAGTAGTAGTAGTAGTAGTAGTAGTAGTAGTAGTAGTAGTAGTAGTAGTAGTAGTAGTAGTAGTAGTAGTAGTAGTAGTAGTAGTAGTAGTAGTAGTAGTAGGCCAGAAAGCTCCCTCACCTGGGGTCTCTTCCAGTGCACGCGTCCAATCCTATTGCCCTGGTAGAAGAGGGTGTCGTCCAAGGCTGGGAAGTGTGGGTCTTCGAACAGAAGGCCGCTGGCAAGGCACTGCCTCTTCAGGGTGGAGTACTGCTGCCCCTCGAAAGCCTTCACTGACGAGAACATCCTACAGCCTGTAGGGACCAGACACAGGAGACAGGGGGCTCTGTTAGTGACCTGGAACTGGCCTCCTACCAACAGGTCTCTGATATTCTTGAAGATTAGCATGTGTTAGTGTTATTACATTTTACCTTATTTGGGTAGGCTACACTATGGACAAATGCTATTGGACATTCAGTTTAGAATTGCGTGTTTCTACCAAATGTCTGTAGTTGGAAAATGTGTATCCAACTTCCACCATTGGTTAAGCTCAGAGCAAACTAAAAGTCAAATACAATTTAGCCTACTATACAGTGCATTTGGAAAGTATTCAGACCCCTTGACTTTTCCAACATATTGTTACATAACAGCCTTATTCTAAAATTGATTAAATTGCTCCCCCCCCCCTCAATCTACACACAAAAGCCCATAATGACAAAGCAAAAAAATATGTTTAGAAATGTTTGCAAAAGTATTAAAAATAAAAAATGGAAATATAACATTTACATAAGTATTCAGACCCTTTACTCAGTACTTTCTTGAAGCACCTTTGGCAGCGATTACAGATTTGAGTCTTCTTGGGGATGAAGCTATAAGCTTGGCACACCTGTATGAGGAGTTTCTCCCATTCTTCTCTGCAGATCCTCTCAAGCTCTGTCAGGTTGGATGGAGAGCGTCGCTGCACAGCTATTTTCAGGTCTCTCCAGAGATGTTCAAATCGGGTTCAAGTCCGGGCTCTGGCTGGGCCACTCAAGGACATTCAGAGACTTGTCCCAAAGCCAATCCTGCATTGTCTTGGCTGTGTGCTTAGGGTCGTTGTCCTGTTGGAAGGTGAACCTTTGCCCCAGTCTGAGGTCCTGAGCGCTCTGGAGCAGGTTTTCGTCAAGGATCTCTCTGTACTTTGCTCCATTCATCTTTTCCTCGTTCCTGACTAGTCTCCCAGTTCCTGCCGCTGAAAAACATCCCCACAGCATGATTCTGCCACCACCATGCTTCACCTTTGGGATGGTGCCAGGTTTCCTCCAGACGTGACGCTTGGCATTCAGGCCAAAGAGTTCAATCCTGGTTTCATCAGTCCAGAGAATCTTGTTTCTCATGGTCTGAGAGTCCTTTGGGTGCCTTTTGGCAAACTCCAAGCGGGCTGTCGTGCCTTTTACTGAGGGGTGGCTTCTGTCTGGCCACTCTACCTGATTAGTGGAGTACTGCAGAGATGGTTGTCCTTCTGGAAGGTTCTCCCATCTCCACAGAGGAACTCTGGAGCTCTGTCAGAGTGACCATCGGGTTCTTGGCCACCTCCCTGACCAAGGCCCTTCTCCCCCAGATTGCTCAGTTTGGCCGGGTGGCCAGCTCTAGGAAGAGTCTTGGTGATTCCAAACATCATCCATTTAAGAATGATGAAGGCCACTGTGGGGACCTTCAATGCTGCAGAAATGTTTTAGTACCCTTCCCCAGATCTATGCCTCGACACAATCCTGTCTCTGTGCTCTACGGACAATTCCTTCGACCACATGGCTTGGTTTTTGATCTGACATGCACTGTCAACTGTGGGACCTTATATAGACAGGCGTGTGCCTTTCCAAATCATGTCAAATCAATTGAATTTCCCACAGGTGGATTCCAATCAAGTTGTAGAAACATCAAGGATGATCAGTGGAAACAGGATGCACCTGAACTCAATTTCGAGTCTCATAGCAAAGGGTCTGAATACTTATGAAAAAACCTGTTTTCGCTTCGTCATTATGGGGTATTGTGTGTAGATTGATGAGGAAAATGTTTTATTTAATCCATTTTAGAATAAGGCTGTAACGTAACAAAATGTGGAAAAAGTCAAGGGGTCTGAATACTTTCCGAATTAACTGTATATCACAAGCCACAAACGGACTCTCAACCTGACTGACAGACAGCTGTGCCTTAAGCATCATCATAAACAGAGCCCAGAGTTCAACAGAATCATCTTTGCAGCTACAAAATAATGGTGTTGGGTAGAAAACATTAACAAATATGAAGACCTTTGAGGTCAATGACTATTGGGAACCATTAGAAACAAAACTTCAGAGACAGACAGACAGACAAACAGACAGACAGAGCAAGAGAGCGAGAGAAACAGAGAGAGAGACAAACCAAGAATTCACAAATGGGACAAACATCCAATTGGGACTTTGTGTACAATGCAAAACCCCAAACAATGCATGCAGAGCAGAATTAGGACTATAACCACAAGTAATCAAAACCAGAAAAGAGCTGTTAAATTTTACAACCACCTAAAAGGAAGCGATGCCCACACATTCCACCACAAAGCCCTCACCTACAGAGAGATGAACCTAGAGAAGAGTCCCCTCAGCCAGCTGGTTCTTTGTTCACAAACACAAACAGACCCCACATAGCCCCAGGACAGCAACACAATTAGATCCAACCAAATGAGAAAGCAAAAATGTAACTATTTAACACACTGGAAAGAATCAACCAAAAAAACAGAGCAAATAGGAATGCCATCTGGCCCTAAACAGAGTACACAGTGGCAGAAATACCTGACCACTGTGACTGACCTAAAATTAAGAAAATCCTTGACTATTGTTGGAAACGGACTAATTGACTTGAGCGCGTTTTAGTATGTTTATAATTATATACTGTAAGTGGCATAGCAGTAGTGATGAACGTGTTATGGGTTAGATGGAATAATTTATGTGCAATGGTATTTGGCCAGCGGGAAAGTAAACAGGGGGCCTATCAATAAGGGTGGGATAGGAACCATGTGTTAGAGCTGATAGATCATACATTACTGTCCTATAACACTGTCTTATATCTTAATATGTTTATTTCATATTTTCTCAATATGTTTTATATCATTATATTATCTTAATATGTTGTATATCATTATATTCTATTAGTATGAATAGATGGCTCATCTCTTAAAATAGAGCAATTATGTAGTGGACCGACTCCCTAACCTCAAGGCCTCTCCTGACTGATAAGAAGACCGGAGAGATACGTGGAGGAGTACCAAGGTTCTGGACTCAAGCTGGGACGATAACACCACCTGCCCAGCCACAGAGATTAATTGTTCATCCTAGACACAGAAAGGGGGGTCTGTTTGGGAAGGGGGGGAAACTGAGCTGCACATCCTAACCTCCTGCCAAATGTATGACCACATTAGAGATACACATTTCCCACAGATCACACAGACCCACAAAGAATTAGAAAACAAATCAAACATTAATAAACTCAATATCTGTTAGGCGAATTACCACAGTGTGCAATCACAGCAGCAAGATTTGTGGCCCATTGCCATGAGAAAAGGGCAACCAGTGGAGCACAAACAACTTTGTAAATACCACCAACATTTATCTGTTTATTTATCTTCCCTTACTATTCGTACTACAACTATTTGCACATTGCTAACACTGTATATAGATAATAATATAACACTTGAAATGTGCATCTTGTTTAAACCTTTTTGAGTGCAATATTTACTGTTCAATTCAAAATTGTTTTTATTGTTGTGTTTTCTTCTCGCTTTTGTTTATTGTTAGCTTCACTTGCTATGGCATGTTTTTCATGCCAATAAAGCCCCTTTGAACTGAATTGAGAGAGAGACAGAGCGAGAGACAGAGAGAGAGACAGAGCTGTTGAGGGAACAAGCCAATCTCTTTGGAGCCACAAAGTGACGAGCTGTTGATGACCTCGCAATACGATGTGACAGGAGATCAAGAACTCAACAAATCTCCATCATCATGGACACCAAGCAGGATGTTTTGTTCAAGGTTCATTTGACACTGATTTTCTACTGGCCCGTGATGACACAAAATGGCTGCCAAATTGCCTACATAGTACACACAGGTCCAACAGGCTTACATAAAATGAGTTGACTAATCAAAAGGCAAATCTATCAAGGCTGGGGTCAATTCGAATTGAAGGCAGTCAATTCAGGAAGTGAATTTATTCACTTTTGTAATTTGAAATAAACTTCTGAAATAAATAGCTTCTACTCCTCAGTTTATTGACAACTCATTGAAAGAATATGGTGTTTTTTCACATTTTGAATTGTTATTTCTATATTTGAACTATTGTTTACTTCCTGAATTTACTGCTTCAATTCAAATTGACCCCAGCCCTGATATCTATTAGCTACACAGCTGGTTTCTTTATCTTTTTAAATCGGCCTTAATCATACAACATCAAAATCTGAAGGCCATTGGGAAATAAACCAATGGGAAGGATTTTCTGCATGGCAACTAGGTTAAAGAAGACACACTGCTCTTTTGCCATTGGGAAGAGGACATGTAATGAGATCTTATGGAGGGCCAAAATGGGAAGAGGAGGAGTGTGTGTGTGTGAGTGAGGGTAATTAGGCTACTTCTCTTTTTAATCATGTAACATTGTCTCTGTCTGATGTTGACTGTCAGTCTCAAATGTGCCAGGAATAAACAAGAAGAACTTAAATCACAGACAGATCGTTCTCTACAGGATCATGGAAAAGATGGATGGCAGAAGCCTTTTAGAGGCAAACTTTAGACCTAACACACCACACACTTCAATACCCGCCAGAAATGTACCAGAAACACAAACAGCAAGATAAAATGACACACAATGAGAAGAATGGAAGTAGAATACAGAAGCACATAGACCATACAGTATATTCCCCCCCATCCTTTTGGATTTTAGCCTCAAATTTTGCTCCAGGGTGAAAATTCCCCTAGATAGGAAGCTGATCCTAAATCTCTATCTCCCAATCCTAACCTTAACCATTAGTGGGGAAAATGCTAGGGGGCAACTTTACCCAACTCCTCTAAGCTCAGTCTGACACATAACATCTAGTCTTCTTTCGACTTCTCTTTTCTGACATGGACATGTAATGCAGCAGAAGCACATGAAATAGTCAACATTTAATCAACGGAAATACAGGCCGTTAAAAAAAACTAAATCCTTTACGCGATAAAGAAGTGGTCTTGAATGGTCTCCAGAGACATGAGATCACAGAAAATGATGACAGAAAACCAGAAAAAAACATTTATTTAACTAGGCAAGTCAGTTAAGAACAAATTCTTATTTACAATGACGGCCTACCAAAAGGCCTCCTGCGGGGACGGGGGCTGGGATTCAAAATAAAAATATAGGACAAAGCACACATCATGACAAGAGAGACACCACAACACTACATAAAGAGTGACCTAAGACAACAGGTCTTAGAGGTATAAGGAATCCAGAGGTATATCCAGAGGTATAAGGAATCATTTTAATTTAAACCAGGAAATTATACAACAGTAAATACACATGTGTAACAAGAGTACGCAGACACACACCCTAGTGCCAACCCTATCTTCTGATGCACATTTTGGCTAGATATTTGGAGATTTGAACTACAGTAGGCTACACACGATGTCTGCCTACAGTTATGTAGTAGTAACCCAGCCTAGGCAATAACTGAAGGCACTAAAAGGAATTGGGCCTACACCGATGAATAAGCTGCACAACACCTAAGCTGCTGGCTGTCAATCAAAGCTCCCAACTTCTAGATCTGACCGTTAAACCAGTGAATTATTAATGTCCACGTTCTGCTTTTCTCCATTTATTAATATGGACTCACAGTGCGCATCCTAAATGGCACCCTATTCTCTATAGTCCCTTTGGGCCCTGGTCAAAAGTAGTACACTTTACAGGGAATAGGGTGACATTTGTGACACAGCCACAGCCCTCGGACTCATAGTACCATATGCTCTCAGAGCTGGGGACCTTTTCCAATAGCCTACCACCTACTAGGAATGGGCCCGTATTTATCAAGCGTCTCAGAGTAAGAGCACTGATTTAGGATACATTTTGGCTTTTAAATCACAGTTAATAAGATCACATGCACAGGGGGAACCTTATCCTAGATCAACACTCCTCCTCTCTCAAAATCAACTTTGCTTTACAGAGGTGTTCTCATCCGGTAAAAATCAACTTCAAATGGAGGCCATCACCACCATTTGAGAGGCTAACAATTGGGCTTGCCGTCAATATCTGCCATCAATAGCCTATTCACAGATGGATAAACATCCAATGATATTGTCATAATGAAATAAATAGCCTACCCCTAATATTGACGAAGGCAGCTGATTAAATTCAGATTCACTGATCGCATTTATCAGCTGAATATGTGGGGAAATTAAGGAGGTTGCAGTTGGAGCCCAAACATGACACAGATGGTGCAGACCAGTCTCGATCATGACTGCAGAGGGAACATCCCCATGCGGGCACACGCCCACTCTCTCCCACGCTACGCGAGCACAAATGGGTAGATGGCCAGAGCTTGAGGGTGAGGTTCGAGAACATACACGGTCATGTATTTGGTTCAGCTGCAATTAACAGCTAATAGACCAAATGCTTAAATGTAATTGATTGGAGAGAAGAAGTTTATGAATTTGAATAACAGGTCTACAGGCTAATGGTAGGCATAATAAACATGTTTCTATTCAACAATATTAGCATCATTATCTTTACTTTGTAGCCTATTGTAACAAGTGTGGTTTTACTGGATAGCCTACAAAGTCTTGGCAGACACTACCAATGGAGCAGGTCATTAGTGTGCCAACTTCTTCCACTACCATAAAACACATTGCCAACTAAAGCAAGCACACATTTTCTTCAGGAAATATTTTCTAAATTAGTTATATGCGTGAATTAGAGGTCTAGTCACCTTAACAAATTTATTTTAATCCACAATTACTTTTTATTCAGTCCTTAAATGAGACTAAAATGATGCGTGGAGGGTTAGATCCTGCTATTATGAATCCTTAGCTCTTTCTTTCTTCTTCTGACTCAGTCTCCACACCTGCCTGTCTGTGTTGTGTGACCCCATCACCTGAAGCATTTACATTTACATCAATGAAATTGTTAGTTTACCTTGTCATTGCATAAAAATAATGTTTAATTTTTTTGTGTGTTTTATATAGATGTCATCATTGGAAATGTCCAGGTGCATAATAGAACAGCAAGTTATTTTGCTGAACTTACACTCATTTTCAATTTATTCATTTTTCTAAAGGTCGCCAAAGCTACTCTTCTCGCGACTATTCAACCAATTACACTGTAATTCTTTCATTATGACGTGCTGTAAAATACAGTGCATTCGGAAAGTATTCAGACCCCTTGACTTTTTCCACATTTTGTTACATTACAACCTTATTCTAAAATTGATTAAATTGTTTTTTCCCCCTCATCAATCTACACACAATACCCCATTATGACAAAGCAAAAACGGAAATATGACATTTACATAAGTATTCAGACCCTTTACTCAGTACTTTGTTGAAGCACCTTTGGCAACGATTACAGCCTAAATTCTTCTTGGGTATGACGCTACAAGCTTGGCACACCTGTATTTGGGGAGTTTCTCCCATTCTTCTCTGCAGATCCTCCCAAGCTCTGTCAGGTTGCATGGGGAGCGTTGCTGCACAGCTATTTTCAGGTCTCTCCAGAGATGTTAGATCGGGTTCAAGTCAGGGCTCTGGCTGGGCCACTCAAGGACATTCAGAGACTTGTCCCGAAGCCACTCCTGCGTTGTCTTGGCTGTGTGCTTAGGGTCATTGTCCTGTTGGAAGGTTTACCTTTTCCCCTCTGTGAGGTCCTGAGCGCTCTGGAGCAGGTTTTTATCAAGGACCTCTCTGTACTTTGCTCCATTCATCTTTCCCTCGATCCTGACTAGTCTCCCAGTCCCTGCCGCTGAAAAACATCCCCACAGCATAACCGTTTAATCCATCTTCATTTAACACATTTAACCAACGTCTTAGTTATTTTTATATTCTTTACTCATTCGACTTTTTTCATTCAACTTTTTCACCCCGGAAGCTTTATCTGGACATGGTTCTACTGGACCTCCACCAGCCGAAGCTAAGTAGTAACATTAACACTATGCCAGCTAATTGCAGTCGCTGTACTCATAATATACAGGAGAACTATCGCCTTATGGTGAGGATAGCCGTGCTGCAAGCACAGCTTCCGACGCAATCATTAGGCAAGGGCAATGTAAGTGTAGGAAAGGATGAAACGGCGTCTGTGCCACCAGTAAGTACAGATAGTAGTATAAATGCCCTCGCACAGTCCCCACAGCTGGACAATTTTCTCAAGGCTTCTGGAAAGAAATGCTGTCAGCATGCTCAACCGGTGTCGCTCATTCAGCCGACAGAAACGGTTCTCCCCATTAAGCAATGAGTCGGAATCAGTGGCTGAGCCTTCTCAGGTCTCTCCTACACCCGTTACGGGGTGTGAGCCACTGAAGCCTCCCACCATTAGCTCTGACAAATTGAAAACCCTAGTCAGTCATTGGCGACTCCATTACCCGCAATATTAGACTTAAAAATAATCATCCAGCGATCATACACTGTTTACCAGGGGGCAGGGCTACTGACGTAAAGACTAATCTGAAGATGGTGCTGGCTAAGGCAAAAACTGGCGAGTGTAGAGAGTATATAGATATTGTTATCCACGTCGGCACCAACGATGTTAGGATGAAACAGTCAGAGGTCACCAAGAGCAACATAGCTTCAGCATGTAAATTAGTTAGAAAGATGTGTCGGTATCGAGTAATTGTCTCTGGCCCCCTCCCAGTTAGGGCGAGTGATGAGCTCTACAGCAGAGTCTCACAACTCAATCGCTGGTTGAAAACTGTTTTCTGCCCCTCCCAAAATATAGAATTTGTAGATAATTGGCCCTCTTTCTGGGACTCACCCACAAACAGGACCAAGCCTGGCCTGCTGAGGAGTGACGGACTCCATCCTAGCTGGAGGGGTGCTCTCATCTTATCTACCAACATAGACAGGGCTCTAACTCCTCTAGCTCCACAATGAGACAGGGTGCACGCCAGGCAGCAGGCCTTTAGCCAGCCTGCCAGCTTAGTGGAGTCTGCCACTAGCAGTCAGTGTAGTCAGCTCAGCTATCCCCATTGAGACCGTGTCTGTGCCTCGATCTAGGTTGAGCAAAACTAAACATGGCGGTGTTTGCCTTAGCAATCTAACTGGAATAAAGACCTCCTCCATTTATTGAAAGAGATTGTCACATCTCAAAATAGGGCTACTTAAATGTTAGATCCCTCACTTCCAAGGCAGGTATGGTCAATGAACTAATCACTGATCATAATCTTGACGTGATTGGCCTGACTGAAACATGGCTTAAGCCTGATGAATGTACTGTGTTAAATGAGGCCTCTCCTCCTGGTTACACTAGTGACCATATCCCCCCCGCATCCCGCAAAGGCGGAGGTGTTGATAACATTTACGATAGCAAATGTCAATTTACCCCCCCAGAAATGACTGCGTTTTCATCTTTTGAGCTTCTAGTCATGAAATCTATGCAGCCTACTCAATCACTTTTTATAGCTACTGTTTACAGGCCTCCTGGGCCGTATACAGAGTTCCTCACTGAGTTCCCTGAATTCCTATCGGACCTTGTAGTCATGGCAGATAATATTCAAATTTTTGGTGACTTTAATATTCACATGGAAAAGTCCACAGACCCACTCCAAAAGGCTTTCAGAGCCATCATTGACTCAGTGGGTTTTGTCCAACATGTCTCCGGACCTACTCATTGCCACAGTCATACCCTGGATCTAGTTTTGTCCCGTGGAATAAATATTATGGATCTAAATGTTTTTCCTCATAACCCTGGACTATCGGACCACCATCTTATTACATTTGCAATCGCAACAAATAATCTGCTCAAACCCCTACCAAGGACCATCAAAAGCTGTGCTATAAACTCTCGGACAACCCAAAGATTCCTAGAGGCCCTTCCAGACTCCCTCCACCTACTCAAGGACGTCGGAGTACAAAAATCAGTTAACGACTTAACAGAGGATCTAAATGTAACCTTGCGTAATACCCTAGATGCAGTCGTACCCCTAAAAACAAAAAACATTTGTCACAAGAAACTAGCTCCCTGGTATACAGAAAATACCCAAGCCCTGAAGCAAGCCTCCAGAAAATTGGAACAGAAAAGCTGTTCCAAAAGCTGTACCAATTGGATGCAGAAAAGCTAATCCATGCTTGTGTCACTTCTAGATTAGACTACTGCAATGCTCTACTCTCCGGCTACCCGGATAAAGCACTAAATAAACTTCAGTTAGTGCTAAACATGGCTGCTAGAATGTTGACTAGAATTTGATCATATTACTCCAGTGCTAGCCTCTTTACACTGGCTTCCTGTTAAGGCTAGGGCTGATTTCAGGGTTTTACTGCTAACCAACAAAGCATTACATGGGCTTGCTCCTACCTATCGCCCCGATTTGGTCCTGCCGTACATACCTACACGTACGCAACGGTCACAAGACACAGGCCTCCTTATTGTCCCTACAATTTCTAAGCAAACTGCTGGAGGCAGGGCTTTCTCCTATAGAGCTCCATTTTTATGGAATGGTCTGCCTATCCATGTGAGAGACGCAGATTCGTTCTCGACCTTTAAGTCTTTACTGAAGACTCATCTCTTCAATAGTTCCTATGATTGAGTGTCGTCTGGCCCAGGGGTGCGAAGGTGAACGGAAAGGCACTGGAGCGACTAACCGCCCTTGCTGTCTCTGCCTGGCTGGTTCCGGTCTCTCCATTGGGATTCACTGCCTCTGACCCTATTACGGGAGCTGAGCTTACTGGTGCTTTCCATGCAGTCCCTAGGAGGGGTGCATCACTTGAGTGGGTTGAGTCACTGACGTGATCTTCCTGTCTGGTTTGTCGCTCCCTCGGGCTCGTGCAGTGGAGGAGATCTTCGTGGGCTATACTCAGCCTTGTCTCAGGGTAGTAGGTTGGTGGTCTGTTGATATCCCTCTGGTGGTGTGGGGGCTGTGCATTGGCAAAGTGGGTGGGGTTATATCCTGCCTGGTTGTATCGTCGGACGGGGCCACAGTGTCTCCCGACCCCCCGTCTCAGCCTCCAGTATCTATTCTGCAATAGTCTGTGTGCCGGGGGGCTAGGGTCAGTCTGTGTCCTGTGTGAATTTAAGTATGCTCCCTCTAATTCTCTCCCTCCCATTCCGGAGGACCTGAGCCCTAGGACCATGCCTCAGGACTACCTGGCCTGATGACTCCTTGCTGTCCCCAGTCCACCTGGTCGTGCTGCTGCTCCAGTTTCCACTCTTCTGCTTGCGGCTATGGAACCTGTTCACCGGACGTGCTACCTTGTCCCAGACCTGCTGTTTTCAACTCTCTCCCTTTACCGCACCTGCTATTTCAACCTCTAAAACGCCCGGCTATGAAAAGCCAAGTGACATTTACTCCTGATGTACTGACCTGTTGCAACCTCTACAACCACTGTGATTATTATTTGACCCTGCTGGTAATCTATGAACGTTTGAACATCTTGGAGAAAAATCTGGCCTTAACGGCCATGTACTGTTATAATCTCCACCACCCCCCAGAGCCTGGCTCCTCTCTAGGTTTCTTCCTAGGTTTCTGCCTTTCTAGGGAGTTTTTCCTAGCCACCGTACTTCTACATCTGCATTGCTTGCTGTTTGGGGTTTTAGGCTGGGTTTCTGTATAGCACTTTGTGACATCTGCTGATGCTGGATTGATTGACATGACGCTTGGCATTCAGGCCAAAGAGTTCAATCCTGGTTTCATCAGACCAGAGAATCTTGTTTCTCATGGTCTGAGTCCTTTAGGGTTGCCTTTTGGCAAACTCCAAGCGGGCTGTCATGTACCTTTTACTGAGGAGTGGCTTCCGTCTGGCCACTCTACCATAAAGGCCTAATTAGTGGAGTGCTGCAGAGATGATTGTCCTTCTGGAAGGTTCTCCCATCTCCACAGAGGAACTCTGGAGCTCTGTCAGAGTGACAATCGGGTTCTTGGTTTTTGCTCTGACATGCACTGTCAACTGTGGGACCTTAAATAGACAAGTGTGTGCCTTTCCAAATCATGTCCAATCAATTGAATTTACCACAGGTGGACTCCAATGAAGTTGTAGAAACATCTCAAGGATGATCAATGGAAATAGGATGCACTGGAGCTCAATTTCGAGTCTCATAGCAAAGGGTCTGAATACTTATGTTTATTTATTTATTTTTATAAATTTGCACATAATCTAAAAACCTGTTTTCACTTTGTCATTATTGGGTATTGTGTGTAGATTGATGAGGGAAAAATATAATTTAATCCATTTTAGAATAAGGCCGTAACGTAACAAAATGTGGAAAAGGGGATGGCGTCTGAATACTTTCCGAATGCAGATGGCGTAGTAGTGCAGTTCTGTTTTTGTCGTGTGTCTGTAAATAGCCTGTAAATACCCTGCTTTTTTGTATTTTTCGTACATATTTTCCCTATCAGACTTTTCATCCTTCTACAAAATATACTTTATAATATACTCAATGTGGAACGGATTCTATTATTGACTTACCTTTTATCTAGAATCTCCAGTTGAAACTAGCTAGCCAGCTAACTAGCTACTTGCTATTAGCCACAGTTAGCGGTATTTCACCCAGAACATTGGATTTTTTTTCTGCGGGATTAATTTAATCACTGGACATTAATCACCGGATATTCGGCCAGTCTGCACAGCGCGTTATCGACCCAGAACATATCAGTTTTTCTGCCGGAATCACTGAATCACTGGACCTTTAACTCCGGATTCATCGCTACCAGCTAGCTGCAACAAAATGGACGCTGTGGTCTGGCTAATCATCCTGTGCTAGGCCCATCTCCGGCTATCTACCTCTCTGTCAACCGGACGGGACCACCTAGTGTTGACACGGAGCCCCGCCGATCCTACACGACTGGTCTGCCGACGAAATCGTCTGATGTGGTTACGACGTCGACCACGAAGATTCCATCTGCTAGCCCCGGCCCGCTAGCACACGCTAGCCGTGGCCTCTTACTCGCTAGTGCTTTAGCAGCCTCCGAACTATCCTATTGCTGTTCACCGGACCTTATGATAACTCAGCTATACAGCTGATGTCTGCTGGACTGTTCCTTTTTACGGTACTACATCCTGTTTATGTTTAGCCTCAGCCCAAACATGGTTAGCTTATTGTTGTTTCGGTTATTTCTAATTGTAGTATTTCACTGTAGATCCCCCAGCCCAGCTAAACCTGCCTTAGATAGCTCCTTTGTCCCACCCCCCATACACGCGGAGACCGACTCAATTGATGCCTCCAGTGATGCTATCTCTTTCATTGTTACCCAACGCTTAGGTTTACCTCCACTTTACTCATATCCTTCCATATCCTTGTCTGTACATAATGCCCTGAATCTTTTCTACAACACCCGGAAATCTGCCCCCTTTATTCTATGTACCCAACGCACTAGAAGACCAGTTCTTAAAGCCTTTAGCCGTATCCTTATTCTAGTCCTCCGGTGATGTAGAGGCTAACCCAGGCCCTGCAGCCCTCAGTATCACTCCTACTCCCCAGGCGCTATCATTTGCTGACTTTTGTAATCGCAAAAGTCTTGGTTTCTTGCACATAAATATCAGAAGTCTACTTCCTAAGTTTGAGTTATTCACTGCGTTAGCACACTCCGCCAATCCTGATGTTCTAGCAGTGTCTGAATCCTGGCTCAGGAAGGCCACCAAAAATTCTGAAATTTCCATCCCCAACTATAACATTTTCCGTCTAGATAGAACTGCCAAAGGGGGTGGAGTTGCAATCTACTGTAGAGATAGCCTGCAGAGCTCTATCATACTATCCAGGTCTGTGCCCAAACAGTTTGAGCTTCTACTTCAAAATCCACCTTTCCAGAAATAAGTCTCTCACTGTTGCCGCTTGCTACAGACCCCCTCAGCCCCAAGCTGTGCCCTGGACACCATATGTGAATTGATTGCCCCCATTTATCCTCAGAGTTCGTACTGCTTGGTGACCTAAATTGGGATATGCTTAATACCCCGGCCATCCTACAATCCAAACTAGATGCCCTCAACCTCACGCAAATTATCAACGAACCTACCAGGTACAACCCTAAATCCGTAAACATGGGTACCCTCATAGATATCATCCTGACTAACATACCCTCTAAATACACCTCAGCTGTCTTCAACCAGGATCTCAGCGATCACTGCCTTATTGCCTGCGTCCGTAACGGGTCCGCGGTCAAACGACCACCCCTCATCACTGTCAAACGCTCCCTAAAACACTTTAGCGAGCAGGCCTTCCCTAATTGACCTGGCCCAGGTATCCTGGATGGATATAGATCTCATTCCGTCAGTAGAGGATGCCTGGTTGTTCCTTAAAAGTAATTTCCTCTCAATCTTAAATAAACATGCCCCATTCAAAAATACAGAACTAAGAACCGATATAGCCCCTGGTTCTCCTCAGACTTGACTGCCCTTGACCAGCACAAAAACATCCTGTGGCGTACTGCATTAGCATCAAATAGCCCCCGCGATATGCAACTTTTCAGGGAAGTTAGGAACCAATATACACAAGCAGTCAGGAAAGCAAAGGCTAACTTTTTCAAACAGAAATTTGCATCCTGTAGCACTAACTCCAAAAAGTTTTGGGACACTGTAAAGTCCATGGAGAATAAGAGCACTTCCTCCCAGCTGCCCACTGCACTGAGGCTAGGAAACACTATCACCACCGATAAATCTACAATAATCGAGAATTTCAACAAGCATTTTGCTACAGCTGGACATGCTTTCCATCTGGCTACCACTACCCCGGCCACCAACTCTGCACCCTCCGCTGCAACTTGCCCATGCCCCCCCGCTTCTCCTTCACACAAATTCAGACAGCTGATGTTTTGAAAGCGCTGCAAAATCTGGACCCCTACAAATCAGCTGGGCTAGACAATCTGGACCCTTTCTTTCTAAAACTAGCCGCCGAAATTGTCGTAAACCCCTATTACTAGTCTGTTCAACCTCTCTTTCGTAACGTCTGAGATCCCCAGAGATTGGAAAGCTGCCGCGGTCATCCCCCCTCTTCAAAGGGGGTGACACTCTAGATCCAAACTGCTACAGACCTATATCCATCCTGCCCTGCCTTTCGAAAGTATTTGAAAGCCAAGTTAACAAACAGATCACCGACCATTTCGAATACCACCGTGCCTTCTCCGCTATGCAATCCGGTTTCGAGCTGGTCATGGGTGCACTTCAGCCACGCTCAAGGTCCTAAACGATATTATAACCGCGATTGATAATAGACAGTACTGTGCAGCCGTCTTCATCGACCTGGCCAAGGCTTTCGACTCTGTCAACCACCGCATTCTTATTGGCAGACTAAATAGCCTTGGTTTCTCAAATGACTGCCTCGCCTGGTTCACCAACTACTTCTCAGATAGAGTTCAATGTGTCAAATCGGAGGGCCTGTTGTCTGGACCTATGGCAGTCTCTATGGGGGTGCCACAGGGTTCAATTCTCGGGCCGACTCTATTCTCTGTGTATATCAATGATGTCGCTCTTGCTGCTGGTGACTCTCAGATCCACCTCTACGCAGACGACACCATTTTGTATACATCTGGGGCCTCATGTATCAATCTTGCGTACGCACGAAAACACGGCGTACGCCAGCTTTCACGTTCACGGTCAGATGTACTAACAGTGAAATTAACGTAAGAATGTGCGTTCTTCCACGTAAACTTCAGGCCTGGCGTACGTACATTTTTGTGATGTTTGTCCGTTGGCGACTCAGAGGCAATAAAGTGAAGTGGCAAACATTACACTACGAACTGTTCTATCGCACCTGCCAGATATTGCTTATAATTTGTAATTGATAAATGATTTGCCATATTATTGTCACACGAGTCTTATTAGAATATTCTATTAATTATGCAATTAAGTAAGAACATATATAAAGGATGTGAAAATTGATACAACCCGTCTAGCAATGGCAGCTTTGGCTTTATTAGAAGACATTTTCAATGGACAAATCCGGAGAGAACGCAGTTTTTAGGGACCACGGTGATTTTCTGGCCCACGACGATGACTGGCTCATCAGCCGTTTCAGATTTCCAAGGGCTATACTCTTGGAGCTCTGCGCTGAGTTGGGTCCGAATTTGGAAAGAGAGACAGTGAGGAGCCACGCATTACCCGTTCCTTTACAGGTGCTTACTACACTTGGTTTCCTAGCAACCGGTTCTTTCCAAAGAGAACTGGCAGACCGCTCAGGAATAAGCCAGTCGTGTTTGAGCCGTGCAATGCCACCTGTATGGGACGGCATCATCCGCTTGTCTACCAGGTATATAACATTCCCATACGATGCAGGTGACCAGCCAAACATCAAAGCGCAATTTGCAGCGATAGCCGGTTTTCCTAATGTAATCGGAGCGATCGACTGCACACATATTGCTATAAAGGCGCCATCTGAAGACGAATTTGCATATGTGAATCGGAAACATTTCCATTCAATAAATGTGCAGATTATATGTGATGCACAAATGCGCCTAACAAATATTGTGGCAAGGTGGCCTGGGTCAACCCATGATTCATATATCCTTACAAACAGCATGGTTGGGATGAGACTCCAAGCTGGCAGGGTGCGCACTTGGCAGGTGGCTACTTGGTAAGTTATGCATTTAAATGTATGGTTCTATCTAAAAGTAAAATGTTTGTGTCTGTAATTATTATTACTGCCCATCAGGAGACAGTGGTTATCCACTAAAGACGTGGCTGTTAACCCCCCTCACCAACCCACAAACTGACCGAGAGCGCAGATACAATGATGCCCATTCCCGCACTCGGTCAGTTGTGGAGCAGGCGATTGGGCAGCTGAAATGTCGGTGGCGCTGCCTTGACAGGACCAGGGGGATGCTGTTATACCGCCCTGACAAGGTTTGCCGCATCATACTGGCCTGTGGAGTGCTGCACAATGTCGCGCACAGGCATGGCATACACCTTGGTGAGGTGGGGGCACCGCCAGATGACCCTGACCCAGGACCAGTATATGTGCAGCACAATCAACAAGCCATTCAGGCCCGTCAACGTGTAATTGCGACAATATAAATGGTACTCAGACACAAAGTTCATTTTTTGACCAATTCTTTTAATGAATGGCTTATTTCTGTGAGTGCGTCAGTGACATTTTTAAGGTGACTGTTCATTTCTTCAATGGCCCTAACAATTTGTTGTTGTGACTCCAGAACAGCATGCGTCAAGACACGGCCAGATGGACGGGCTTCAGCACTGGGGGAACATTAGAGACACGGGAGACGCTGGACTGAATGGGCTCTGGCTGCTCAGGTGGTGCGGACTCTGAGTGCGTGCCAGTGGACGTTCCTGCGGTTCCTAAGTCCAATTAAACACAGGCACATCTTAACAGTAATTTGAGTCTGTTCCTTATTAATGGGTACACGCATTTGCAATAAAAGCAGTGGATACGTGAAATCTCTGGTGTACCTTTTGCTATATTGCATGCATTTTAAAATTAAACGGTGGCTGGCTATGTATATCAAAGTTAAGGAAATAAATCTGAGTCACCTTGCTGGCAGTCCTGTAGTATATCCGAGTCTCCTACATCAGCGGATACGATTCCAGAGATTAACGTGTCTCCTACAATAGAGGCAACTCTCTGATCAAAGGGTGCAAGTTCATCGGTCCCTGTACCACCGCCTGTTCTGCCCACACGTTGTCGGTGCGCAGCAGTTCTCCGCTTAACTTCCACCTTTATGTCTGACCATTTCTTCTTCAGTTCATTTACGGTGCGACTCTCAGATCCCACCGCGTTGACGGCATCAGACAAACTCGCCCACTCTTTTTTCTTTCTTTTGTTATTAATTCCAGAGGACAGATTTCCAAATAAAATATTTTTTCTTGTTTCTACCTCTGATAGTAGCACCTCTAATTCGTTTTCAGTGAAATTTCGTTTCTTGCTTGCTTTAGCCATGTTCTTGCAGGTTTCTTTTGCCAAATTGGACTAATTACCATATTTAAATTGATTTAATTGAGGGAGGAGACAGGGTGTGGTGTGGTGCTCGTGCATGTGCGCTCAATTTCGCGTTGATTGGGATGTACAAAGAGAATGTATGTGGAATGCTGCGTACGCAGAGATTCATACATCAGATTTTTTTGGTGCGTACGCACATTTATGGCTTTGTCCGTACGCAATGTTTTAGTATGAATTCAACGCAAGTCTTTGTACATGAGGCCCCTGGCCCTTCATTGGACACTGTGTTAACAAACCTCCAAACGAGCTTCAATGCCATACAACACTCTTTCAGTAGCCTCCAACTGCTCTTAAACACTAGTAAAACTAAATGCATGCTTTTCAATCGAACGCTGCTGGCACCCGCCCACCCGACTAGAATCACCACTCTCGACGGGTCTGACCTAGAGTATGTGGACAACTACAAATACCTAGGTGTCTGGTTAGACTGTAAACTCTCCTTCCAGACTCACATAACGAATATCCAATCCAAAGTTAAATCTAGAATCGGCTTCCTATTTCGCAACAAAGCCTCCTTCACTCATGCTGCCAAACATGCCCTTGTAAAACTGACTATCCTACCGATCCTTGACTTCGGCGATGTCATTTACAAAATAGCCTCCAACACTCTACTCAGCAAATTGGATGTAGTCTATCACAGTGCCATCCGTTTTGTCTCCAAAGCCCCATACACTACCCACCACTGTGACCTGTACGCTCTTGTTGGCTGGACCTCACTACATGTTCGTCGTCAAACCCACTGGCTCCAGGCCATCTATAAATCACTGCTAGGCAAATCCCCGCATTATCTTAGCTCATTGGTCACCATAGCAGCACCCACCCGTAGTCTGCGCTCCAGCAGGTATATCTCACTGGTCATTCCCAAAGCCAACACCTCCTTTGGCCGCCATTCCTTCCAAATCTCTGCTGCCAATGACTGGAACGAATTGCAAAAATCTCTGAAGCTGGAGACTCTTATCTCCCTCAATAACTTTAAGCATCAGTTGTCAGAGCACCTTACCGATCACTGCACCTGTACACAGCCCATCTGAAATTAGCCCACCCAACTACCTCATCCCTATATTGTTATTTATTTTGCTCTTTTGCACCCCAGTATCTCTATTTGCACATAATCTCTTGCACATCTAGCATTCCAGTGTTAATACTATTGTAATTATTTTGCACTATAGGCTATTTATTGCCTTACCTCCATAACTTGCTACATTTGCACACACTGTATATATATTTTCTGTTGTATTTTTGACTTTAAGTTTTTTACCCCATATGTAACTCTGTGTTGTTTTTATTGCACTGCTTTGCTTTATCTTGGCCAGGTCGCAGTTGTAAATGAGAACCTGTTCTCAACTGGCTTACCTGGTTAAATAAAGGTGAAATAAAAATAAATAAATAAATAAATAAAAAACTGTCGGTTAAGTTTGACTCTGTTAGTGCCCTTATTTGAGAGATGAATGTATTTCTACCAGGAGGAGAGGAAGAGGAGGAGGAGCAGAACCCTGGCAGTGTGGAAGATCAGGAGTCTTAGGCTGAGGCCACACAGAGATTACGACATGAAACCGCATACGTATTCATCATTGTCCGTTTTTTTGTCTGTCCAAAGTTCAGCTCACTTCTAATTTTTTCGGACGAGTTGCATTTGTACAAAAGGCAGAAACATTGTGCGTTTGCCATGACCACTCAGCCTAATGTTACTTAACCCTCTTATCTCCGTTAGCAACTAAAAGACGACCTTATGTCACTTTTAAACCCTAACCCTTTGTTACTAGAATACAGCTGACCTAAACACAGCTTGTGGTCTTGTGCCGTGTCTTATCAGACAATCTCATGAAGACTTATCCCAGGTTTTTACCAATTATTGGGAATTTAAGATCCTCCATTGTCACAGAGAGCTCTCAAAGTGCCTTCAAGTCAAACATCTCTAGTGGTGTCTGGAAGACAGGCTGACTCACGCACCACTTCCAAACTAGAGACACTCACCCCCAGGGAAGTTTGCCTGGTGAGCAGGATGCATACTTTAAGAGTGAGCATGAACTTGATAAAGAGAGCAAGTTGACAGGGAAAGTTATAACATAAATCTCTGACATGATGGTGGTCTATGTTGATGAGAAGCACCAGGATTTGCTGCAATCTTTCACTGAGATGATCACGCTTTTTGGGGATTATGCATGGTGGCTCTGTTGAAGATCTTGATGCCTTGATAAGCAAACATAAGCGCAGCCAATATATTAGACACCTTTTTCAGCTTCCAGAGCTTGTCAGCTCACAAAATTCCAGTGACATTATTAGCAGTAAGGCCAAAGTATATTTTAACAGTCTGTCTATTGGAAAATTATCTAGTGAAGACTTCAAGAGAAATGCCACACTAGCAGTGAGTGGATTCCTGGTCAAGTCCATCAGTATCGTAACTAGTGCACAGCCTAATGATTCTATGGAGTCATATATTTCTGACTGAATCCAATCAGTTAACCTCACCTGCACAGGTAAAGTGATGAAAAAAACTCTACAATGGGGTGTCAGCGAGAGTTCCAAACCTCTGTGATGAAAGAGGGGATGCTCTTCTAATCACTAGGACAAGAGAGGGTAATTTCAAAGATCCAGAGCTTGTGTGAGGTTGAGATGTCAAACCTTTGTCCAACACAGCTGGAAAGAGAAGATATTATCTATTTGTTGATATCAGACAGTTTGTAGGTGGCGTTCTTTCTAAGCTGAAGGAATATTTCCTTGTCAGGGTTCCCATCTCCATGTGAAGACATGCTTGCATCTTCACATAGTCTGAAAAAAGAGCCTTAAAAAACGCTTTTGTCATGAGTTTCAAATTGAAGCTGTTCAATGAGGTCCTAAGAAAATGATCTGATCTGTTTCCATTAGCATCTACCACTGCAGCAGAGTAAGATAAATATGTTTCTTACACTGCAAAGTCCAAGTCTTCAGAAAAGGTCTCAAAGACCACTGAACTGGGGCCTCCCGAATGGCACAGTGTTCTAAGGCACTGCATCGCAGTGCTAGCTGTGCCACTAGAGATCCTGGTTCGAGTCCAGGCTCTGTCGCAGCCGGCCGCGACCGGGAAACCTATGGGGCGGCGCACAATTGGCCCAGCGTCGTCCAGGTTAGGGGAGGGTTTGGCCGGCAGGGATGTTCTTGTCCCATCGCGCACTAGCGACTCCTGTGGCGGGCCGGGTGCAGTGCACGCTGACACGATCGCCAGGTGTACAGCGTTTCCTCCGACACATTGGTACGGCTGGGTTCCGGGTTAAGCGGGCATTGTGTCAAGAAGCAGTGCTGCTCGGTTGGGTTGTGTTTCGGAGAATGCACGGCTCTCGACCTCGCCTCTCCCGAGTCCGTATGGGAGTTGCAGCGATGGGACAAGACTAACTACCAATTGGATACCATGCAATTTGGGGAGTGCTGCAGAGATGGTTGTCCTTCTGGAAGGTTCTCCCATCTCCACAGAGGAACTCTAGAGCTCTGTCAGAGTGACCATTGGGTTCTTGGTCACCTCCCTGACCAAGGCCCTTCTCCCCCGATTGCTCAGTTTGGCCAGGCGGCCAGCTCTAGGAAGAGTTTTGGTGGTTCCAAACTTCTTCCATTTAAGAATGATGGAGGGCACTGTGTTCTTGGGGCCCTTCAATGCTACAGACATGTTTTGGTACTCTTCCCCTGATCTGTGCCTCGACACAATCCTGTCTCGAAGCTCTACGGACAATTCCTTCGACCTCATAGTTTGGTTTTTGCTGTGACAGTTGTGTGCCTTTCCAAAACATGTCCAATCAAATTAATTTACCACAGGTGGACTCCAATCAAATTGTAGAAACATCTCAAGGATGATCAACGGAAATAGGATGCACCTGATCTCAATCTTGAGTCTCATAGCAAAGGGTCTGAATACTTACAGTATGTAAATAAGGTATTTCTGCTTTTTATTTAGAATATATTTGCAAATATTTCTGAAAACCTGTTTTCGCTTTGTCATTATGGGGTATTGTGTGTAGATTGCTGAGGAAATTGTTTTATTTAATCAATTTTAGAATAAGGCTGTAACGTAACAAAAATTTGAAAAAAATCAAAGGGGTCTGAATACTTAGCATAGAATAACTCACCAACAGTAACTAGTCTATCAAAGTAATCAGACCAATTATTTTACTACATTTAACTTTGACTATATGTAACTGCTTTGCTTTAAATAGTAAAAGTACAACTTTTTAAACTTCGATAACAAAAATAATTTTAAATAGTTAAAGCGAGTCCCACCAATTGTAGTTCACTATTATTAGAATTAAATGCCTTTATAACATATACAGTCAGGTCCATAATTATTGTCACCCTTGATAAAGATGAGCAACAAAAGATGGGGGGGGGGGGGGTCAAACTTATTGGCACCCCTGTATTCAATACTCCATTACCCTCCCCTTATGAGATTGGAGGACACACTGGGAGGGCTTTTAGACCATTCCTCCATACAGAATCCTTCTAGATCCTTGATATCATTTGTCTGCTCTTATGGACTGCCCTCCTCAATTCAAACCACAGGTTTTAAATGGGGTTAAAGTCCGGAAACAGATGGCCATTGCAAAATGTTGATTTTGTGGTCAATTAGCCATTTCTTTGTGGATTTTGGTTAGTGCTTTGGGTTATTGTCTTGCTGGAAGGTCCACTTGCAACCAGGTTTTTCGCTAAAATGTCCTGGTACTTGTAAAAGTTCATAATGTCGTTGATCTTAACAAGGGCCCAGTGGACGCAAAATAGCCCACTAACATCAAAAGATCCGCCACCATATTTTACCGTAGGTATGAGGTACTTTGCATATGCTTCTGTTTTTTTAATGCCAAACCCACCACTGACATGAGTGGCTAAAGAGCTTTATTTTAAATGTCATCTGACCACAGCGTCAGTTCCAATCCAAGTGCCAATGCTGTGTATCTAACTCCAGGCGAGCTATGGTCAGATTACATGAAAATAGAGCTCTTAGGCCACGCACACTGGTGGTGGATTTGGCATAAAAAAACTGACGCATATTCAGAAAAGTACCTCATACCTACGGTAAAATATGCTTTAAGGGCCTCCCGAGTGGATCAGAGGTCTAAGGCACTGCATCTCAGTGGTGTGGTGCCACTACAGCCTCGGGTTCGAGCCCAGGCTATGTCAAAGCCGGCCGTGACCAGGAGCCCCATAGGGCGGCACACAATTGGCCCAGCATCGTCCGGGTTAGGAGGAAGTTTGGCCGGGTGTATTTTGGGTATTTTATTAGGATCCCCATTAGATGTTGCAAAAGCAGCAGCTACTCTTCCTGGGGTCCACACAAAATATGACATAATACAGAACATTAATAGGAAAGAACAGCTCAAGGACAGAACTATATCACTTTTTTTTTTTTAAGCCACACGTAGCCTACATATCAATACATACACACAAACTATCTAGGTCAAATAGGGGAGAGGTGTTGTGCCGTGAGGTGTTGCTATATCTGTTTTTTTAAACCAGGTTTGCTGTTCATTTGAGCAATATGAGATGGAACGGAGTTCCATGCAATAATGGCGCTATATAATACTGTACAGTCGTGGTCAAAAGTTTTGAGAATGACACAAGTATTGGTCTTCACAAAGTTTGCTGCTTCAATGTTTTTAGATATTTTTGTCAGATGTTCCTATGGTATACTGAAGTATAATTACAAGCATTCCATAAGTGTCAAAGGCTTTTATTGACAATTACATTAAGTTTATGCAAAGAGTCAATATTTGCAGTGTTGACACTTCTTTTTCAAGACCTCTGCAATCCGCCCTGGTATGCTATCAATTAACTTCTGGGCCACATCCTGACTGATGGCAGCCCATTCTTGCATAATCAATGCTTGGAGTTTGTCAGAATTTGTGGGTTTTTGTTTGTCCGCCCGCCTCTTGAGGATTGACCACAAGTTCTCAATGGGATTAAGGTCTGGGGAGTTTCCTGGCCATGGACCCAAAATGTCAATGTTTTGTTCACCGAGCCACTTAGTTATCACTTTTGCCTTATGGCAAGGTGCTCCATCATGCTGGAAAAGGCATTGCTTGTCACCAAACTGTTCTTGGATGGTTGGGAGAAGTTGCTCTCGGAGGATGTGTTGGTACCATTCTTTATTCATGGCTGTGTTCTTAGGCAAAATTGTGAGTGAGCTCACTCCCTTGGCTGAGAAGCAACCCCACACATGAATGGTCTCAGGATGCTTTACTGTTGGCATGACACAGGACTGATGGTAGCGCTCACCTGGTCTTCTCCAGACAAGCTTTTTTCCAGATGCCCCAAACAATCGGAAAGGGGATTCATCAGAGAAAATGACTTTACCCCAGTCCTTAGCAGTCCAATCCCTGTACCTTTTGCAGAATATCAGTCTGTCCCTGATGTTTTTCCTGGAGAGAAGTGGCTTCCTCGCTGCCCTTCTTGACACCAGGCCATCCTCCAAAAGTCTTCGCCTCACTATGCGTGCAGATGCACTCACACCTGCCTGCTGCCATTCCTGAGCAAGCTCTGCACTGGTGGTGCCCCGATCCCGCAGCTGAATCAACTTTAAGAGACGTTCCTGGCGCTTTCTGGTCTTTCTTGGGAGCCCTGAAGCCTTCTTCACAACAATTGAACTTCTCTCCTTGAAGTTCTTGATGATCCGATAAATGGTTGATTTAGGTGCAATCTTACTAGTAGCAATACCCTTGCCTGTGAAGCCGTTTTTGTGCAAAGCAATGATGACGGCACGTGTTTCCTTGCAGGTAACCATGGTTAACAGAGGAAGAACAATGATTTCAAGCACCACCCTCCTTTTAAAGCTTCCAGTCTGTTATTCTAACTCAATCAGCATGACAGAGTGATCTCCAGCCTTGTTCTCGTCAACACTCTCACCTGTGTTAACGAGAGAATCACTGACATGATGTCAGCTGGTCCTTTTGTGGCAGGGCTGAAATGCAGTGGAAATGTTTTTTGGGGATTAAGTTCATTTTCATGGCAAAGAGGGACTTTGCAATTCATTTCTTCATAACATTCTGGAGTATATGCAAATTGACATCGTAAAAACTGAGGCAGCAGACTTTGTGAAAATTAATATTTGTGTCATTCTCAAAACTTTTGACCACGACTGTACGCTTTCTTGAATTTGTTCTGGATTTGGGGACTGTGAAAAGACCCCTGGTGGCATGTCTGGTGGGGTAAGTGTGTGTGTCAGAGCTGTGTGTAAGTTGACTATGCAAACTATTTTCAACACATTGTTTCTTATAAAAAGAAGCGACGCAGTCATTCTCTCCTCAACTCTTAGTCAAGAGAGACTGGTAGACATAGTATTTATATTAGCCCTCTGATTACAATGAAGAGCGAGACATGGCGCTCTGTTCTGGGCCAGCTGCAGCTTAACTAGGTCTTTCCTTGCAACACTTGACCAGACGACTGGACAATAATCAAGATAAGACAAAACTAGAGCCTTGCTTTTTGGAGTGTGGTGTCAAAAAAGCAGAGCATTTCTTTATTACGGACAGACTTCTCCCCATCTTTACAACCATTGAATCTATATGTTTTGACCATGACAGTTTACAATCTAAGGTACTGCCAAGTAATTCAGTCTCCTCAACTTGTTCAACAGCCACACCATTCATTACCAGATTCAGCTGAGGTCTAGAACTTAGGGAATGATTTGTACCAAATACAATGCTCTTAGTTTTAGAGATGTTCAGGACCAGTTTATTACTGGCCACCCATTCCAAAACAGACTGCAACTCTTTGTTAAGGGTTTCAGTGACTTCATTAGCTGTGGTTGCTGATGCATATATGGTTGAATCATCAGCATTCATGAACACTCATGCTTTGTTTAATGCCAGCGGCAGGCCATTGGTAAAAATAGAAAAGCGTAGAGGGCCTAGAGAGCTGCCCTGCAGTACACCACACTTTACATGTTTGACATTAGAGAAGCTTCCATTAAAGAAAACCCTAAGTTTGCCCACTTTGCCAATTAAGTAATCATTCAAATAAATGGCAACATCAAATGGTTTTGTGATGAATAAGCCATCTGATTTGATGAAAGATGGAGTTGAATTTGTCTTTCTACCCATCATTTCATTTAAAGTACTCCAAAGAGTTTTTTTCCATCATTCTTTATATCATTAATCTTGGCTTCATAATACAGTTTCTTCTTTTTGTTGAGTTTAGTCACATCATTTTTCAATTTGCAGTAAGTCAGCCAGTTAGATGTGCAGCCAGACTTAGCCACTCCTTTCACCCCATCTCTTTCAACCATACAGTTTTTCAATTCCTCATCGATCCATGGAGCCTTAAAAGTTCTAAAAGTCAGTTTCTTAACATGTGCATGTTTATCAATAACTGGAAGAAGCTATTTCAATAAATGTATCAAGTGCAGCGTCTGGATGCTCCTTATTTATCACATCAGACCAACAAATATTTTTATTTGGGGGATTTCCTAGGCTCATCGTGCTCTAGCGACTCCTTGTGGTGGGCTGGGTGCCTGCAAGCTGACTTCGGTCGTGAGTTGAATGGTGTTTCCTCCGACATATTGGTGCGGCTGGCTTCCAGGTTTAGTGAGCAGTGTGTTAAGAAGCAGCGCAGCTTGGCGGGTCATGTTTCGGAGGACGCATGACTCGACCTTCGCCTCTCCCGAGCCCGTTGGGGAGTTGCAGCGATGAGACATCGTAACTACCAATTGGATATCAGGAAATTGGGGAGAAAAAGGGGCAAACAATTATAATAATAATAAAATGCTTCAAAATTGCAACACTTTCACTACAGCCAATGGCAAAATGTGGAAAATTGCATGAAATCTACTTTTAAAAAGTATTCACTGCCAAGAGGGGGCACTAAAACGTTTTGCCCTAAGCGACCAAATCTCACTTAGGGCCCCCAAAAGGCTAGAGGCGACACTGCTAATACTAATATTCTTCATACAGAAAAACATTGTTTTTCAAAGTAACATTTAAGCCTTGCAACGGAGAACCATATAGGCCTTTCTCAGTTTTGGAAATGTTGTTGATACAATTTTTACATTTTAGTAATTTAGCAGACGCTCTTATCCAAAGCGACTTACAGTTAGTGAGTGCATACATTTTTCATACTGGCCCCCCGTGGGAATCTAACCCACAACCCTGGCGTTGCAAGCGCCATGCTCTACCAACTGAGCTACAGGAGGGCTATATACTGTATATACAAAAGTATGTGGACACCCCTTCAAATTAGTGGATTCGGCCATTTCAGCCACACCCGTTGCTGACAGGTGTATAAAATCGAGCACACAGCCATGCAATCGCCATAGACAAACTTTGGCAGTAGACTGGCCTTACTGAAGAGCTCAGTGACTTTCAATGTGGCACCGTCATAGGATACCACCTTTCCAACAAGTCAGTTCGTCAAAATTCTGCCCTGCTAGAGCTGCCGCGGTCAACTGTAAGTGCTGTTATTGTGAAGTGGAAACGTCTAGGAGCAACAACGGCTCAGCCGCAAAGTGGTAGGCCACACAAGCTCACAGAACGGGAGAGCCAAGTGCTGAAGCGAGTAGCGCGTAAAAATTGTCTGTCCTCGGTTGCAACACTCACCACCGAGATCCAAACTGCCTCTGGAAGCAACATCAGCACAAGAACTGTTCGTCGGGAGCGTCATGAAATGGGATTCCATGGCCAAGCAGCCGCACACAAGCAAGCCTAAGATCACCACGTGCAATGCCAAGCGTCAACTGGAGTGGTGTAAAGCTCACCGCCATTGGAATCACGCTTCTCCATCTGGCAGTCCAACGAACTAATCTGGATTTGGCGGATGCCAGGAGAACACTACCTGCCCCAATGCATAGTACCAACTGTAAAGTAGTTTGGTGGAGGAGGAATAATGGTCTGGGTCTGTTTTTCATGGTTCGGGCTAGGCCCCTTAGTTCCAGTGAAGGGAAATCTTAACGCTACAGCATACATACATACATACATACATACATACATACATACATACTAGACGATTCTGTGCATCCAACTTTGTGGCAACAGTTTGGGTAAGGCCCTTTCCTGTTTCAGCATGACAATACCTCTGTGCACAAAGCGAGGTCCTACATTTACATTTTAGTCATTTAGCAGACGCTCTTATCCAGAGCGACTTACAGTTTAGTGAGTGCATAAATTTTTCAAACTGGTCCCCCGTGGGAATCGAACCCACAACCCTGGCGTTGCAAGCGCCATGCTCTACCAACTGAGCTACACGGGAAATGGTTTGTCGAGATCGGTGTGAAAGAACTTGGCTGGCCTGCACAGAGCCCTGACCTCAACCCCATCGAACACCTTTGGGATGAATTGGAATGCCGACTGCGAGCCGTGCCTAGTCGCCCAACATCAGTGCCCGACCTCACTAATGCTTGTGGCTGACTGGAAGCAAGTTCACGCAGCAATGTTCCAACATCTAGTGGAAAGCCTTCCCAGAAGAGTGGAGGCTGTTATAGCAGCAAAGGGGGGACCAGCTTCATATTAATGCCCATGATTTTGGAATGAAATGTTTGACGAGCAGTTGTCCACATACTTTTGGTCATGTAGTGTATGACATTTCTAGTTGTATAGTCAATATGAATCATCCAGAATTGTGATATTACATTACAGACTATAAACTGACAACATGTACAATACATTTCCATGTCAGTTTGGAAATCAGTAATCTGAAAATAAAAAAACGTACATAGAGTAAGTATATGGTTCGTCATTGCAAGGGTTAATTTAATGAGACTACTAGAGCATCAAATAATATAATAATGCAATTCAGACATCTAGCTGCAGCTTCCAGCACATCTGATCTGGGTCCCCTATGGGCCCTGGTCAAAAGTAGTGCAGTATATAGAGAATAGGGTGCCATTTGGGACACATATCTGGTCTTCTGGTAGGACACAGACAAAATGATTGTCTGGGGGATGAGGACTGATTAAGTCTGCTGACAGTCTGATTACACCCATGGATCTGGAGGAACAGTACTGTACTGCGAGAAAGAGAGAGAGAGAGAGAGAGGGATTTCCCTCTTTCTCTTTGGTGGTGTGGTAGTGTACAGAGAGATAGAAAAAGGGGAATATCTCTCTCTCCATCTGTCTGGTGGTGTGGTAGTGCAGAGAAAGAGAAAAAGAAGAGCGAGAGAGAGAGAGATTCTCTTTTTCTTTGTTGGTGTGGTAGTGCAGAGAAAGAAAGTGCAAAAGAGAGAGATACGCCTCTCTCCATCTCTCTGATTGTGTGGTAGAGCAGAGAGAGAGAGAGTGCAAAAAATAGAGAGATATGCCTCTCTCCATCTCTCTGATTGTGTGGTAGGAGAGAGAAAAATAAAAAAACTGAAAGAAGGGATACCTGCACTGGTTGGCTGGTGGAGGGGTGCACCACAGGCAGGCAGGGCCTTCCCCCTCTCCCTCACCCCCGCCTGAATGTGTTATGAGGAGGGCTATCCCAGCCAGCAGCATCATGCCATCATTTCTTCCTCTCTGCAGTCTCCTCTAGCAAGCCACAAGCTGGCCGATCCATGCATCTGACATCAGGGGTGTATTCAGGGACCTGAAACGTTCAGCCCCCGGTTTCCCGATAGGGAAGGAATTTAGGCTTACAAGTGTTTTAACAATGCATCTTTCCTGCAACGCAGAAGATTTAAAATGCGTTTCCCAAAACACCACGCAGAGAGAACATTCACTAAGTGTGTGTGTCGAGGAATGTATCGATACTGATAAGATCGATACTGATAGGATCAAAAGAAAGCTGATTGCAGCGCTGCCTTTCTCCATTCAAATCTTACCTTAACATTAGAATTATTCCACAATAATGACGACGGATCAGCTCCTTGAGAGATAATCACCTATGGCTGCAAATATTGATACCCTATAATAATAATGTACAAAATTAAGATTTGGCACATCATTGCGCACCTGTTAGGCTACACAAAAATAACAGACAGTAGCCAACTATTTAAAAAATGTATAAACATGAAATAGATTTTAATATAAATTAAGCCTATACTGTAGGTAGGCTATTTATCTTTTAATGCAGTCATCTCGGTTTTTATTTGAAGCGTATTTTTATCCTTCGCTTGTTTGTAACAATTGCAAAGACATTGGCAACTTTGTACTTATAGTAAACTTCGTTGTGAAGTTATCGGGGCTCACAGAGAGGCATATAAACATATTCATTCTATGTTTAGTGGAGATGTGTATAACGTGAAGCAGTAGGGAAAAAACTCATCTAACGACGCACTTAGCTGTTCTACGAGTGGTCTGAGGCAGTCGGTAAATAACGAGTGTTTTCAAGTGCAACTTTAGTAAGGATGGTTTTGGGAAACAGCTCGGAGATTTAACGATGCTCCTCCGAAGGTTCTAACGATTAACTTAGCTTTAAGGCTAGAAGGGATCCAGCGTTTGTCAAATTAACGTCAGGTAGGATAACTTACGCAGCAGGTTAATAACGTAATTGTCCTAACCTGCTAGTTAAGGTTAGGAAAGGGTTAGGCTTAGATAAAAAAAAATACATCAAAAAACTTAGGACGTACAATTGGAAAAAGCTGGATCCATCTAGCCATGACCTTAAGGTCTTTTGGGAAACCGGGCCCTGAATGTTCCATATAGAAATAGAATGAATAGAGCCAACACGATTCCCTATTTCTATCTGCCAGAATCATTTGCGCTCTACACAATTCATTTCCACCTGAACGTTCCGTTTCATCATCCTTAGTTACTCTCCTAGCATTAGTCATAATAAAAGAGTGCATTAGGGCAGTTTCCCAACCTCGGTCCTCGAGTACCCCCAAGAGCACACATTTATTTTGTAGCACCAGACAAAAACACCTAATTCAACTTGTCAAGGTATGCTTGTCCGGGGCCACAACAAAAATATGTAGCCTACTTTTGGGCGTACTCGATGAGCGGAGTTGGGAAACTGCATTGGGGGACAGATAGGCAAGGCTACTTACAGGAGCGAGAGAGCGAGCGTTAGCATCCAGTAGGCTATATTAGTTGTGTCACATGGACCTACATTTAAGAATCAGCATGGGAGTTTGTTGTTATTCAACATTGGTCAGATTACATATGGTTTTACAAATGGCTTGCATATGACATAATTTAAGGCAGTCAGGACTATAGTAGATATTTCTTATTTCGCAATGGACTGTTAGTGTTCTGCCATAGATTTATCTGACCATTTACTCAAGTCTGTTTAACTGTTTAGGTGAAAGATTGAAGGTTTAGACCGTCGTAAAGATAATAAGAGCCTATAATTTGGGCACAGCTGCGCCTGGTAGCTATTGGAGACAACTTGCCTGGCTACCTATCCATCCACATCGCTCCCGCCAACTAGCAATCGATAGAGCAGCGCAATTAAATGCAGGGTCGTCAGGCAAGGCGAGGACGAGATGCGTGAGGGTGTTGGTCGCAAGACCCGACAATTCTCAATTTGATCCTCACATATCAGAAGGAGCAAGCTAGCAATGCGTTCTCCTGAAATATCTCAATTATCAAATAAGCACCACTCTACTGCAAGCCCTTCTGGCTGGCATAAATAAGAAAATAGGGTAATAGCAGTAGTGGCAAATTGTAGCTAGAAATCAAGGTTGCAGCAGGCTACTTCAACTAGCCTACGGTGGTAGGCTATTGTTTGGTGGGATAATATGTTGTTATTCTGTCGCCAATTGTGGAAAGAGCAGATCCTAGCTGATAACCACAGCTTGAAAGGCTTCCTTCGAACGTGGTATCCCACAGCAGTGCACGCGACCGGTCAAACAATGCCCCCAACGGACGGCGAGCCATAGGCTAACTCAGTTGGTAATGGGGATGGATCATGTCTCGTATATGCCCCCTGCTTTGAGCACAACACAAGCCGCGGCAGCAGCTCGCATGACTAGCCTACTGTATTTTCCTTCAACTACCGTTCCAGCCTCCCATCCCTTCAACCACAGTCACTCGTATTGCACGGATTACAACAGTGGCATCTGCAGCGAGGTCCCTAATGCGATTGAGGCGGTGTTGTTTTCCTGTTACCTGAACAGAGCTCTCCCTTGGGCGACGTGTTCTCTCTGTTCCTCCGGGGATCCAGCGGGTCGGGTCTCGCAGTCCCGGCCGGGGCTGCTGTGATTCCTCCTCGGTCCTGCCTGAGCGACGCACCCCCTCTGATCCGCTTGGAATCTCGCTCTCCCCTCTCACGCCAGGGAGGAGCTTACGAGGAGCTGCGGACTGAGCATGTGCGGTGTCGGTGTTGACTCCAAACGCACACTTAAAAACCCTACTGATTTCATCCGTGCCATTAAGATGCAATTATTCCGGTGGCTGAGGGATCCTTTGAACCCTCCATCATATTGTCTCGGGTGCTCCAAATGCAAATCTTATTACGCGGGCTAATTACGTCATGGTCTGCTCAGACTTTAAAAACATTATGCGCAAAATGTCTTCAATAGGCTATTAATGTTATCTGATATATGCAATGGATGAGTATTGATAAGAAATCAAATCGCTGAATTGAAAAATTGTTGCCTGCACTCTGCCCCACTCGCGTGGCCAAGATGTGCAACAGATAAGTATACTGTGTAAGAAGAATAACCCATGGACTGGAATAAACCCATAGAGCAATGGACCGGAATAAACCCATAGAGCAATGGACCAGGGGTGCGTCCCAAATAGCACTCCTTTCTCCCGAAGAGTATACTTGTTCACTTTCCTTCATCGACTTGGAAGGAAATTACTGGTATATGGAAACTACCTCTAGCCCATGCCAACACCAATTAAATGCTTATACATTTGTGGGGAGTAGTGAATGAGAGCACACTTCAGGAGGAAAGAGACTATAAAAGGACGCATCCCGACCATAGGCTTCTTGTCCAGAGTTAGGCTATACACCATATTGCACACACAGGGGATTCGAAGGGGGTATTGCAGCAGGGGGTATTTCAGTTCACAAAGCATGGTTAATGAGTTACCAATAACTTTCCTCAATCTTTTCAAAGGACTCCATTTGCCAAATGCCTAAATAAAGAAACTTGAAATGAGCATGGCACAATTTACTTAATTCGCTCACCCACCAGGCCATACTCAACATCAGCATTCTTTACAAACTAGCTGTGACCGCGGCAGAGATTCAGCACCACTCAAGAGGACAGCAACAGAATAGGAATTCAGAAGTTTAGTGCCACACAGCAATGGACAGCGACCCATATGCTAGAAAATTAAGTTATCACCACGTTTTTTCTGCTCTGGGAAGTAGCCCAGGGTCGAAGACAACTTGATTTGACGTTCATGTTTTTTTTAATAAGGTGCTGTTTATTTCATCATCTCATTAACATATTTATGTAGACTCCTTTAGCTCTGTACTGTAGTAGTTACCATCAGAGCCATGTAGAGAGATAAGGTTATACAGTATTTGGACATTGACACTGTTTTAGCTCTGTACTCCAGCACGTGAAATGAAACGATGACTATGAGGTTAAAGTGCAGACTGTCAGCTTTAATTTGAGGGTATTTTCATCCATATCGGGTGAACCGTTTCGAAATTACAGCACTTTTTGTACATAGTCACCCCATTTAAGGGAACCAAAAGTATTTGGACAAATACATTTGCCACTTTCTCACTCATTCACGATTCATTCATGATTATCTGCATCCACATGAATGTAGAAGTGTTTAGAAACATTCTATTCACAAAAAAAGTGACTCAAATGACACAATACATTATTTACCATTCATTTCTATTGGGTACAATATAATCTGAAACACAACCAAAACAAACTGCAAATGCATCCAACAAGTTTGTAGTCACAAGCTTGATGTAGTCATTGCGTGCCAAATATGGGACCAAATACTATACTTTCATGTAATTTCTAAATGGTTCACCCGATATGGATGAAAATACCCTCAAATTAACACGGACAGTCTGCATTTTAAAATCAGTCAAAACAGAAAAAGTGTGTCAGTGTCTCTTGTGAAAACAGTGAACAATGTGTGTGAACATTTCTGAAATATAATATATACTGTGGAGCCAGTTTCCCTGACTCAGATTAAGCCTAGTTCTGGACTAAAGTGCACTTTCAATGAAGATTCTCCATTGAGAATATTTGTTTAAAAAAATCTAGGACTAGTGTTAGTCTGGGTCTGGGAAACCAGCCCAGAATGTCCAGGAACAGCGTCACATCTGTTGTCTTAATGCCATGTTCAAATGCTAGTCGCGGCACATGTATAACTACAACCAGTTAGCAAGTCGGAAAGTTCAGAGTTTCCTAGTTCCGACTAGCACGTGAATGCAGCATTAATGCTTCGTTCGTCACCACCAGTGGTCACAAAAGAACATGGCCGACAGCTTGGCTCCGACAGTTGCCAGAGGACAGCTCGTTCTGTTGAAGAGGTCCGGCGACTAGTGTTGGCCAGGCACAAAACTTGGACTGTAGATATGGAGGAAAATGGACCTCCTACAGTTCTTCCTTCCATGTCGTTAGAGACCTAACAACAACCATCGTCACTCCAATGGTGATGGGGTGTCCATGGATGGGGCCGGGGAGGGTGTGTGGTCTGCATGGTGGTTGGTCGACAGGAAGGCGGACGCCATATTAACAGACCTTCACCATCCACGTCCCGTCTACAGACAAGGAAATGCCTCCTAGACAAAAACGATGACTGAAAACTCGGTGGGTGTGGACTCAAACTCATTTCTTTCTTGCCCTTTCATTTCCCCCACACAAACTCCTCCTTTTATACATTTCTGTAACTCTGTCATAAATTAAGTCTTTATTTCCCCACGTGACAGATCATTTATCAAAGGAAAGGTCAGCTTGGAAATATTCTTATTGTCCATCAGGCTTGAACCCCCACGATCCAAATATGTGTTTTTTTTCTACGAGGGTCAGGCCTGGAAATATCCTATTGTCCATCAGGCCTGAAGAACCTCCGAAGTCATCACCGTTACACGTCATCACCGCAGTTACACGTCATCACCGCCGTTACGCCATGTAGATGAAGGTGTTGAGATCAGTCTCGTCGCGCTTGATGTACTTGTGCTCGATGAGCCACTCCATCTGCTCCTTGATCATCTTCTTCTGGGGCAGGAACATGTTTTTGAGGATCTCTACCAGCTCTGTCTGCAGCTGGGCGTTGGTGATCCGCTTGCGCATCTTCATGATCTGGATGATGGCCTCCTGGAAAGGGAGAGACCAGGAGAAGAGAGAGAGGGTGAATCTCAATTGTGCTGTATTTCCTTGATTCCTTGCATCCTCGCCTCCTTCTCAAAATGCATTGGAGGAGAAGAGCCAAGGGGAGAAACCGCAGATCTTCTGCCTCATTGTGCTTTGAAAAAAGAGAGGAGGGAGGGAGGATGTGAGAAATCAAAAAGATCTTATTTGCAATAATGACCTTTCAATGCGAAGCCCTTATACAGTACCTGTGTTCTCAATATCCTGAGCTGGACGATTCCCTCGTTCTCCTCCTCCCTCATTCGCTCTGTGGTGAGCTGAAGCCGGCCAATTAGGTTGATCTTCCCCCTTTTTTGGACCTTGGAGTTTTTTCTGGACACACACACACACTATTTAGAGGTGGTACTAGTGGGTCTTTTTTGTGCCACTTACAAGATACAGGACAACCTTTAGAAATTCAACCTGTAAGATACAGCGCCTTCAGAAAGTATTCACACCCCTTGACTTTTTCCACATTTTGTTGTGTTACAGACAGAATTTAAAAATGATAACATTTAGATTGTGTGTCACTGGCCTACACATAATACCCAATAATGTCAAAGTGGAATTATGTTTTTAGAAATATGTATTGAGTCAATAAGTATTCAACCCCTTTGTTATGGCAAACCTAAATAAGTTCAGGAGTAAAATTGTGCTCAACAAGTCACATAATAACTTGCATGGACTCACTGTGTGGAATAATAGTGTTTATCATGATTTTTCAATGACTACCTCATCTCTGTACCCCACACATACAATTATCTGTAAGGTCCCTCAGTCGAGCAGTGAATTTTAAACACAGATTCAACCACAAAGACCAGGGACGTTTTCCAATGCCTCGCAAAGGGCACCTATTGGTAGATAGGTAAAAATAAAAAAGCAGACATTGAATATCCCTTTGAGCATGGTGAAGTTATTAATTACACTTTGGATGGTGTATCAATACACCCAGTCACTAGAAAGATACAGGCGTCCTTCCTAACTCAGTTGCTAGAGAGGAAGGAAACCGCTCAGTGATTTCACCATGACACACAAACATAAACCTGTGCTTTATAAAGGGTGGCATAAGAACTGCTTAATAAATGGCCTTATAAATCATTTGTTAGATACTACAGGACTGTTGGAGCTAGGAACACAAGCATTTCGCTACACCCGCAATAACATCTGCTAAATATGTGTATGTGACCAATACAATTTGATGAGGCCAATGGTGACTTTAATGGCTGTGATAGAAAACAGAGGATGGATAAAAAAAACATTGTAGTTACTCCACAATACTAACCTAAATGAAGAGTGAAAAGAAGGAAGCCTATAGAATACAAATATTCCAAAACATGCATCCTGTTTCCAATAAGGCACTAAAGTAAAACTGCAAAAAATGTGGCAAAGCAATTCACTTTTTGTCCTGAATACCAAGTGTTATGTATGGGGCAAATCCAACACATGAAGAGAAGGTCTCTGTAATATTTTCAAGCATGGTGGTGGCTGCATCATGTTATGGGTAGGCTTGTCATCAGCAAGGCCTAAGAAGTTTTTTTTTGTTGATAAAAAAACAACAGAATAGAGCTAAGCACAGGCAAAATCCTAGAGGAAAACCTGGTTCAGTCTGCTTTCCAAAAGACACTGGGAGACAAATTCACCATTCAGCAGGACAATAACTCAAATCACAAGGCCAAATATACACTGGAGTTGCTTACCAAGATGACATTGAATGTTCCTGTGTGGCCTAGTTACAGTTTTGACTTAAAAATCAGCTTGAAAGTCTATGGCAAGAATTGAAAATGGCTGTCTAGCAATGATCAACAACCAAATTGACAGCGCTTGAAGAACTTTAAAAATAATAATGTGCAAGCATTATTGTACAATAAAGATGTGCAAAGCCCTTAGACTTAATCCATTTTGAATTCAGGCTGTAACAACAAAATGTAGAATAAGTCAAAGGGTATGAATACTTTCTGAAGGCAATGTAAGTAAAGCCAGCCCAGAGAGCCAACTCTGTGGCGTTGCGGTGGAGAGCCGGGTTGCAAACCCCAGCCGGTCACACTTACATTAGGGAACACTTACATTAGTGAGAACTCCTGATTGACATAGAAGAGGGTGCCCTCTGCAAAGTCTTTGGGCGAGCCCACCACCGGGTCGTAGGACAACACCTGCCGCTTTAGCTTGGGGAACGCTACCAGGGACTGGAGGAAAAGGAGAGAGAGAGGAAGAAGAAAAAGGGAGATTGAACTTCACTCAACTTTATAGAGCAGCGGTCACCAACCGGTCGATCGCGATCATTCCTAGTCGATCGCCAAACATTTCGGTAAAAAAGATAAAGCTTTATGTTCCTATATTTATTTTACACCCGATTCAGCTGCCCTGCGCGCAGGGTAGGCAAACTGTTGCCATTTTGAACAATTTAATGTGTCTGAAGGTACAAACTCTGCCTTCCCGGCAGGCCCAGAGTAAATCAAGTGCACTATAGGCCTACCGCTGGCCAATCGGATGGCTCAGATGATCGTGTCTGCAGTAACGTAGCATTCATAAAAGAAAGCTACAACAAAGATGATACTGAGATTTCAAAACGTTTAATACCATGATTAGAGAGAGACTGTCAATGAACACAGCAAAGTAATGCTGTTTTTATGAGTGAGTTCATGTTGAAGTTCAGCAGTGTCACTTTGTATTCAACACTTTTATAAGCCATTAAATGAGCGTTCTTCCTATTTCCACTCAGAGCTACAACATGCACTGCAGCAGTAATGAATGAGTAGGAAAGTGTATCTATAGGCTTGCGTTGTTATTATTAGTGGCTTGGGTCTTTTTTAATATCAAGGAATAATTCATTCTCTCTGTTCATAGGAATAACATGAATTTGTGCATGAGGCAGAAATAATGCGGTCCGACTCGAGTTGCCCCATCAGCTGGAAGACTGTCCCTTTTTGGTCAGTGTCAGTGGAGGAAAGGGAGAGCGGAGGGATGTTGAGAGGCGGACCCTCAGTCTGCTGCTCTCTCCCTCCGCTGAGACTGACCATCAGAAGCAGACACCATCAGCCCAGTAAAATAAAAAGCAAACTATTTAAATATATGCTCACTCAACTGTGCTTCACAAGTAATATAACAACGGATCGATTACCAGTGTGATCATATAGCCTACATCAAATTTAGAAATATAATTTTCAAAAATGGCTCGAACAACAACGCATTGGTAGCAAAGCCAATATGCAGTGATAATGTATTGGGCCTATAGTTTACTCCACAAACCTCATTGCTACAGTACTGTTTTTAATTGGTTAATGTTGCATAGGCTTACGTTGTTAAAAAAACATCTGAGCGGTAGATCTCGGCTTGCATTTTGACTCAGAAAGTGATCTTGACTCAGAAAAGGTTAGTGACCACTGTTCTAGAGTTTTCCCGTTAACACTATCAACATTTCCCTTTACTGTAGCAATTGTGATCGAATCAACGCAATATTAGCCACTTTCAATGCAACATTGAAACAAACAAAATGAACTATGCAAGAGACTTTGTTGTAGGCAGAACGCATCAGAGTAGGATTCTACTGCATTGACACACACTACTCAGCCCGTACTCTACAGAGACCAGTGCGGCATAAACAAATCAGAGCTGCAGTAGGCCTATATGCAAATAGACCATTGCAATATATGGATCTGTGCTATTTACTTTTAACTGGACTGTGTTTACAGCATGAGCGGTCTCACAGAATGTAGGCCTACATTAAACACTACACAGCTATTTCCATGTTAAAATGTTATGGGATGCATTTTATCCCTTGTTTTTGATGGTAGGCCACTCTGGTAGGCCTATAACATGATCAAATAGCCACAGTAGCCTACATGGCCACTTTTTAAAAACTAATTTAAAGCAAGTACAGCCTCAGTGTTCACAGTAAACGTGCGCTGGAAGTTGCACAGAATTTTCACAACGTTCAAGTTTGCGCTCAGCAGACCTGAAATTTGCTCAGTGCCCAAAATAATTAGAGGGAACATTGCTGGTGAGTATGCAGGCCATTGAAGAACTGGGACATTTTCAGCTTCCAGGAATTGTGTACAGATCCTTCCGACATGGGGCCTTGCATAATCATGCTGAAACATGAGGTGATGGCGGCGGATGAATGGCACGACAATAGGCCTCAAGATCTCGTCACTATCTCTGTGCATTCAAATTGCCATCGATAAAATGCAAATTCTGTTCGTTGTCCGTAGCTTCTGCATGCCCATACCATAACCCCACCATGGGGCACTCTTAACATCAGAAACTGCTCGCCCACATGACGCCATACAGGCCGTCTGCCCGGTACAGTTGAAACCGGGATTCATCCGTGAAGAGCACATTTCTCCAGCGTACCAGTGGCCATTGAAGGTGATAATTTGCCCACTGAAGTCAGTTACAACGCCGAACTGCAGTCATGTCAAGACCCCGGTGAGGACGACGAGCACGCAGACGAGCCTCCCTGAGACGGTTTCTTACAGTTTGTGCAGAAATTCTTCAGTTGTGCGAACCCACAATTTCATCAGCTGTCCGGGTGGCTGGTCTCAGACCATCCCGCAGTTGAAACCGGATGTGGAGGTCCTGGGCTGGCGTGGTTACACGTGGTCTGTGGTTGTGAGGCCAGATGGACATACTGCCAATTTCTCATGGTAGAGAAATGAACATTAAATTCTCTGGCAACAGCTCTGGTGGACACATCTGTGGCATTGTGTTGTGTGACAAAACTGCACAGTGACCTTTTATTGTCCCCAGCACAAGGTGCACCTGTATAATGGTAATGCTGTTTAATCAGCTTCTTGATATGCCACACCTGTCAGGTGGATGGATTATCTTGGTAAAGGACTAACGCTCACTAAGAGGGATGTAAACAAATTTGCACACAACATTTTAGAGAAATAAGCTTTTTGTGCGTATGGAACATTTCTGGGATCTTTTATTTCAGCTCATGAAACATGGGACCAACTCGTTACATGTTGCGTTTATATTTTTGTTCAGTATAGGATGGCCCAACTTCTTTCCCTCTTGGGTGCATAGTCAATATGAAGTGCAGTCATGCACAGCAAAAATATTTGGTAGGTATTTTTTGCCTACATCTATTTTTACCCCCAAAATTCCGTTCTCTCTGTTGAGTTTTTTCAGATTTTGCATTTCTCCCATTTTTTCTGGTTTTCCCATATTTGTATCACACTTTAAATAAAAACAACAAAATAAGATTTTCTATGTTCACAAGAATGCTTTAACCACATCAGGGGATGACTTTTGAGGTCTGGGAAAAATCTAAGAACTGTAATTCAGTGAGCATGACCTGCACTGTTTGGTTAGCGGGTTTTCTGTAGCGCAGTAAGCCACGTGATGATTATGTATTCCATATACAGTGATTCGCATTGTGGCCGCCAATGAAATGGGTGGAGTTAAAGGCCTGCAACGCGCCATATTATTCAGAGCCCCATGAAATTACACAGTATACACATTCTACAGACCCTACTGAGTATTCCCTACAATACTTTTACAGCGGGGCACAGAATAGTTCTTGCTCTTCACCGGACAGATGTTGCTCTCCGGTTTTGTGATGAAACAAACGTATGTGTAGTTGAATTTATTCTGCCACTTTGTGACTTGTCTTTTTGTTGTCGCAGACTTATTGTATATCATGGTGGCCTATGAATGAATGGGTTATAGAGCAAACAACACAAATATCACAAAATGGGTAGTAAAATAGCTTTTTTACTGGTTGGCTTGCCCAGTGATTTAAGCCAATATGTACTCCATATACAGTGATTCGCATTGGGGGCATTTATGTGACCTTGGAACATGTTTTCAATACAGGTTAGACACCTTTCTACTATTAAGTGGGGGTGTTTTATTTTTTACATCTTTTGAAATTCCGTGACCCAGACTAAATGTTTTTGTGTTGCTGACGAGATGCTGATCATGTGACGAGTTGGCAAATTAAATGCCCACTTGTGGTGCCACTGGACAGCGAAAACCAACTTAACCTTTATTTATTGTAATTTAAAATGTTTGTAGTAGTTGAGTTAGATTACATACTGTAGCTACCTCAGTCGATATTTCAAATAATTAGCAAGCTCAGCTAAATAAAAATCATCCTAGATACAGCCACGTCTCATAGTCACGTCTTGAGATTTGTAAATTAAAGAGGAATATAAAAATACGAATCGAATGAAGTTTCCCATCTCCCCATTGAATGCTTTTCCAACAGTCTTGAAGGAGTTCCCACATATGCTGAGCACTTGTTTTCCGCTTATCCTTCACTTTGCGGTCCAACTCATCCCAAACCATCTCAATTGGGTTGAGGTCGGGGATTGTGGAGGCCAGGTCATCTGATGCAGCACTCCATCCCTCTCCTTGGTAAAATAGCCCTTACACAGCCTGGAGGTGTGTTGGGTCATTGTCCTGTTGAAAAACAAATGATAGTCCCACTAAGCCCAAACCAGATGGGATGGCATATAGCTGCAGATTGCTGTGGTAGCCATGCTGGTTAAGTGTGCCTTGAATTCTAAATAAATCACAGACAGTGTCACCAGCAAAGCACCCCGACACCATAACACCTCCTCCTCCATGCGTCATGGTGGGAAATACACATGCAGAGATCATCCGTTCACCCACACCACGTCTCACAAAGACACGGCGGTTGGAACCAAAACATCTCCAATTTGGACTCCAGACCAAAGGACAAATTTCCACCAGTCTAATGTCCACAGGTGTTTCTTGCCCCAAGCAAGTCTCTTCTTATTATTGGTGTCCTTTAGTAGTGGTTTCTTTGCAGCAATTCAACCATGAAGTCCTGATTCACACAGTCTCCACTGAACAGTTGATGTTGAGATGTGTATGTTACTTGAACTCTGTGAAGCATTTATTTGGGCTGCAATCTGAGGTGCAGTTAACGCTAATTAACTTATCTTCTGGGTCTACCTTTCCTGTGGCAGTCCTCATGAGAGCCATTTTCAACATAGCGTTTGATGGTTTTTGCAACTGTACTTGAAGAAACGTTCAAAGTTCTTAATTTTCCGTATTGACTGACCTTCATGTCTTAAAGTAATGATTGACTGTCGTTTCTCTTTGCTTATTTGAGCTGTTCTTGCCATAATATGGACTTGGTCTTTTACCAAATAGGGCTATCTTCTGTATACCACCCCTACCTTGTCACAACACAACTGATTGGCTCAAACACATTAAGGAGGAAATAAATTCCACAAATTAACTTTTAAAAAGGCACACCTGTTCATTGAAATGCATTCCAGAGAATACAGAGAACGTGCAAAGCTGTCAAGGCAAAGGGTGGCTATTTGAAGAATCTCAAATATATGTTGATTTGTTTAACACTTTTTTGGTTACTACATGATTCCATATGTGTTATTTCATAGTGTCGATGTCTTCACTATTACTAAAAATAAAATAGAAACCCTTGAATGAGTAGGTGTCAAAACCTTTGACTGGTACTGTATGTATTATAAATGCCCAAAGGGGTCTGACTTTAAATTAAGTACAGCGTCATGTGATAGTCTTTTTGGATGTGTTATGAATTACCGAAGGTGTCTCACTAAGTATTACAGGATACTACATAAAGTGTCAATAAATAGGTTATTAACATTCTGCTGATTTATGAAGGCTCTCATGATCCACAGGTTACTGTAGGTTGTGAGAGGTATTTAAATGGCTTGCGTTTGTGTGTCAGAACCAAGATGATTTGGAGTAGTCCAACCTGAGACTAATGCACCAGGTCTTCCTTTTATGTTCCCATGCTGGAGACCAGGGCTTGATTACAACCTGTTACAATAATGGAAACATTTTGCGGCTGATCTTTCAGCGGGGGAGTGGCCCAGTACTGCACAGTATGGCTAGTTTTTATTGTGTGCGTGTTTGTGTACTGAGGAACATGCAACTTGGTTAAAGAAGAAAGACACTTTCAATTTCTTTAGGTTGGGGGCTTTCATCAAGGTAAGTGTTTCTTGGTGTAACGTCGTCCCCAGGCTATTGCACACACAGCACATATAAGCCTGGGATATCAACCATTCAAAGTTGGCCTTAGTGGGAGTGACCATATAATTCTATAGGAGTGACCTTACTGAGTAAAGTATTTGTCATTGTCACTAGTTAACACTGTCAAAAAGTCATAATTATGGCTAAACCCTCACCATTTCCATAATTTATCTTCTTCAAATTGTATTTTAAACATAACCCTAACCAGGCTCTGTCGTAGCCGGCCGCGACCGGGAGACCAATGGGGCGGCGCACAATTGGCCCAGCGTCGTCCAGGGTAGGGGAGGGAATGGCCGGCAGGGATGTAGCTCAGTTGGTAGAGCATGGCGTTTGCAACGCCAGGGTTGTGGGTTCGATTCCCATGGGGGGCCAGTATGAAAAATAAAATAATGTATGCACTCACTAACTGTAAGTCGCTCTGGATGAGAGCGTCTGCTAAATGACTAAAATGTAAAATGTTGGTCTACTAGACCTTCTGCACATTTGAGATTAGGTGTAATGTGACTAACATGACCTCACTTTAGAGAGTATGCCATTCATCAGGTCCCCCTTTATAAAGCACGTTTATGTCATACTTGACATATTGGGTTATGTCACATTTGACGTTGGTCATTTTGTTAGTTATGCCACATTTATGAACCCTTTATAATGCATGACAAATGGTTATAGCACTGTAACACATTTATGTAGTGCTTATGAAGGTATTATGAAGGCTTTATGAAGACTATAAGCTGAACGTCATTTAAAGCGGAACCGATAAGGTAAATCCATCACTGATAGACATCAATCAAAAACAGTTTTAGAAAGTACTAATGGTTATGGTTGCATGGAAACTGCAGGGCGGTTTCAGGGTGTTTGTTGCGTATCAAATTAATAAAACACTGGTTATTCCCAGGTTATCCAGAAATCCTGGTTGGAAGATTCCCGAATCAAGCGAGAATATGCATCAAATCCAGAAATCCTCCTACTAGGATTTTGGGAGAACATGGTCATTTTGAAAATGTTACAGGAATCTTGCAACCCTAGTCCTTACGATAGGTAACCCTTTGACCCCCGACCTCTACCCTTTGACACTGTGCATTACCCAGAGGGTGCGTCGGAGCTCGGCGTCAGGCAGCTCCGTGGCCAGCTTAAGGTTCTCAAAGCTGATCCTCTCCCGAGGCCTCTGGTTCCAGGCAAACAGCACAGCCAGTTGGAAGGTGGTCACCTCCAGGTCATACTGGCCCACCTCATTCTTAAAGGTGATCTGGATAGAATTACATAGAATGAATGACAGGATCTGTATGGTCTGGACAGAGAGGAGGCTGGAGGGGTGAAGGCGCAAGAGGCGATAAAATAGACTCCTGGGCTGACCCACCCCCTAGGCACTCCTGTGTTTGTGTGTGTGGCGCTTTACACTCACAATGCCATTGGACATGAGGTGGTGCCAGTGCAGTTTTCTGCCACTGTGGTTCTTTTTGTAGAAGTCCTCCACCTCTGGGATCAGGTCCTCCAGCTCGGTGGGCAGTGACACAAACACCTTCTCTGAGCTCCGCGACCACGCCCCCGCATTCAGGATCTTGATGTTGACAGAGTCCGCTGCACAAGAGGAGGGGGATTATTACATTATGTCTAATATACACACAACGGAGAAACATAATATACCAGTATAACTACTAATTCATTGTTTTACACAATATATTTGCCACATTTGATCAGTTTCTAGAATGAAAGATTCCCTGACCAAGATGGACATCATTTTTCGTCACATTGATGAAAAGCCCATGTTCATTCTAGTGTTCTATTTAATTATATAATATACACTTTCAAGTACTTGAGCTGTGCTTTTTTGGGGGTACTGGTAGTGGAGCCAGTTGAATAGTACAAACTCCAAGTGAAATTCCGAACCCAAACATTAAAGGACTGTATCAATAGAAGTTGTATTACTTTTCACTAGGTCTCATCCAGCCACGTACAACAAACATTATCCCCCAAACGTACAGGTAGACAGTTGCGATTCCTGCTTGAGCCAGAAATACCAGACCTGCCAACCTCACCAGATGGCTAAAGGAGTCATTTTGGCTGCTCATTATTTTTTATTACTCTGCCATTTTTTAAGTCATGGCCCCCTCCGTCCTTGACTTTACCTAAATAACACACTGCCGTTGTTAGAATCTAAATAACATAAACAGAACTGGAGTTATATCCAGTTTTAGGGGGGCATGTCATTTTATGAATGTTTTCCCCCATTGCCTCTCCTCCACCTGACGGTAGAGCCTGCTCCACTCCTTCTCCCAACAGTGGAAGGTGCCATGCCCAGTTGATATTCACCCCGATAATTGCCTCGAAACTGAACCCAAACTATACAGAAACTAATTTCAAACATAATTTTAAAAACAAATATGGCCAATATATAAAAGGAATGAACGATGCATAATTATGTAATCAGCAATTGTTAATGAAGAACAGGGCGGGCCATTCTATTGTGTTGGTATATTCTAATTATAATCTCAAAATGGTATGTACCCTATATCAGTCCACCAAACCCAAGCAGTCTTATCAGTCTTCTCTGGCCTTCCCTGCCTGCAGATAACCAATTTCACTGGAATGTGCCTTCAGAGCTTCAAACTAATACATTAATATACACAGCAAACACTTCCTTACTCACATGCGAACACACCTATACAACACTTGCACACAAACAAAATTCACACTCATTCTCAAAGACTTGTATTTGTGTACAACGTGGACATATTATGATGCTATTTGTTTTAAATGTTTGCATTTGATTTGACTTTTATTATGGTCCATAATATAGTTTCCATAGTGTTTTAATTATCCTTTGTATACTTTCTAGAGTATTTGCTACCTTTTTTATATGACCCTGAATGTCAAACGTGTATATGAGTGAGAGCATGTGTAACTTACCAATGGCAAGAAGACCAAGATGCTGTGCTGCTACAAGATCTGAATTAAAACGACTCCGATGGTGGCGAAGAAATGAGTCATGACATCTGATTATTCTTCTGATTCTGAGCTTTAGCCTGAACCTACACCTCTGAGGCCGAAACTCAAAAAAGCCAGAATAGTGTACCTTGAGCAGGTGCTCACACCACCACCAAATGAAACGGTGAGACAGGAAGGGACAGCACCGTTTGGATAGAACAAGCCAGTGACAATTCTACCGTCCGATTATAATCACTGAGAGAGCAGGCCCTACATCTCAAGCAAAAAATAACACCAACGCACTCACCAGCTTTCATTGTTTATGTGACATGGAAACACTGCCTGGGGTCTGTCTGTTTAAGAGCTGGACGCGTTCATTTCAATCCTATATGTCTGGGGAGCATTCGGTGGAAAGAGCATGTATATGGAGAGCTTCTGGTCAGACGTATGCGACAGGGTTTCCGTTAGGAACATGTGGCGCCGGACATTTGACCGGCAGCATTTAAAAATTTACCAGACATTTAAGAAATGTACTGGACCCATATGCATTGGTTGTGTAACCCGATTAGGGCGTCCACCCACGATTCACAGAAATCACATTTAGTTTATGGTAATTCATCTTAACAGAACATGCAACTCGGATGCAACAGCGTGCGTCATTCTTACCGAATTCCGATGAGCAATTTGAAGATAGAATACATAGGCGGCGCCTCCATAACGCTAGGGGAAGCTAAGCTTTCCCTAAAAGGAAATTGGCAAAATGATATAGCCTAATTAGCTTACTCCTGTCTACATAGAAATAAATACAATAATTAAAAAAATTGGCTACAACAGCAGAAAGCATGATTTGGCCACAGAGGATCATTAGCTTCTTAAAAAACACTCAAAGGCCAAAATTTGCATTGAACAAAAGGTGATTGAGTTATATTATTAGCCTAAATTATGACTATCCAATCTAATCATCACATTAGGAATAGTAGGCTGTGTTATACCAGTCTGCAAATGTGATGATGCATGGAATGCTTTATTATAAAAGGTGAATTTTTATGGTGAAAATTAGCTTCCTCAAACTTGAAACCCACACGCCGCCTATGTTAGAATAACTGTCCACATTTACTTTTCCTCAGCCAATAAGACGAGTAACGAACAGCAAAATCACTAGCCTATGTCAATCTACTATACCCCATAGTAGAAAAGTTGACCTATTCTATTGGTCTATTCCAAACAGACTCTGGGACAGTTGTGGGACGATAGATCCCAAATCCATCCAGCCAGTAGGCCTATAGGCTACATCCAAAAAACTTTAAAAAGCAAATGAGGCTCATGCAAGAGATCAGAACGTTTAGCATAAAATGTTAATTAACCATTATGTCTTCACATTATTAGCGGGAACACACCATTGTGAGCGGTTTCATGTGACAGATCAAAATATCTGTTAGATATTTAGAAAGAGGGGAGATCTAAATATGCAACAACAAGCATGGGTTGCAAATATGACTAGGATTATGCCTTTGGCTACTGGACAATGAAAGAAAGAGGATTTGAAAACCAATCGAACAGAGAAAAAGACTACTGGTTTCAATGGCATATGGAAGTCTTTATAAAATAATTGCCTGCACGTTTGATTGGATTTTGGCTAGTCTACTTTGAAGCAATGTAAGAGGAGCCTCATAATATGTAGTAAAACGGTCAGGTTTCAAACAATTAAATATGTTTACAAAATGCATACTGCCTCCAGCTCATTGCAAAGTGGTGTGTGATGCACTGAAGCCTGCCTATTTGTCTATGTACTTAAATGGCTAATGGGCAGCATGCTTCAATTACCTGCTGAGAATTTTAAAAAATATTATCTATTTTTATTTTTAAATTGTGGCCATTGTTTTTGTTTTTACACGCCTTTAGAATTGTTGCACAATAATTGGGCTTATTAACGCACATTTCACTCGAACAGAAAAAAAACCCGCTGTTTGAGCTGTATCAGCAGCTCTCGCGCTACATCGACTGGTATTTAAATACATTAAATAGGCTAAAATGCATTACTTCGCAATGGGATTTATTTTGGCCAGCAGCAATTTTGGCCAATCAGCTTTTCATACATTTTTTGCAGCCAAAAGCCAGCTATTACTGGCTAACGGAAACCCTGGTATGGGATGCCTTTTCTTTGGAGAAACCATGTCATGGAATCACTTCAGAGAGATCATGAGTTACCTCCTTTTTGATGACGAACAAGAACACGAAGCCTGGAGACAAATTCGCCATGGTATACGACGTATAAATAATGGTCTATTGTCATAGTGACAAATTATATTTCCATTATTGCTTTGTGCTGATTTTAACTATTTATCAAGCATACTTGGCGCTTATGATATTTTGGCTACTGATGTTTTCATTATTTTACCATGCGTCTTGTCTTGGTGGTTGGGGTATTTATTTAACTTCCATTTCCTGTAACCTAGTCTTAAATTATATCAAACATTGTGGAAAACACAGAAGTCTTGTGTTTGATTCTAAATGAAATTGAGGTGGTCTCAATGACAGTAACATTTTTCTAGGTTAAATTTAGGGGTAATGATAACCCAATTAATAGGTGTCTTTATGTGGATAGTTTAGTGAACATGTAAACTGGCTTCTTAATTTTGTTTGGGGAGACAATTTTGAATAATTTAATAACTGGATGCAATGTAGCAGTCTAGCTTACTTTAGGCTATTTGGAATATGAAACAACTGAACTAGGCCTATATGAGCTTGTTTCAGATCTCCATGCCTGACCTAATCCATCAAGTTAGGTCTGACTACTAGGCTGCCATTCATTCAATATGCCTTGTTGTCATTGGTGAACTGACTATCACATCATTAGCAGACTACTGTTGACATACAGCTACAGTGCATTCGTAAAGTATTCAGACCCCTTTACTTTTTTCACATTTTGTTATGTTACAGCCATTATTCTAAAATGAATTAAATAAATGTTTTCCTCAAAAATCTACACAAAATACCCCATTATGACAAAGCAAAAACAGGTTTATAGAATGTTTTGCAAAATGTATAAAATAAAATAAATCTGAAACACCTTTACATAAGTATTCAGACCCTTTGCTATGAGACTCGAATTTGAGCTCAGGTGCATCCTGTTTCCATTTATCATTATTGAGATGTTTCTAAAACTTGATTGGAGTCCACCTGTGGTAAATTCAATTGATTGGACATGATTTGGAAAGGCATATATCTATATAAAGGTCCCACAGTTGACAGTGCATGTAGGAGCAAAAACCAAGCCATGAGGTCGAAGGAATTGTCCATAGAGCTACGATTGAGGATTGTGTCGAGGCACAGATCTGGGAAAGGGTACCAAAGAATGTGTGCGGCATTGAAGGTCCCCAAGAACACAGTGGCCTCCATCATTCTTAAATGGAAGAAGTTTGGAACCACCAAGACTGAGCAATCGGGGGAGAAGGGCCTTGGTCAGGGAGGTGAACAAGAACCTGATGGTCCCTCTGACAGAGCTCCAGAGTTCCTCTGTGGATATGGTAGACCCTTCCAGAAGGACAACCATCTCTGCAGCACTGTACCAATCAGACGGAAGCTACTCCTCAGTAAAAGCCACATGGACAGCCCGCTTGGAGTTTGCCAAAAGGCACCTATAGAGTCTCAGACCATGAGAAACAAGATCCTCTGAAACCAAGATTGAACTCTTCGGTCTGAATGCCAAGCATCACATCGAGGAAACCTGGCACCATCCCTACGGTGAAGCATGGTTGTGGCAGCATCATGCTGTGGTTATGTTTTTCAGCGGCAGGAACTGGGAGACTAGTCAGGACCGAGGGAAAGATGAACGGAGCAAAGAACAGAGAGATACTTGATGAAAACCTGCTCCAGAGCGCTCAGGACCTCAGACTGGGGCGAAGGTTCACCTTCCAACAGGACAACGACCCTAAGCACACAGCCAAGACAATGCAGGAGTGGCTTCGGGACAAGTCTCTGAATGTCCTTGAGTGGCCCAGCCAGAGCCCAGACTTGAACCCAATTTAACATCTCTGGAGAGACCTGAAAATAGCTGTGCCGCGACGCTCCCCATCCAACCTGATAGAGCTTGAGAGGATCTGCAGAGAAGAATGGGAGAAACTCCCCAAATACAGGTGTGCCAAGCTTGTAGCGTCATACCCAAGAAGACTCAAGGCTGTAATTGCTGCCAAAGGTGCTTCGACAAAGTACTGAGTAAAGGGTCTGAATACTTACGTAATTGTGATCAAGTTTATTTTTAATACATTTGCACAAAAGAAACCTGTTTTTGCTTTGTCATTATGGGTGTGTGTAGATTGATGAAAAAAATTAAATGGTCTTCCATTTTAGATTAAGGCTGTAACGTAACAAAATGTGGAAAAAGTCAAGGGGTCTGAATACCTTCCGAATGCACTGTATGTCAAGAGGACAGATCAACAAGTGATTAATTAACATAGGCCTACCAATCTTTAACAGTCTAACATAACTTTCTGTGTAGGACGGTATTAGCAGAACAACTCTCTCTGCCATGTCTGTTTCCATCCACACAGCGACGCAAACTGAACTACCGCAACACCACACGTTCCCTTGCACCTACTACCATTGCGGCGATCAAAGCATGTGTTCTCGCTTAGTTGACTAAATGTTGTAGCTAACTACCTTAGTCGTAATGACGCCTTAGCTAAGGCAACAACTACAAAATAAAAGTAGTTCTGTGCTTGAGTAACACATACAGTGCCTTCAGAAAGTATTCACACCCTTGAATTTTTCCACATTTTGTTGTGTTACAAAGTGGGATTAAAATAGATTTCATTTTCATTTTTTGTCAACGATCTACACAAAATACTCTGTCGAAGTGAAAAAATATTCTAACATTTGTAAAAATAAACGAATAAAACACTAATATACTGTATCTTGATTAGATAAGTATTCAACCCCCTGAGTCACCACATGTTACAAGCATACAGTGGGGAAAAAAAGTATTTAGTCAGCCCCCAATTGTGCAAGTTCTCCCACTTACAAATATGAGAGAGGCCTGTAATTTTCATCATAGGTACACGTCAACTATGACAGACAAATTGAGAAATAAAAATCCAGAAAATCACACTGTAGGATTTTTAATGAATTTATTTGCAAATTATGGTGGAAAATAAGTATTTGGTCACCTACAAACAAGCAAGATTTCTGGCTCTCACAGACCTGTAACTTCTTCTTTAAGAGGCTCCTCTGTCCTCCACTCGTTACCTGTATTAATGGCACCTGTTTGGACTTGTTATCAGTATAAAAGACACCTGTCCACAACCTCAAACAGTCACACTCCAAACTCCACTATGGCCAAGACCAAAGAGCTGTCAAAGGACACCAGAAACAAAATTGTAGACCTGCACCAGGCTGGGAAGACTGAATCTGCAATATGTAAGCAGCTTGGTTTGAAGAAATCAACTGTGGGAGCAATTATTAGGAAATGGAAGACATACAAGACCACTGATAATCTCCCTCGATCTGGGGCTCCACGCAAGATCTCACCCTGTGGGGTCAAAATGATCACAAGAACGGTGAGCAAAAATCCCAGAAGCACACGGGGGGGGGACCTAGTGAATGGCCTGCAGATAGCTGGGACCAAAGTAACAAAGCCTACCATCAGTAACACACTACAGACGTGTCCCCCTGCTTAAGCCAGTACATGTCCAGGCCCATCTGAAGTTTGCTAGAGTGCATTTGGATGATCCAGAAGAGGATTGGGAGAATGTCATATGGTCAGATGAAACCAAAATAGAACTTTTTGGTAAAAACTCAACTCGTCGTCTTTGGAGGACAAATAATGCTGAGTTGCATCCAAAGAACACCATACCTACTGTGAAGCATGGGGGTGGAAACATCATGCTTTGGGGCTGTTTTTCTGCAAAGGGACCAGGACGACTGATCCGTGTAAAGGAAAGAATGAATGGGGCCATGTATCGTGAGATTTTGAGTGAAAACCTCATCAGCAAGGGCATTGAAGATGAAACGTGGCTGGGTCTTTCAGCATGACAATGATCCCAAACACACCGCCCGGGCAACGAAGGAGTGGCTTCGTAAGAAGCATTTCAAGGTCCTGGAGTGGCCTAGCCAGTCTCCAGATCTCAACCCCATAGAAATTCTTTGGAGGGAGTTGAAAGTCTGTGTTGCCCAGCGACAGCCCCAAAACATCACTGCTCTAGAGGAGATCTGCATGGAGGAATGGGCCAAAATACCAGCAACAGTGTGTGAAAACCTTGTGAAGACTTACAGAAAACGTTTGACCTGTGTCATTGCCAACAAAGGGTATATAACAAAGTATTGAGAAACTTTTGTTATTGACCAAATACTTATTTCCCACCATAATTTGCAAATAAATTCATTAAAAATCCTACAATGTGATTTTGTTTTTTTTTCTTCTCATTTTGTCTGTCATAGTTGACGTGTACCTATGATGAAAATTACAGGCCTCTCTCATCTTTTTAAGTGGGAGAACTTGCACAATTGGTGGCTGACTAAATACTTTTTCCCCCACTGTATATATAATAGAAAGAAAAGTGGACCCAGCACCCTCCCTTGGGGTACCCCGCAGTTCAAGATTTTGGGTACATACAGCTACCTGGTTTACCTGATAGGGCCAGCTTGTTGTGTTTGTGACACTCTTTGAAGTTTTGGTTGAGGTCCTCGGACACCTTGATGTCCTGGAACATCCGAGCCAGCTTATTCACGTAGTCAGCCGGCATGCCTACCTCCTGCAATCAAGGGTAGGGGACATTGGTGACGTGGTATAATTTTAAGTACGTGAGGTGGATCAAATGCACACATAGGCAGTCTCTCCCATCTCCGTCTCATAAGACACTAACACGCATGCACGTACCCACCTAGGGCTGTGGCGGTCATGAAATTTGGTCAGCCAGTGATTGTCAAGCAAATAACTGCCGGTCTCACGGTAATTGACCGTTAATTAACATAAACACCTTTATAATCTCCTGGCTTCCACGCATAGCCTACCAGCCACTCATGCATACCTTTGGAACATCCATTTAATATTGCCTACACCATCACAATAAATCCATTATTTTAGACAGGTCTTAAGAAACATGATATGAAGAAAATGTAGTCTATTTCAGATAAACAGAATAGCATCCTCAGAGTTGTCCTTATGTTAGGCCCTAATCTGGCTATGCCATATGGATGTGAGCTACACTAGTTCCTTTAGCAAACAAGATTTGCTTAGAAATCCATGCCATTATTTTATAGTATGAAGAATATAATTGAACATACCTGAATAAAATAGAAAGGATATTTTCTCCAAGCAATTTCAGAGGGACTGCGCACATGCGGCTATTCTGTGTTGAGCGGTTAACAAAGAAACAGGTCCTCCTATTTGCTTAAATTTAGAGTTATTTATGCAACTTTAGTTGTGATTCAAACGATATATGTATATACACACTACCGTTCAAAAGTTTGGGGTCACTTAGATATTTCCTTGTTTTCTAAAGAAAAGCAATTTGATCAGAAATACAGTGTAGACATTGTTAATGTTGTAAATGGCTATTGTAGCTGGAAACGGCTGATTTTTAATGGAATATCTACATAGGCGTACAGAGGCCCATTATCAGCAACCATCAGTCCTGTGTTCCAATGGCACGTTGTGTTTGCTAATCCAAGTTGATCATTTTAAAAGGCTAATTGATCATGAGAAAACCCTTTTGCAATTATGTTAGCACAGCTGAAAACTGGCCATTTTTACATTTACAATTTCACAAGCACTTGATAATATTCTCACCCGTCAGACTATTCTTAATCTGATATTTACATATAGCTTACTAATAAATGTGTGGAATTAGTTTTGATTAGAATGGCCCACAAAAAAAGTGTAATCAGCAGCCTGCACTCGAATAGCGAATGGAGGTTACGTGCAGTTACGTTTTTAATATGCAAACATAGGCGGCGCGTCCATTAGGCTAGGGGTCCCTTTGATGCGGTGAAGTTGTCCTGTCCCCTTAGCAGAAAAACACCCCCAAAGCATAATGTTTCCACCTCCATGTTTGACGGTGGGGATGGTGTTCTTGGGGTCATAGGCAGCATTCCTCCTCCTCCAAACACGGCGAGTTGAGTTGATGCCAAAGAGCTCGATTTTGGTCTCATCTGACCACAACACTTTCACCCAGTTCTCCTCTGAATCATTCAGATGTTCATTGGCAAACTTCAGACAGGCATGTATATGTGCTTTCTTCAGCAGGGGGACCTTGCGGGCGCTGCAGGATTTCAGTCCTTCACGGCGTAGTGTGTTACCAATTGTTTTCTTGGTGACTATGGTCCCAGCTGAATGATGACTATCCAATCTACTCATCACCTTACAAATAGTAGGCCATCTTACAAGTCTGCAAAGATAATGCATGTAATGCTTTATTATAAAAGGTGAAAATTCTTCCCCAAACTTGAAACTCACGCGCCGCCTATGTATGCCAGTTAGGCTACACCGGTTATAAAGCAGATTAATGTGCTTCATTTTAAGAATTGAGCAATAAAAATAGCAGCATGAGAAAACTGGGATCCTATTTTAAAAAGTGGTCAGTCAAAACTCTGTTTTCACACGCGATTGCGCAATGACTGGGTTTATAAGAACGCGTTTCACTAGGCTCTGTAGGCTATGTGATCTCTAACCGTTTTCCAAGGGTACTAGGCCTATAGGCTACGTTTGCAGTTATTTGGCCACTTTGTTGTGATACAAACCTTACCGAAACATATAGGCCTATGGGCTAGGCTACATGACGTGTACAACTATAATTTAGGAATAGCAATGCGCTGTTTCTTGCCTTACTGCACACACTGGTCATCATTCACAAGTGATAGTCACCCATGAGACTATTCTTACCTTAATCTTGTCTTTACATATACTAAATAATATATATGTGTGAAATTAGTTTTCATTTATCGGAACAGGAAAAAACAAAACAAAACAAAAAAACAAAAAAAATTGCGAATGGAGGACGCTCTACCCGTGGTTAATTTTCATGCCAGCCAGGTAGGCTACACTCCTGTTGTAAAGCAAAGCAATGTGTTTAATATTAGGAAAGTTTAGAAATACATATCAATTTAGTAGGCCTAGCCTATAGAAAGCTGATGGGATACTATTTTTAATAGAGGCCATCCCCCCAAAAATGTGCTCAACATGAGCTCATGGGCTCTCATTAAGTGTTTGATTTTCGAATACATTGTCAGAGTGATTAGAGGGACAATAGATTGCTGAGTACGAGGCCATTAGCGACTGGCAATTAGCAAGTTTGGTAGGCTACTAATGACCATCAGCAGCATCAGAGCAGCCATTGCGGTCATGACTGGTGACCGCCAGTGTGGCAGTAATACGGTCACCGTAACAGCCCTACACCCACCAACACACAGGTCGTACCCTGAGCCACTCCACCATGTTCTCCTCGACTTCGCTGTCGGCGGAGATGTCCAGAATGAGGCGTCGGGTCAGGTGGGCTTTGTGGTAGCGCATGAACACGTCTTTGTTCTGCACGTACTTCAACACCAGCAACTGCAGGAGAACACACACATAGAAAGAACACCACTGTGCAATCAGGGTCGTATTATAGTAATATATTCCATTTAGCAGACGCTTTTATCCAAAGCGACTTACAGTCATGCATGCATACATTTTTCGTATGGGTGGTCCCGGGAATTGAACCTACTACCCTGGCGTTACAAGCGCCATGTTCTACCAACTGAGCTACAAAGGACCACATTCATTAGCGCACACAGTAGCAAACATTTTTGAAATGAAAAACTAAAACAAACGTTTCTTATTGGACAAGTTCAGGTAGCCCTGTTTTCTTCTATTTAGTGTCTAATGAACATGACCCAGCTTAGATTGTCCCGTCCAATGAAGAAACCTTTAAGTGTTTGCAGATCTGAAAATAATACCTACAGGTATATACATCGTCACTCAGTACCTGCTAAACGAAGAGAGAAATACAAAGTATAAACCAACGACTACACTACAAACATAAAAAAGGGGGGGTGGAGGTTGGTGAAAGGGGTGAGCGTTGCAGAGTATATGTGAGCCGAGTTCATCGCTCATGCGCCATTTCCTTTCCTACCGCTCTGCTAAAAACCGCTCCACGCTAAAAAAAAAAAAAAAAACTCCCACTACAAATTCACAACATTCTTTAAAATCACTATTTAACCAACACCTATTTTTGTGACTACCTGGACCTACCAATTGGTTTTAAAGTATTGAAAGCAAACCATATGGATTTAAATGAAAAGTATTTGAATAAACATGAAAAGGTGAATGTAAGAAGCAAACATCACTTCAAATAGGCTACATGTCATACTAAAAACAGCATATAAACACTAAATAGGTCAGGAGCCAGACAGGAAGCCTAAAAAGGAACGAAAATGAATACTTTGTTGAAGCACCTTTGGCAGCGATTACAGCCTCGAGTCTTCTTGGGTATGACGCTAAAAGCGTCTGCTAAATGGCATATTATTATTATTATTATTATTATTACTACTACTATTTGGGGAGTTTTTCCCATTCTTCTCTGCAGATCCTCTCAAGCTCTGTCAGGTTGGATGGGGAGCGTCGTTGCACAGCTATTTTCAGGTCTCTCCAGAGATGTTCGATCGGGTTCAAGTCCGGGCTCTGGCTGGGCCACTCAAGGACATTCAGAGACTTGTCCCAAAGCCACTCCTGCGTTGTCTTGGCTGTGTGCTTAGGGTCATTGTCCTGTTGGAAGGTGAACCTTTGCCACAGTCTGAGGTCCTGAGTGCTCTGGAGCAGGTTTTCATCAAGGATCTCTCTGTACTTCGATCTGTTCATCTTTCCCCTCAATCCTGACTAGTCTCCCAGTCCCTGCTGCTGAAAAACATCCCCACAGCATGATGCTGCCACCATCATGCTTCACCGTAGGGATGGTGCCAGGTTTCCTCCAGACATGACTCTTGGCATTCAGGCCAAAGAGTTCAATCTTGGTTTCATCAGACCAGAGAATCTTGTTTCTCATGGTCTGAGAGTCCTTTAGGTGTCTTTTGGCAAACTCCAAGCGGGCTGTCATGTGCCGTTTACTGAGGAGTGGCTTCCGTCTGGCCACTACCATAAAGGCCTGATTGGTGGAGTGCTGCAGAGATGGTTGTCCTTCTGGAAGGTTCTCCCATCTCCACAGAGGAACTCTGGAGCTCTGTCAGAGTGACCATCGGGTTCTTGGTCACCTCCCTTGACCAAGGCCCTTCTCCCCCGAGTGCTCAGTTTGGCCGGGCGACCAGCTCTAGGAAGAGTCTTGGTGGTTCCAAACTTCTTCCATTTAAGAATGATGGAGGCCACTGTGTTCTTGGGGACCTTCAATGCTGCAGAAATTTTTTAGTACCCTTCCCCAGATCTGTGCCTCGACACATTCCTGTCTCGAAGCTCTACGGACAATTCCTTCGACCTAATGGCTTGGTTTTTGCTCTGACATGCACTGTCAACTGTGGGACCTTATATAGACAGGCGTGTGACTTTCCAATCAATTGAATATATTACAGGTGGACTCCAATCAAGTTGTAGAAACATCTCAAGGATGATCAATGGAAACAGGATGCACCTGAGCTGAATTTCGAGTCTCATAGCAAAGGGTCTGAATACTTATGTAAATAAGAAATCCATTTTGTTTATTTTTGCCAAAAAACCTGTTTCCGCTTTGTCGGTATGGGTTATTGTGTGTAGATTGATGAGGATTTTTTAATTTTTTAAATCCATTTTAGAATAAGGCTGTAACGTAACATGTGGAAAAAGGAAAGGGGTATGAATACTTTCTGAATGCAATGTAAACATTTCGTTGTATTAAATCATTATAGTCTATAAATTGCGCATATAGGCTGTGACTGACTTAGAATTAAATACAAATTAAATGAAAAATGACTTATTAGTGCCTTTAAATTCATTTTTAGAATTCATTTTTAGAAACACGAGTTTGGCCAGTATGTGGCTTCAGGCTCATGCGATGATGCCTGGACAGCCAGCCAGCAGCAGAGAATATCCTCTCCACACTTGCAGAGCCACTGAGGATGCTAAACACCCTTAAACATTTTTTTTTGCCTATAGGTAGTAGGCTTAAAGGTTTTTAGGCAAAATAACCCGATCAAAACGGAAAGCTATTTGAACGTGGGAATATGGCCTATTTTATAGATAATAGAATGAAAATTAACAAAACATTTAAGATATCTGATTTTTACGTTATAAACACTTTGCTACGATGACACAGTTAACTACCCACCTCGTTCCTTTCTTTTAGCATGAGCACATAGTAAGTACACCATCATACTTTTGGAATAAGTGTCTTTTCAGATTTCACAATGATTCTTTAGTTGTGGATGTTTCATGTAGCCAGCGTGTAACAACTGCCAAATCCTGCGCGTAGAACAATGGCATCCGGTCTATAACCTAACAGTTTAGCACCATACCAGCATGTGGCATCCAAGCCTTACACATAACAGTGGACTCTACATCACCACACTCCCTCTCTTGCTCCTTATCTTGTTTAAGTCACCTTGATTTAACACCTGTGTGTTTTATCAGTTTCTTTATGAAAATATTTAACGAACTCCATGACAGTAGCTGAAGCAATGGGCTACTAGCAGCACACAAGTAGACTACAAATGCATGCTGGGGTGGGCATGCCCTGAGCTCCTGAAGTGAGCGCTACTGGAGCGAAATTGGAGCAGGCGAGAAGGCCGACGCTCCAGCCTTTAGAAATCTCACTCCAGTCAAATTGGGTTCCGCTTCTCGCGCCGCTCACGTACTCTTGAACGATGGAAAGGTGAAAGCAACATGGTAGACGCTCTCCACAGCCCAAGGCCGCTTGCACACTGATTTTGTGTCAATGTTTATTTTTTATTTTTATGGGAGTCATCTGTTGCTGGATGAATGACAAGTGATGATGATTGTCTGACAAAAAAACACACAAACTGAAAATTGTTGACTTGAGATGTACTTAAAGTACAATAACAAACAATGATGTACACTTCGTCAAAAGTTTGGACCCACCTACTAATGGGCTTTTCTTTATTTCAAATGTTTTTTATATTGTGGAATAACAGAAGACATAAAAACTATGAAATAACACATATGGAATCATGTAGTAACCAAAAAAGTGTTAAATCAAAATATATTTTAAATTTGAGATTCTTCAAACAGCCACTCTTTGCCTTGATAACAGCTTTGCACACTCTTGGCATTCTCTCAACTACCTCATGAAGCTGGTTCAGAGAATGCCAAGAGTGTGCAAAGCTGTTATCAAGGCAAAGGGTGGCTATTTGAAGAATCTCAACATGACTCCATATGTGTTATTTCATAGTTGATGTCTTCACTATTATTCTACAACGTAAAAAAAAGTGAAAATAAAGAAAAACCCTTGAATTAGTAGGTGTGTCCAAACTTTTGACTGGTACTGTACATCACATACGATTTCATCCGAGTACGCCCGAGTGTGGCCGTAGCCTTAAGGAAAGCTTGCTGGAGTCATCAAATCATTACGCACACACACACACATACACTCCTCCCATACACGTACCACTTCCTTGAGCTTGGCCTCGATCTCCTCGGATGCAAGTTTCTTGCTCAGCTGGGTTTTCCTCAGCAGCATGTCACAGTAGTTGGCCAGCAGCTCTGGACACTTGGACTCCGGCTGGGTCTTCAGCCCCACCCTGACAGACAGACCGTGCAGAGAAAGTAGAGCAGTGTCGTAAACACACACATTCACTCATTAACTAATTAAGCAATTAAGAGTTCAGAAGTAGTGTAAAAAATTGTATTTCAAAAAGTAGTCGTGAAAAAATGAAAGATCACCCTCCTGCACCTTGTTGAATGCTCCCACAGTTTTATCAAGAGCAACGTCAATAAAACTGTAGGAGCATTCAACAGTTTGCTGGTATCCATCTTGAATTCAGTGAAGAAATGAAAGCATACAGTAGAACACAGAGCGCCTCTTACCCTTTCTGCTTCAGTGGTAGTTCCAATTTAAAAATAGTAGCGTCGTTCACAACTGCTTTGTAAGCCTAAGAAAAAAACACATATTACATATAGAGTGACAACCATCAACTGCAAATACTGTGCATAAATTAATTGACAAACGCTGAAGGAACGTTGGGCTTTTATTCATTGGCAATGTTGAATCAATGTTGGAAAAACTTTGTGCTGACCTTGTCTCTGGCTGTGAGGAAGCGAGGGTCGTCCTGAAAGGCATCTTTCACCAGCTTACTGAAGCGGTTGAACAGGGTGAGAAGCTGCTCCACGTACTTCTCAGAGTCCTACACACACACGGATGCATGCACACACAGAAAAATACAAAATCAATGGAATGTTCCTGTCACCTTCTTTCAGTAAATACTATACAAAAGTAATATGCATGTATTTGACATTTCTGTTAGAGTAACATATCTGTGCATGTGTGCGTATGTGTGAGCATGTGTGAGTGAGCATGAGTGTGTGTGAGAAGCTTGTGTGTGTGTGTAGCACTCACCGAAGTGATGGTCTCGGCGGAGGCCACCATGTCGGCCAGCCCAGCAGACATGATGTGGTCCTCTAAGTCCTTCAGCATGGGCTCGATGCCACTAGGCACCTTGTCCATCAGAGAGAACATGAGATGGAGCTCTACAAGGAGGAGGAAAGCTACAGTCAAACACTGTCCATGGAAAGCTACTGCGGATAGTGTCTATAGATTATTGTGATCTACTTCTAGATTATAGTATAGAACAAGGGGTATGCAGCAGCACTTGATGGCCAGATTTGAATAACCCGTATTTAGAGGTTGGTTTCCATTGACTGATTCTCCAGTCACCATGCTTTTTAGTTCAGGACTAGGCTTAATCTGGGTCCAGAAAACCGGATCAACTTTACAGTCAAATGTATATTTCTATATCTTACTGCTATACACCAAATAAACAGACGCTCCACAAAGACACATATTGGTTAATACTGACACATAAGTAGGTAGACTCCTGGTTAAAACTATCAGGACACAAACAATACATGGTGGGTTTGTGGTCAGACACTGATGTTTAGGGGGTGATGTTGACAACATGTTGACTGACACACACGGAATGGGCAAAGGCAGCGGTTGGTTGGTTGGTTGGTTGATGTGGACAAATTGAAACAGGAAGTGGAGTGGAGGAGGCGAGGTCATTTCCTGGTTTGCAAACCTGAGCTGGCAGAGCCTTTGGTGCCGGGAACGCTCCGGCCGTACTCACTCTCTGTCTCGTTTCGCTTGATCATGCCTGGACACTCGGCCAAGATGGTCTCCTTGAAGGACGTTACCAGGGCGTTCACGCAACACTCCATCAGCTGAGGGGGGGGAACAGAAAACCATGGGTTGCTCATCTCTTCATCACACAAATCATATTTCAAAATTCTAAGTGATTTGAGGCCTTTTTTTATATCAGCAGTTGTCACAAAGTGGATTTACAGTAACCCGGCCTAGAACAAAGAGCAAGCAGAAGCACAATGGCAAGAAAAACCGAGAGAGGAAGAAACCTAGAGGGAAACCAGGCTCAATCATATCAATAGAAGGGTCGTTCCACATATAGATTACATTTTGCGTCCCTTTGATATTTTAAGTAGAATTTGTGCACCAATATTGAATTTTAACCCCTAGTCGATGGACGTACCCGTGTCAATCTTATTAGCATAATTTAAAGAATCCCCATCAAAATCAGTCCATTTAAGCTAGAGATGTTTTTTGCATGGGCTACGTCTCAATCCATCGCATTCGCCGAAGTCGGCCTTCCACACCTGCTGTGGAAGGTGGCAGAGCTACAACAGTGTTTGTCAAACCAGGAGACATTCGGGAGAAGAAAAAAAATCTAAAAAATAAATAAAAAACGACTTCTCACGGAAACATCTGTAGCGTCCGAACGGTTTAGGCTACAAACTAATATGAAAAACATGAGAGACTCTCACGAACCAGATGGTGTTCTCCGTTTAGCTCTACGACCACAACAAGTGTCATGGGACTCGTCTGAAGGTAACCCGGTACCGGGTAGAAAAATGAATGGAAGTGAATAGGCCATTTCCGCATCAAAGGTATACGAGTCACTCCCCCAAAACATGTTTCCTTTGACTGTTTTTCCATGTATGAATCTTAAATTCAATGTGTTTCTATGGGCTAATAGCAGAAAGGCCAAATTCAATGTTTAACCAAATGTTTTTATATATCTATCTACAGGGGTCCTAAAAATCCAAATCAAATAGCTAAATTATCCTTGGTATGACCATCCTGGGCCCTTAGATTGTAGTGGGTGAATTTTAAAAGCTTGATATATTAAAATGAAGTGCCCCGTAATATAGACCGCATGGATAATTAAATTGATCACATTTTTTATATTAATAAAGACTTTCTAAAAGGGCCAGAAATCTGCATTTTGACATCCCTCGTCATGATTAACGCACTTCTAGAAAGATTTTAACCCACTTAACCCCAAAACGTTTTCAACATCATTGCAACGCGAAGGCTCCCCCACTTTAAAGACAGACCGTACTACAGCCCATAGTATTCACACACAGTCATTCTGAAGATTAATATATATTTCATGTGATCAGTGATTCATTTACGTCTGTCCCTCATTTTAAGGTCAACCCTGTTACGTGAACTGAACGCTCGTTTAATATATGTATGTATGTATGTATTGATTTATTTTAAGAAGCATTGAACATATAATACACCAATCATAGTGTAAAAGCACTACTCTACTCTTTTTGGCCATTGCCTGGTGTTTTGTGGTGGAAAACTGAGCGAGTTGAGCATTAAAACACATCAACCCTGTTACCCAGATAGGCTAGAAATGTTAACAATTAAAACATTTTTGTGAAGCTTGAATTCAATTGCCCCTCCCAATAACACGCTTCCATTCCCCCTGCCACAAGGGTAATTATGGCTGATTTAAGATGAACACCTTAACCCTGTTACTTTAATGGCACTTTTAGTTTTTTTTTTTTTACCCTCTTGAGATGGGAAAAAATGTTTTAATGAAGTTGAACTTTTTTTGTTTTATATGTTTACCAACTTAAACAAAATGTGCTTTATTCGTGTAATGACCCATCAGTAAAAACGGTATAAACAGTCATATGGTTGCAGTAGCACCTCAGTTTCAAAACATTTCGTGCTCTAATGAATATGCCCCTGCTCTGAATGTGAAAGCTCCCCCACTTTAAAGACAGACCCTACTACAGCCCATAATATTCACATACACAGGTGGGGATATACAGTGAGGGAAAAAAAAGTATTTGATCCCCTGCTGATTTTGTACATTTACCCACTGACAAAGAGATGATCAGTCTATAATTTTAATGGTAGGTTTATTTGAACAGTGAGAGACAGAATAACAACACAAAAATCCAGAAAAACGCATGTCAAAAATGTTATAAATTGATTAGCATTTTAATGAGGGAAATAAGTATTTGACCCCTCTGCAAAACATGACTTAGTACTTGGTGGCAAAACCCTTGTTGGCAATCACAGAGGTCAGACGTTTCTTGTAGTTGGCCACCAGGTTTGCACACATCTCAGGAGGGATTTTGTCCCAATCCTCTTTGCAGATCTTCTCCAAGTCATTAAGGTTACGAGGCTGACGTTTGGCAACTCAAACCTTCAGCTCCCTCCACAGACTTTATATGGGATTAAGGTCTGGAGACTGGCTAGGCCACTCCAGGACCTTAATGTGCTTCTTCTTGAGCTACTCCTTTGTTGCCTTGGCCGTGTGTTTTGGGTCATTGTCATGCTGGAATACCCATCCACAACCCATTTTCAATGCCATGGCTGAGGGAAGGAGGTTCTCACCCAAAATTTGACGGTACATGGCCCCGTCCATCGTCCCTTTGATGCTGTGAAGTTGTCCTGTCCCCTTAGCAGAAAAACACCCCCAAAGCATAATGTTTCCACCTCCTTGTTTGACGGTGGGGATGGTGTTCTTGGGGTCATAGGCAGCATTCCTCCTCCTCCAAACACGGCGAGTTGAGTTGATGCCAAAGAGCTCGATTCTGGTCTCTTCTGACCACAACACTTTCACCCAGTTCTCCTCTGAATCATTCAGATGTTCATTGGCAAACTTCAGACGGGCCTTTATATGTGCTTTCTTGAGCAGGGGGACCTTGCAGGCGCTGAAGGATTTCAGTCCTTCATGGCGTAGTGTGTTACCAATTGTTTTCTTGGTGACTATGGTCCCAGCTGCCTTGAGATCATTGACAAGATCCTCCCGTGTAGTTCTGGGCTGATTCCTCACCGTTCTCATGATCATTGCAACTCCACGAGGTGAGATCTTGCATGGAGCCCCAGGCCGAGGGAGATTGACAGTTCTTTTGTGTTTCTTCCATTTGCGAATAATCACACCAACTGTTGTCACCTTCTCACCAAGCTGCTTGGCGATGGTCTTGTAGCCCATTCCAGCCTTGTGTAGGTCTACATTCTTGTCCCTGACATCCTTGGAGAGCTCTTTGGTCTTGGCCATGGTGGAGTTTGGAATCTGATTGATTGATTGCTTCTGTGGACAGGTGTCTTTTATACAGGTAACAAACTGAGATTAGGAGCACTCCCTTTAAGAGTGTGCTCCTAATCTCAGCTCGTTACCTGTATAAAAGACACCTGGGAGCCAGAAATCTTTCTGATTGAGAGGGGGTCAAATACTTATTTCCATCATTAAAATGCAAATCAATTTATAACATTTTTGACATGCATTTTTCTGGATTATTTTGTTGTTATTCTGTCTCTCACTGTTCAAATAAACCTACCATTAAAATTATAGACTGATTATTTCTTTGTCAGTGGGCAAACGTACAAAATCAGCAGGGGATCAAATACTTTTTTCCCTCACTGTAGTATACTCACTGCTTGTACAGAGTTACATTCACGTCTCGTCTCCAAATAGCGCAACGCCCGTTTCTCCTCCTCTCTCAACTTGGCGTCTGCCTGTTAGAACACACAGAGACACGCACGTTGGTTCCACCTCAGATGGATAGCCTAGATAACAGACAGTCTAGAACAGGGTTCTTCAATTCCGGTCCTGGAGGGCCGAAACACTTCTGTTTTCTATTTCTACCTGGTAGTTAATTGCACTCACCTGGTGTCCCAGGTCTGAATTAGCCCCTGATTAGAAGAAGAGGATGAAAAACAGAGGTGTTTCGGCCCTCCAGGACCGGAATTGAAGAACCCTGGTCTAGAACCTGGGGCAAGTTGCTGAGAAATAGAGTTGTAAAATTCCAGTAACTTTCTCAAAATTCTCAGGTTTTCCAGAAATCCCAGTTGGAGGATTGCTGAATTTCCTGCTTATTCAAGCCAGATCCCAAATAATATTTTGTAACCCAACTGAGAAATCACAAGGGAACTGCAGAAACAGTACTTGTCCATTACCGATTGTTTTCGACCGCTGTAATCACGGAATTCCAAAACAACCCCTAGGCACTCATGTAGACCTGAAAGGACCGGATAAGTTTAAGCAGTGTGGTCATTGCTTCACCTTGCCTTCGGATAGGCTGGATGGGATTTGCACCATATGGCTTACACCAATTGTTTCAAATCTACATGAGCACCTGAGGGGTATGGACTAGGCACGTCCATTTGGAATTCAGCTTATAACTCGATGTGTGGTGTATGACCGAGGGTCCTTTTTAGGGTTGCAAAATTACAGTACGTTTACAAAACTTCCCAGGTTTTCCAGAAATCCCAGTTGGAATATTCCTGGAAAAAGGAGGGAATAAGCAGGAAGCACAGGAGTCCTCCAACTACAATTTCTAGAAAACCACCTGGGAATTTTGGAAAAGTTCCTAGTCCTACTCACGTATTTCATGTAGTTCTGGACTCCGTTCTGCTGCAGGTAGGAGGGGGCCTGTGTTCTGTAGAATCTTTCGGTGGAGTCCATGTAGGCCTTCTCAAAGTTATCTCTGTAGATCTGCAACTTGTCGTCTGGGTTTGAGCACAGGTTCACTGCAGAGGGAAGACAGGGAGGGAAGTCCCCAGGGGCCAAGTTCATTAACATGCAACGTTTTAGAAATTAGCATTTCTTAAGGGATGAGTCCAATTAGTCCCTTCCTGTTTTGGTAGGTTTTCTTCAGTTTTCTGCGATATGAACACTACCCAGGAGAATTTCAGGCATCTTTGTGGTGTGGAGTTAAGAGTAGATTTTTCTCATTCACACTACATAGCCGAATTCTAAAATTGTAGTACCTCACATTTTCACGTATATCCTGCATTGATGTCTTTAGGGGCTTCACACCAAAATTCACATTAAAGATTACTCCAATTTGGCACAGAGATTTGGTAAATCAATCCATTGGTATGGTATACATACACCAAAGATATGGCTCGTGTTCATTAGGCACCATTCTCTGACAGCTAAAGGAGACAGTAATGTTTTGCTCACCGTAGGACTCCCTGACGCCGATGACCAGCTGAGAGTCGAAGGCCTCCCCCAGGCGCTCGGCGTGCACCAGCTTCATGGCGCTGTCCTGCAGCCTGTTCTTGATGTTGGAGAAGATGGACTCGTTCCACGTGTCCAGCATGAGCTGAGGGCATAGAAAATGAAGATTAGAAGAACATTACCTTGTCCATATATCCCCAAAAAATTCAATTTATCTTTTTGCTTAATCTAGTGCCTTGCTCAAGGGTACAACAGCAGGCGATGACATGATTTGACAACAGCATCCCTCCGGTTGCTGGTTCACACACCGACATTTTGGCCCCCTCAATCTCGGGATTTGAACTGACAATCCTCCGGATGCTACCTAGTCTCTCTACATTCTACACCCCTTGCCACCCCATAGCTACAAGGTAATAGAAGTAACAGTAAAAGGAGATACAGTATATGGATACATGAGCAGGGATAGACGGAATCTATAGGCGGCAACATTTCCTCATGCCAACCGGAAATTCTCTTATATCATTACAAATACTGCTGCTGCCCTGTTAGCATGTGATCATCTGTCACATTCCCCTCCCCACTCCCATGTATTCCTCCCTATCTCCTCACCTTCCGTACGATGCTGTCCTCTACGTTAGACTTCTTGTTGCTGCCCTGTTTGCCCATGAGCGTGATCTCCAGCTGGCAGAAGGGTTTGGGAAGGATGTCGCACTGCGTGAAGAACTTCCTCCACTCCACGATGTAGGCCTTCAGCAGTGCTGTGTCGTCCTGGTGACTCAACACCCGCTGTGGGGGAGAGCGCAGGGCCCTGTTATGGACTTTATGCCGTTGGAAAAACTGGGGGTAATAGACAGTCTGCTTGGTTACTCAACACATGTAGTAGGGGGAGAGAGCAGTTGAGGGCATTGTTATGGATTATATAGCATTGAAAATATTGGTTCTCAGGGGTAGGCTAGTAGATTGCGTTGTTACTCGGTAGCCTACTGGCACAGCTAGCTTGATAGCTAGCTAGCTAGCATTAGTGGTACTCAGTGAGGGAATAGCACAGTCCATTCAATGGTAGTGAGACCTAGCAGGCCTACCTACCGCTTGTGCTTGCTTGATGAAGTCTAAGATGTCCGCCTTCAGGGCCTGGTGAATCTTGGCCGGCCCCTTGTCATCCCATAGGCATACTGCATGGACATCTCTATGGAAACCAAGAGATCGGATGAGGGGATTGGAGGAATGGGGAGGAGGGATATGTGGTTCAATCCATCTGTCAGTCTAACAGCTGAGACAGGCGTTAATGGAAAACACCTGGAATTAACAGAATGACAGCCTTTTCTCTTGGGGTATAGTCTATTAAGGGATGCGAAACGTTCTGAATGTTGAAGATAGAAAAATAATGGATAGAGCTGACACCACAATTCTTTAATATATCTGACAGTAAGGCAATCTGTTCTAAACCATACATTTTTATTTGAACGTTTTGCAACAGGCTCTTGGGTCATATTCACTAGGAACCAAACGGAAGCGAACTGCCTGGACTTGTCTAATAAGAAACGCTTGTTTACAATATCCATTGCAAAACGTGGTGTGCACTAATGAATACAATCTCTGTATGACTGAGAGCACATGGACATGGACTGAGTGGCCATACTCACGAAAAGAGGTCGAACCACTGCTGCTTGGTGACTGACTCCTGACGGAGCAGCTTCAGGACGATAGGACGCATTAAATCCCACTTATCCTCAAACTGGAGGGAGCCTTTATTCTGGGTGAGGATGAGAAGGGTAGAAGTGTCACCTCTGGCTATAGGCTTCCTATAAGTTATGACAACACCACCAGGGTGAACCTCAATTGTATTTACTTGATCCTCACATCTTCTGTCCTTGCCTCCTTCTCAAAATGCATTTGAGCAGAACATCAGAGGGGAAGAACCTCAGATGTTCTGCTCCAATGTGCTTTGAGAAGGGAGGATGTGAGAAATCAAGGACATACAATTGATATCCCAGTGGTTGCTGAATGTTTAGACACTAGGCAAGTGGGCCTATTTGAACATTAGCAGCAACACAACAGCAGTTAGACAAACCTGGTGGTTAGACAAGCCATGGCAACAGTTATCAACCGACTATCTGAAAGGTGCTTCAACCTGATTTACTAGCATCTGTTTTTCCAGATGCATAACTACATCCAACTACAGTAGGCTATCTTATGTGAGGGAGTGTTGTACGTAGTAGTAGACATGACTAGTTATATGTCCTCATCAAATATGCCTACATTGTATCACATCAGTAAAAAAACAATATTGCGCCAGTGTGTCCTGATTGCGATAAATAATGTTAGCTAGGTAGCTATCTGAATGTTGCTGGCAAGTAGCTTTAGCCTACCTTTGGTGGCTCGAAAATCAAATCAGTTAGTATTTCAGTGTTTTATCAGACATAGCTGCAGTACTGTAGCTAGCTAGCTAGTTACACTGATAGTAGAGCTAACGTTAACGCTAGCGGAAAAAAACGGGCAGACACTAAGTTAACTTAGCTAGTTACTGTAACAAGCCATCTATGTCGGCTGCCTAGCTAGCTAGCAGCTAACTAATGTGTGTTTTCATGAAAAATACGATCGTTCGTGATTAACGTTAGTTAATGAGTTACTTAACAACTCAAAGTCAACGATAGTCATGCAAAGTTAAATTATAGTGCTAGCTAACTGTTATGTAGCCAGCTATGTGTGTGTGTGTACTACTGGTGGTGCAGCTAGCTAGCACCAGGCTAACGAACGTCAGTGAGTAAATAGCAGTCCTTTCATTGCTAACAAGGCAAACAACAGGTCTTCATATGACCTATATTGCAAGGCCGTCTTCAGGTATGTGCGTTTAGCAATGTAGAGTAACATATCCTCAACTATGCAACAAACACTGATTAATGTAACGTTAATCAAATGTATTGAATTGAGGTGCCTCCTACCTTTAGCAAATTAGACGTCGCCATGTTCAGCATTGTGAACCTGAACTTACTCCCTCGAACAATGTCGCGATATTTACGGGGTTGTAGTTACTAAGAGGGTTTTAACAAAATCTGGAGAAAAACATGCACGCTACCTGATCGCTTATTCCAGATGTTTAATTTTTAATTTTTAGCTAGACTAAACCAAATCCATATGTGCAATTAAAATGAAAGTTGAAATAGTCTAACAATGATTAGGTCTACTTATCAAAAAAGAATGTCACCCACTAAAAACGATGAAACCCTGGAAAATAATTAATAATATATTGTGTGCAGTGAAATGTGTGTAAACATTCATTAAAACATTTATTTAAAAAATTCTCAAAAAATCTACTGGTGGTCTCCCCCAGTGCGCTGCGTCCGACGAAATGTTACTATTTTGGAGTCCTAGCCTCGCGCGCACTGACGCGTTCGAAAAAGCCTACCAAGTTTACCTTTGGGCAAACAGGAAAAATACAACAGGCTACCGCAGGTAAGGCTCTTTACTATGCTAAGCGAGGGTTACGGTATCATACCTAAAAGGGCATGAACGTTTATAAATATATGTTTTTTACCTTGAGAAATATGCTCAGTTCAAAAGTATGACAGAGTGTCAAAGTGTCTTAGTTGTTCAGGCCTATGCCAATAACTCATAAATATACTTGCCATTTGGTTTCTTAATGTTATAGGCTAATGGAAAAGCACTGATGCAATTCATCTGTAGGTCTACAGTATATCGCATGATAATTCAACTTCCATCAATTCTTAATTATCAAATATCCACTTTCTGGAGCATTCACTCATAAGGACGATAGCCTACAGTCTTATATATATATATATATATATATATATATATATATATATATATATATATATATATATATATATATATATTATACAGTATAAAGGGGAATGTATCTTATTAACTTGCTGTAATAACATGCACTGCGTAACTGTTAAACGCTATGTCTAGCCTACTGCTCACATAGTGGGCTAAATGTCAACAGTGGGTTAAACATCATGCAACAGGCGCACAGAACTGTAGGGGAGTGAAATCCTACACAAGACAAAGTTTTGAATGCTTCAAGGACGGCAAGATATCAGTTTCTCCACAATAACTTAGGCGTTGTTATCATTCCACCATGGAATATTATTTTGTTTATATATGGCCGTCTTTCTCAGGCAAGGGCAGGTCCGAACTCAGAACATCCCAGTCTCCTAAATGAGATCCTCAAACTACTTTTTTCCTTAAGTTAAAACGTTATTTGTTAACATTTTGTATCAGTTCTTATGTCTCACATATTTGATGGATGTTGCAGTCTAACTGTCATGGGTATTGTCTAAACTCTAAATATTACAACATTCGGGTGGTGATGATGAGGCGCTGAAGTGCCTTATCAAGTATCAAAACTGTCTGCATCGTTCCACTGTTGCCCGAAAGGAGTCCCTTCAGCACCACACCGCAGTTTGGTTGCCAGCGCACGTGACACGCCAGCCTCTTGGCCAATCTCAGAACAGGAGGCGGTCCTTTGGTCTTGTGGTAAAACAGGGTTAGATTGATCCATTGCTCTACTGATGCTTTTGGCCACGAGAATTATGGTACGTCTTTTGAGCTGTCGATTTAACCGTAACTTCAAATGAACGGCGATGAGAGTTTAACCTATGCAGGTAGATTAACTACCGTATTCTATTTAATTTGTCTATTTAATTTATTGTCTAGATATTTAGTATGTGGCGCGCGTGACAATACCTCGCTAGATTTGATCGTATGGTGTTGCACATCATATGATTGTCATTTTGTATCATTGTAGTCACATTACATTTGTAGCCTAAAATGTTGTAGCAGTGGCTACATTTCTGAGGTCAGTTTGAGGGCATGTCGGCAGAAAGCCTTAGTAGATTGTGTGTTCTCCGTATCCTACTTCATTTGGCCACGTGTTTTAATAGTATTCTACTTCATTTGGCCACGTGTTTTAATAGGAAGGTGTGACCGTAGCTAGGTTTCCATCCAATTTGCAACAGATTTTCATGTGGATGTTCTAAAATCTGCACAAAACAATATGCACATTTTCCCACCAGATATGTTTCCATCAAACGGACTTTTACGGATAAAAGGATGTGCGTGATGACGTAGTACACATACAAATAACTTTTGCCATTACATTTCCATGTACCGAATAAAAAGTTAAATGGGTTTCCATCGCATTTTCAACTTTACTGATGGTTTTGTCCACCACCCTGTGAAGTTCATCAATTTATTTCATCTGTAGCCTAATAAACTGCATGTTTTCCCGGGCCGTAGTGGAGGACCACACAACATATCGCGTGACTAAATTTACTTCGATATGATCGTTATAATATCAATATTTGCGCATAAAGGCGTTTCCACCGCCATTTCTTGAAGATTACATTTTACCGAAAAGATCCCACCACGTCGAACGAACAAATTGTCTGTTGGCATGTATACAATTTTACCGGCATTTCATGTTTCCATCAGCCCGATCGTGACTTTTTTCATGCTTCAGGTAATTCATTCGCATGAAATGGTTGGATGGAAACGTGGTCAACACATTTTGACAGGACGTTTAGGAATGTTTCAAATTTTGACAGCTCGTTGGGTAAAAATCATATGTTTGCTGTTTTTAGTTTAATTAAATGTTTCTCCTCTACAAAGGAGCAATTGCACACCATGCACAATAGCATTTGTGTTGTTGCCGTCCACAAATCTATATGTTTTCCATTTATAAAATGCATTCAAATCAGATTTCGAAATCTGATTTGGGCTATTGAAACCAGCGAGTTCCACTCACTTTGTCACACAACCAGCGGCTACTGTATGAAATGTCTTCCTTGATTAAAAACATTGCTTAAAGGGCTGGGAATAGTTGAGAGCAGTAGGCTATAAAAGTGTAGGCCTAATCTACTTTTCAAAAACTACTAATCTGACATGAAAAAGATTGACACATAATTAGCAGTGTTACCTTCCTTGGAGTGCAGAGTGCCTAGTTGAGCACCGTATAATGAGGCCTAAATTCCAGGGGAGATTACTGCACACTGATTGTCTGGGTCTTTGATGCAGACATTGTTAATAAAACTGTGTTCAGTAGTAATTATGAACCTGATCATTATTCTTGGCTCCTCTCTCTCTGTTCTCCCCCCTCTCTCTTTCCCATCTCTCTCTCCTTCCCTCTATATCTCTGTTTCACCTCCCCCTCTCTGTCCTGGTGGGGTTCTCAGGGATACATCAGAAGGAAATGGAGGGTTCTGAGCCTGCAGAGAGCTCTGACTGTGGACGTGGAAGGAGCTGTTGGACGGCCTGTGCCAGGCTGCGCAGCTACGAGCTGAAGGGCGTCTTCACGTGGTGAGCACAAAAAGATAAACAACGCACAGACAATGCAGACACAACAGACAACACATAGACACAAAAATGGGCTGGACCTATATTATTCTACATACATTTAAGTGATTTATTGATTGATGTTAACATGACCTTTGCAGGCGTCTACTGAAGACCATCGCCATGGGCCAGGCCCTGTCCATGCTGATTTGCGGCACGGCAGTCAGCTGCCAGTACCTGGCGGAAGCGGGTGTGGAGACGCCCATGCTCCAGAGCTTCCTCAACTACGTCCTGCTGCTGCTCACCTACACTGCCTCGCTCAGCCTCAGAAAAGGTCAGAGGCCGCCGCCCTGAATTGTACACACGCTAATGCTAAACAGAGTACATTGACTTACATTTGTTTTTTGTCCGAAAATGCTAATATTAGTGAGAATCATCACCTTCCTCATTATTTGCAGGGGCCTTGTTGGAATATTTTAGAACTGCATCCTTCCTACAGTTGATTCCTTGAGGATATCATATTTTATACATCATTTGAAAGGTGAAAGCAATGTTACGCCACCCATTACTTTCACCAATCCAACCAATTAAGATCAGTGATTACTTCAAGGAAGGGAGGATGGAACGAAGGATGCAGGATGGAAGTATTCAAACAGGCCCTGGTCTGCCTGCCCATACACTAGCAGTAGAGTTTGTGAAGCCACACAGTTCCGAATCTAATTGGTGATATTTAGGAATCCTACCTACTGTGATAGAAAGAGTGTTTCATCAGGATTATTATATGGGTTGTGTTTATTACGGCACGCAAGGGAAATGAAAATGAGTGTTTTTAAGTCCTGGTAGTCTTTTCATGTTTCAGACCGCTTTTGTCCGTTTGGTGCCTAATGAACAGAGACTAAAACAACAGTGCTGCTAACTCATAAAATATGACGTGTTTTGTCTCACTCTGGATTCTCGCTTTGCTGTTTCAACAGGTGATGGGAATATATTACAGATTTTAAAAACAAAATGGTGGCGGTATTTACTGATGGGACTGACGGACGTGGAGGCAAACTACACAGTGGTGAAGGCATACCAGTTTACAACGTTGACCAGCATACAGGTAAGAAATTACTAATACCATTGCATACTGTGTTTTTTGGGTGAAGAATGACTCACTAATGGATGTATCTAGGACCTAGGTGATACATTGAGTCACCTGACTGGTTTTTCCAGGTGTGCAACAAATGAATATTAAAGTGCCTTTAGGGCTGGGAGGTATACCGTATTTTACAATGTACCCCAGTGGAGGCTGGTGGGGGGAGCTATAGGAGGACAGGCTCATTGTAATGGCTGGAATGGAATTAATGGAAAGGGATCAAACATGGAAAGCACACGTTCAACTAATTCCATTCCAGCCATTACAATGAGCCCGTCCTCCTATAGCTCCTCCCACCAGACTCCACTGATGTACCGATATTGATGCACGGACCGGTTTGGGTTTTTACTTTACCTTCTATAACGGTATTTTTATGTTTGGTTTGTTAAATGTGATATGCTGTGTGTAACCTCCATTTTTATAGTTTACATGCTACTTGAGTCATCCCTCTCCGCTCTCTCTCTCCATGCCGCTTTCCATACAGACCTAGCCCCACCCCCTGTCACTTATGGAGCGCATTTTGTTGTTGCGTGACCATGGGAAACTTGCGTTCAGTCAACAATATTGTTTCCACTTTGTTTCTTAATAATTACACTATTAGTTTGTTTCTTACATCTGCAAACAGCTTGCTAATTGGCTTTTCTTAGTAAGTTTTAGCTAAGTCGTGTTAGCCGCTAATGCTAATCGCTGGTTAGTTGGCTAGCTAGCTAGCTATTAAATGTACTGAGTCAGAGCAAACATACCTAGCTAATATAACCTGATACCACTGATGGTGTAGGCCTAAGTCAGCATGTTTGTGCAACAGTATCTTCTAAATCAGAGGAATAGGCTAAGCATGAATATGTTGGCTACATGAAGAAACATTTCATGTAGCCTAAGATTATAGGGTCCCCTAGGAAACACTGACCGACACTTTGGTTCCTACCCTGTCACAATAACGCCTCCCTGGCATTTTCATTTGTTGACATGTCAAACAACACTGAATTCAAAGTGCCCACTATTATTTATTCTAAACTATAGAATTAGAATAAACATTATATTTCCAAGATTCCAATAGTTCACCCAAGTGTTTTGATCTAAATCGCAAGTCAAATTGCAATTGCAACATTTGGTTAAAAATAAGGCCTAGATTTTTTTTCCCATATCCTGCAGCCCTACACGGCTGTGTGGAAATTATCTAAGATGAGTGCAGGAAATGTAGAAATTGTATGAAAATGCAGGAAGTTGAATTGAACAGTATAAAACAATCAGAATGGAGAAAGACCCATTGAAATCACTTTGAATGTATGTGTTGCCACCCTAGGGTCATGCATTACTCATAAAGCAAATGTAGAACTTTTATTATTCAAAATAATCAAAACCATCATACCGTCAAATTAGAAAAATATAGTGATATCTCCCAGCCCTAAGTGCCTTTCAGTTGCCTTGTATGCAATCAGCATTTTACACCTGAAAAATACTATATGTGGTTCTGGTTGCAGCTGCTGGACTGCTTTGTGATCCCGGTGCTGATGGTGCTCTCCTGGTTCTTCCTGAAGACGCGCTACCGCCTGGTGCACTTTGTGGCTGTTGCCGTTTGTCTGCTGGGGGTGGGTGCCATGGTGGGGGCTGACCTACTGGCTGGGAGAAACCAGGGATCCAGTAAGAACACTACTCGTGATATTTAAGCAATAAGGCCTGAGGAGATTTGGTATATGACCAATATACCACAGCTAAGGGCTGTTCTTATGGACAACGCAACGCGGAGTGCCTGGATACAGCCCCTTAGCCGTGGTATATTGGTCATATACCAATAAGGCCCTAGGAGGTGTGGTATATGACCAATATACCACAACTAAGGGGCTGTATCCAGGCACTCTGTGTTGCGTCGTGCTTAAGAACAGCCCTTAGCCGTGGTATATTGGACATATACCACACCCCCTCGGGCCTTATTGCTTTATTTATACCTCGGCTTTCAGCCAATCATCCAGGACCCAAACTAGCTGCTTTATAAGTAAGGGATAATGGACGACGCAGCGGGATGAGGCGAAGCCGAGATCATTTTTCCAAGGTAATGTACAGAACTGAGGCGTTTATCCAGCTTATACCACAGTTGCCAAATAAAACAATACTAAAGTACACATTTACTGGTAGAAATAACATTGGTATTTTCATAAGCGAATTCATAATTTCTCATCTTTTGGTTGCTAGAGACACAACCCAGTCATTCGTTCGATTAGTTCAATATTTACAGGTCTCTAGCAACCGCCTCGTCATGCTGTGTCGTCCATTATTTCCAAGTTATGCCATGGCATTGTTGAATACTCATTTCTGATCGTCTTGAAGGGCATTTTAGAGCGTGCATTATTACCCTATAACACACGGTATATCAGCATGTTAGAATTCATGGCTATAATTCATTCTTACATGTTCTATGTTTGAGTTGCTTTTGAAAGCGAAAGTCGAATTTGCATTGTTGAATTCGATTTTCATAATAGCAAGCTAGGACTGATGGTTTGGTTAGCTAACTAGCAAGTCTTTGTTTGGTTACCAAGGCAATTACTGTAGCTATCTAGTAAACTTGCTAGCTACTTCAGTGGATGTTGAACACATTTCTACCTGCAAATTAACACATTTCTAGCATCAAATGTGTTTAATTACAGCTGATAAACGCTATAATGACCGATAAACGCCAACCTTCTGTAAATTACGTAAGGGATAATCAACTCGGGGCTCTATGCGTTCTCTGGAATATAATGAATGACGTGGAAGGTTAGTTCCACGCGTCGTGTAGGGCTTCCTTCATTATAAACGTTGGCGTTTATCGGTCGTCACTAGTTACCACACCCACAAAGTCATAAACCCAGCCTATTTCTACTATTTCTCTTCTTAAAAATCTGATTTTAAACCTAACCTTAACCACACTGCTAACCTTATGCCTAACTCTTAACATTACATTAAGACCAAAAAGCACATTTTTGTTTTCATGAACTTTTACGATATAGTCATTTTGACTTTGTGGCTGTGGTAACTAGGGAAAACTGTGTTTATCCCTTACATATTATATATTTTATTATTGTCAGGACCTACAGGAATATATATTATATACACCCTGAGGGGGGAGTGTCTGCTGGGAGTGTGGGCCATGGTGTGGGGGCCGACCTACTGGCTGGAAGACCAGGGATCCAGTGAAAACACTATTTATTGTTAAAACACTTTGGGCCTGTTTTCCAGACACCGATTTAAGTTTATTGTCTTGGACTAAGAAGCACTTTCAGTGGGGAATCTCCAATAAATATGCTTTATAGTCTAGGACAAGGCTTTTGTCCACTTCCTTTGATGTAGAAGACATACATTTTTATACTTAGTCAGGCATATCCATAGAGGAATAACAGCTTTAAATGTACCTCAGTGCCTTTTCTTGGGACATAAACAGTTCCATACAGTCTGATCTGGAGAGGCCTTAGGTTTCACTGCACGGGCAAAGAGAAACAGGCATTATTAATCTCTCATCATAAACCCTTAGAGCTGATTCCTCATATTGTGAGCTCTGCAAATTGCTGTAACTAACATGTCAAGGACAGTTTGCCTAAAATAACATTACTGTCTTTTCTCTCTCCTTCTCTCCCACCTTATATTTTATCTCATACTCTCCCTCTTCTCTCTCTCCCTCCCTTCATCCCTCTCTCTTTCCCTCCTTCCCTCCCTCCTTCTAGCCAGTGATGTGTTGCTGGGGGATGGTCTGGTGCTGGTGAGTGCTGCACTGTATGCGGTGTCTAATGTTTGTCAGGAGTACACGGTGAAGAACCTGAGCCGCGGGGAGTTCCTGGGTATGATGGGCCTGTTCGGCACCCTGATCAGCGGCATACAGCTGTAAGACACCCCCTCTCCTCTCTCCAGGGTTGAACCGGTTCAAAGACAGTCTTTCCTGCCTTTCTCCCCCTCAGTATTAAAGGGATAGTTCACTTTTAGAAATGTAAGCTTACTTAGCTTTCCTTTAGTTTTAGGCCAAGATTCAATCTGAACGCAGGTTGTCGACAATGCAGCTTTTAAAGGCAATGTTACCGTGTTCACTGATAATGCATTCACGGTAAACGCTGCAGATGTCGGCTCAATTGGAAATTGTCGCACGATCAGATTGAGTCCCGGCACTAGCCTATCTTCAAAAAGCAAACTATCCCTTTAACTTTTTGTTTGGTGCACTACATCAGTAAGTACATATTGTATTTATTATGGTACTTTTCCCCCCACATCATCCAAATATCACATTTTCATCACTTGACCAGTTATTTGAGGTAAAATCTACCCATCAGAATTTGCTGGAAGGTGCTTTGTAAGTCTGTCGACCGACGCAGTTCCTGTTTGCAATCTTACCTTCTGTTGTCCTGTGTTGCAGAGCCATATTGGAAACCAGTGCAGTAGCAGCTATTAAATGGAACTGGAAAATTAGTAAGAATTCATTTTCTCCCCATATTTGTTAACCCCCTAATTCAATTGTCAGTCATATACAGTCAGGTCCATAATTATTGGCAACCCTGATAAAGATTAGCAAAAAATACTATAACATAAATAATACAAATCTATATTGTATTATCCCAAAAATGTGGAAATTATATTATTTTATACTAATACAATTGCTCAGAGAAATACATTTTGTTTAACAAGTATACAACAAATCTCAAAGATGGGGGTTAAGGTTATTGGCACCCCTGTTTTCAATACTCAACCACCCTCCCCTTGCAAAAATAATGACAGACTTTTTCTCAAATGTTTTATGAGATTGGAGAACACATTGGGAAGGATCTTAGACTATTAACATCCCATTGTGCTTAGGGTCATGTATACAATTGCTGGGCAGGCCATTATTTTGGTTACCTTGACTATGCCCCCATCCACAGGGCACGAGTGGTCACTGAATGATTTGATTAGCATGAAAACGATGTATGCCATGGTCGTCTCAGTCACCAGATCTCAACCCAATTGAACACTTATGGGAGAATCTGGAGCAGAGCCTGAGACGGCGTTTTCCACCACCATCAACAAAACACCAAATGATGGAGTTTCTCGTGGAAGAATGATGTTGCATCCCTCCAATATAGTTGCAGACACTTGTAGAATCTATGCCAAGGTGCATTGAAGCGGTTCTGGCTTGTGGTGGCCCAACGCCCTATTAAGACATTTTATGTTGGTGTTTATTTTTGGCAGTTACCTGTACATGCTCTGTGTAGAGCTCTTTTGCTCTGCAATAGTTTTCCAGAAAGTGCTTTGTTTGAAAACGTCCCCTTGTAGTCCAGTAGAATTCCCCTCTGAGATTCTGGGCCTTGTTCAGTAGGGCACATATTGCAAAACGTTTTGAAATGGAAAACAACTATTTGAATTTCTAATTGAAGAAGTCCAGGAAGTACTTCCCCATTTCAATCTGTTTCAAATGTTTTCTCCTCTTTGGTGCTTTACAGGACACAACGTAGCAAAACGCTTTGAAAAGGAAAACCCCAAATAAGCGTTTCATTATTGGACAAGACAAGTCCAGACAGTCCCTCCCCACTTCACTTAGTTTCAGACCATTTTCTTCCATTTGGTGCCTAATGAACACATTTGGTGTTTCCCTCCTCAGTCGTACTGTTTGCGGCCTACACGTTCTGCATGTATGCCCTGTACAGTTTCATGCCCCTGGTGGTCAAGATGACCAGCGCCACGGCGGTCAACCTCTCCCTGCTCACCGCTGACCTCTTCAGCCTCTTCTGTGGCATCTTCCTTTTCCACTTTGTCGTGAGTTAAATAAACTATTTTCCTATGGGTGTGCTCTTGAGCCAGAGGGGGTGCCCAAAATGGACAAAAATGTTATCCAGAAATGACCTTATTGGACAGAAAGGGGCCCATGCGCAAAAGCATATATTGTAAGCCTAAGGTGGATGCTGTTGTTTAATGAGAAGGCTTCCATGGTTTGATTAGATAAAAAATTTATTAACATTGTTGTATATGAAACATACAGCCAACTCTCAAGCCAATCTTTGAGGTAAATACTAACTTCAATATTGTTTAACTAGCGCCTTCTCACAAATGTGTTACTTCTCACAAATGAGTTATACAGAGAAACTATAGCCACTGATCCAGGGTCTGTGAAATGGATTTGACCTTCTATCAAAACGTCAACCTCTGCCCTACTCTCCACAGTTCTCAGGCCTGTACATTGTGTCGTTCGTGGTGATCACTGTGGGCTTTGTCATGTTCAATGCCGTGCCCACCTACGCGCCCGTGCCCGAGTCGGACTCCGCTGGCGAGGAGTTTGACGACCCTGCTGCCTTTGTTGAGGGAGAAAAAGACCACCAGAAAGGAGAGACCACCACAGACCTGCTCCAAGAGGGAGTAGAGTGGAGGGGGACAGAAGAGGGGATGGAGACAAGCAACAGGCGTTGTGCAGTGACATACGTTACAGAGGAACACAGCACGAAGATGTAGCCCACTGGACTAGGTTTAAGTTATTCTTTCAACAACTGTACATAAATGGTTGGGTTCTCTGTAGTTGGGTAGGTGTATAGAAGCCTAGGTGCTGCCAAGTACCCTGGTGCACCAGACTACATGGTACAAAGCAAGCTACCAGCTACTGTGTACCCAACAATATGGCTCATTAGATTGCTTTATTAGGCAAGCTACCATACAACCTCAATATTTTTCTGCTGTTGGGTTGACATTGGTTAAATTTTTTTATTTTATTATATTTTATCAAAGACATACATTGTGTTCTGCCTCCTTTTTAAACTAATCAGTGTATGGTGTGTTGATTACTATATTTCTCCCCCCATGAAGACAATGTATTTGTGCAAAGCACATTCAAAAAGACAGTTCCTCCAAACAGCATTTATTTGTGCGATTCCAGGCTGCTATAGCCTACTAATACATAGTTGTCACACTGTCTTTTTTGTTATTTCGTTACAGCAGGTCTTCTGAAAAGTGCTTATAGGTAAAGGAAACATTTGTGTCTTCTAAAAATATGACTTTGCAGAAGTGTTTTTTTATATATTGATGATAATAAAGTTGTATATTCTCTTGTTTCTGGTTACATCTGTCATGGCTCTTCTTTTCTATGTGGATGTTGTGTTGTCATTATTGTGCTAGATCCCTCAGTGACTGTGTCAGTGTCTGTCATATTCAGACAAACATTGAATGGGCAATGCTGCAAAAACAAATTATTGCATTATGGTTACACACATTTCATTAAAATCTTGATTCTTAGTCTTGGTTATGGTTGTCGGGTCAACCACATAATATTTCCAGTTTATGGATACGGCCTAGAGAACAAATCAGAATTAATAATAGGCTGTAATTAGAGAGAACGTGCATCATAGACAATTCGAAATCTTAGCTTGGACATTGGAGGGAAGGTTACATCAGACAAGTCCATGGTTGCAGACAGTCTGAATAGCTATTTTACAACTATAGCTAATACATTAGTTAGCAAGTTACCTTGTCAATCAGGTTGCTATGGGGAGAGTCATGTCCAGCAGTTTTACTCACAGCAGGGGATTCAAGTAGATGCTTTTTCATTTGAAAAGGTTTCTGAGTCAACTGTGCTAAAGAAGCTGAAAGAACTTGACCATTCCAAAGCAACTGGCCTTGATAACATTCCTGCCAGGTTTCTAAGGGATGCAGCGGTAATTATCACCCCCTGTGTAACTCACATTGTAAATCTGTCTATTGAACTAGGGTGTTTTCCCAGTGAACTAAAACTTGCAAGGGTCATTCCTTTATATGAAAAAGGAAATAAGTTAGATCATGGAAACTATCGGCCCGTCTCAATCCTGTGTGTTTTATCGAAGGTCATGGAAACTATCGGCCCGTCTCAATCCTGTGTTTTATCGAAGGTCATGGAAACTATCGGCCCGTCTCAATCCTGTGTTTTATCAAAGGTCATGGAAAGGATTATGTTCAAGCAGATTGACAGTTATATTTCTTTACATAACCTATTCTATGAGCTCCAATCTGGCTTTAGGAAATCCCATTCCACCGACACTTGCCTACTAAACTCAGCAAAAAAAAGAAACATCCCTTTTTCAGGACCCTGTCTTTCAAAGATAATTAGTAGAAATCCAAATAATTTCACAGATCTTCATTGTAAAGGGTTTAAACACCGTTTCCCAAGCTTGTTCAATGAACCATGAACATGCACCTGTCGAACAGTCGTTAAGACACTAACAGCTTACAGACCGTAGGCAAATAAGGTCACAGTTATGAAAACTTAGGACACTAAAGAGGACTTTCTATTTACTCTGAAAAACACCAAAAGAAAGATGCCCCTGCTCATCTGCAAGGAGGCATGAGGACTGCAGATGTGGTCAGGGCAATAAATTGCAATGTCCGTACTGTGAGACGCCTAAGACAGCGTTACAAGGAGACAGGACGGACAGCTGATCGTCCTCGCAGTGGCAGACCACGTGTAACAACACCTGCACAGGATTGGTACATCCGAACGTCACACCTGCGGGACAGGTACAGGATGGCAACAACAACTGCCAGAGTTACACCAGGAAGGCACAATCCCTCCATCAGTGCTCAGACTGTCCGCAATAGGCTGAGAGAGGCTGGACTGAGGGCTTGTAGGCCTGTTGTAAGGCAACCGGCAACAATGTCGGCCTGTTGTAGGCCTGTTGTAAGGCAACCAGACATCACCGGCAACAATGTCGCCTATGGGCACAAACCCACCGTCGCTGGACCAGACAGGACTGGCAAAAAGTGCTCTTCACTGACGAGTCGCGGTTTTGTTTCACCAGGGGTGATGGTCAGATTCGCGTTTATCGTCGAAGGAATGAGCGTTACACCGAGGCCTGTACACTGGAGCGGGATCAATTTGGAGGTGGAGGGTCCGTCATGGTCTGGGGCGGTGTGTCACAGCATCATCAGACTGAGCTTGTTGTCATTGAAGGCAATCTCAACGCTGTGCGTTACAGGGAAGACATCCTCCTCCCTCATGTGGTACCCTTCCTGCAGGCTCATCCTGACATGACCCTCCAGCATGACAATGCCACCAGCCATACTGCTCGTTCTGTGCGTGATTTCCTGCAAGACAGGAATGTCAGTGTTCTGCCATGGCCAGCGAAGAGCCCGGATCTCAATCCCATTGAGCACCTCTGGGACCTGTTGGATCGGAGTGTGAGGGCTAGGGCCATTCCCCCAAGAAATGTCCGGGAACTTGCAGGTGCCTTAGTGGAAGAGTGGGGTAACATCTCACAGCAAGAACAGGCAAATCTGGTGCAGTCCATGAGGAGGAGATGCACTGCAGTACTTAATGCAGCTGGTGGCCACACCAGATACTGACTGTTACTTTTGATTTTGACCCCCCCTTTGTTCAGGGACACATTATTCAATTTCTGGTAGTCACATGTCTGTGGAACTTGTTCAGTTTATGTCTCAGTTGTTGAATCTTGTTATGTTCATATTAGGGTTGCACAATATTGGAAATAACTGACACTGCGATATTTTGTTTTTCTGTGATATATATTGCGATATGAAAAAATACAGGATGTATGTATGATCCTCTGGGAAAAATGCAGTTTATTAATGAGGACTTCCATCTGAAAAGTCGCTGTTTGCAAAGTGTATGGTCAGACTTATGTAGGGCTCCGTTGTCCGGCAGGACCACAAGTCCGTTGTTGCTGTATAATATTCCACTTGTGACAGCTCTGTTTCCACTTGTGCCTTGCATTTCTCGTACAACTCTGGGATGGCAACTTGAGAAAAATAGTTGCGTGATGGCATTACATACCGCTTGTCAAGCGACCGGATCATGTTTTTAAAACCCTCTTTGGTAACCGTGTTAATTGGTACCATGTCTTTGGCGACGTGAAATGTTATTGAATCTGTGATTTCTCTCTGCCGTTTGGAACCTTTCTCATATGGTGTAATACTGGCAAAGGCATCCGAAATAGATTTTTGCCTTGGAGGGCATTGAGATACTTTGCACTCGTCATACGAAGATTTGTGGTGCCGCCTTAAATGATCGACAAATTGGTCGTGTTGCCTCGTGTTGTGGCAACAATTGCAAGGCACTCTCGACAAAGTACCTGTTTTTGGTCAACATCATCCTGTCTGTAGCCGAAATACACTGCTCAAAAAAGGGAACACTTAAACAACACAATGTAACTCCAAGTCAATCACACTTCTGTGAAATCAAACTGTCCATTTAGGAAGCAACACTGTTTGACAATACATTTCACATGCTGTTGTGCAAATGGAATAGACAACAGGTGGAAATTATAGGCAATTAGCAAGACACCCCCAATAAAGGACTGGTTTTGCAGGTGGTGACCACAGACCACTTCTCAGTTCCTATGCTTCCTGGCTGATGTTTTGGTCACTTTTGAATGCTGGCGGTGCTTTCACTCTAGTGGTAGCATGAGACGGAGTCTACAACCCACACAAGTGGCTCAGGTAGTGCAGCTCATCCAGGATGGCACATCAATGCGAGCTGTGGCAAGAAGGTTTGCTGTGTCTGTCAGCGTAGTGTCCAGAGCATGGAGGCGCTACCAGGAGACAGGCCAGTACATCAGGAGACGTGGAGGAGGCCGTAGGAGGGCAACAACCCAGCAGCAGGACTGCTACCTTCGCCTTTGTGCAAGGAGGAGCAGGAGGAGCACTGCCAGAGCCCTGCAAAATGACCTCCAGCAGGCCACAAATGTGCATGTGTCTGCTCAAACGGTCAGAAACAGACTCCATGAGGGTGGTATGAGGGCCCGACGTCCACAGGTGGGGGGTTGTGCTTACAGCCCAACACCGTGCAGGACGTTTGGCATTTGCCAGAGAACACCAAGATTGGCAAATTCGCCACTGGCGCCCTGTGCTCTTCACAGATGAAAGCAGGTTCACACTGAGCACATGTGACAGACGTGACAGAGTCTGGAGACGCCGTGGAGAACGTTCTGCTGCCTGCAACATCCTCCAGCATGACAGGTTTGGCGGTGGGTCAGTCATGGTGTGGGGTGGCATTTCTTTGGGGGGCCGCACAGCCCTCCATGTGCTCGCCAGAGGTGACCTGACTGCCATTAGGTACCGAGATGAGATCCTCAGACCCCTTGTGAGACCATATGCTGGTGCGGTTGGCCCTGGGTTCCTCCTAATGCAAGACAATGCTAGACCTCATGTGGCTGGAGTGTGTCAGCAGTTCCTGCAAGAGGAAGGCATTGATGCTATGGACTGGCCCGCCCGTTCCCCAGACCTGAATCCAATTGAGCACATCTGGGACATCATGTCTCGCTCCATCCACCAACGCCACGTTGCACCACAGACTGTCCAGGAGTTGGCGGATGCTTTAGTCCAGGTCTGGGAGGAGATCCCTCAGGAGACCATCCGCCCCCTCATCAGGAGCATGCCCAGGCGTTGTAGGGAGGTCATACAGGCACGTGGAGGCCACACACACTACTGAGCCTCATTTTGACTTGTTTTAAGGACATTACATCAAAGTTGGATCAGCCTGTAGTGTGGTTTTCCACTTTAATTTTGAGGGTGACTCCAAATCCAGACCTCCATGGGTTGATAAATTTGATTTCCATTGATAATTTTTGTGTGATTTTGTTGTCAGCACATTCAACTATGTAAAGATAAAGTATTTAATAAGATTATTTCATTCATTCAGATCTAGGATGTGTTATTTTAGTGTTCGCTTTATTTTTTTGAGCAGTGTATTTCCATATAATTGACGATGCATTTCTTTTTGCAACCAAATTCTCAATTTCTGTCTTTTTTGCCTGTTCCTCGCTCATCATTTCGTCGCGCGCAAGCAGAGCCTGCATGTCAACCACGTGCAGCAACGAACTCCGTGTTTAAAATAATAATAATAATGAACTGTGTATCCAATAACCCATAAATCTGAGTAAATTACATTATATCAGACAGATATAATGCTAGTTTAACATTTGTAAAAAATATATATTGTAGACTGATATATGTTTACCTTACTAAATCGCACGTTCTGCGATGTGACTATTGCGGATGCATACATCGCAATGTCGATGCTGAAACAATATATCATGCAGCCCTAGTTCATACAAATATTTACACATGTTAAGTTTGCTGAAAATAAACGCAGTTGACAGTGAGAGGACGTTTCTTTTTTTGCTGAGTTTATATCTAACTGACCACATAAGGAAGGAAGTAGACAGAGGGAAATGTTGTGGTATGGTTATGTTAGAGCTCCAAAAGGTGTTCAATACAGTGGATCATGAGATTCTGTTATGCAAACTAAGAGCCATGGGCTTTAACAACTTAGCAGTAAAATGGATTAGCTTTTACCTGCAAGGAAGAAAACAGATGGTGGATGTGGATGGGACCCTGTCTAAACCCAAAATCTTGAACTGCGGGGTACCCCAAGGGAGGGTGCTGGGTCCACTTTTCTTTCTATTATATATAAATGATCTGAAATCTGCCTGTACGTGTGATCTTTTCCTATATGCAGATGATTCTGCACTGTTGGTTTCCCACAAAGACAAAAAGGTGGTTGAGAAAGTCCTCAAGTGCTGAACTTCTGAATGTCAGTAAATGGCTATATGACAATAAGCTGTCACTTCACCTTGGAAAAACAGAGTCCATCTTGTTCGGGTCCAAGGTGAAACGAGGAAATCCCCTGATTTTAAGGTGGTAGTAGGTGACATAGTAGTCGCAGCAAAAGATCTGTTAAGTATCTTGGATGTGTGCTTGATAAACATCTGACAGGGGAGATCATGGCACAAAATGTTATCTCCAAAGTGAACCATAAAATTAGGTTTCTGGCAAGAATCTCCAAATATCTGGATAAGAATGCAATGGGGACATTGGCAGGGGCTCTTGTTCAGTGCCACTTTGACTATGCATGCTCTTCCTGGTACAATAGTGCCCCCAGGATAATAAAAAATAAATTGCAGACATCTCAGAACAAATTAGTCAGGATTATTCTTAAACTTTCAGCACTTACGCATCTTTACTATTCCCACTTTGAAAGCCTTAGATGGCTCAAAGTGGAGGAGAGAGTCGCTCAGATTAAATTGTGTCTTGTACATAAGATTGTCCACAGTATGGTCCCAAGGTACCTATGTAACTACATTAACTTAGTAAGGGATAACTATAACTATTCCACTAGAAGGAGTGAAACTGACATTGTTCCTTTTAGATTTAAAAGTGGTATGGGGGAAACAAACTTGTTTACACTCAGCTGCTATTCTGTGGAATAGTCTTCAGAAGAATTTGAAACTTATAACCGCCATAGGTAGTTTCAAGTTCTCAATGAAAAAATTGCTAATTAGTAGCATATCTCAAAAGTGAGTCGTAGGATTATAGTACGTGGCTGAGAAGGAAATACCTGGGATAGCATATGGTCTGCCTTTTGGTGCCTGTTGTTTATTATATGGTGATTGTCTTGTATATATTAGGTATTGATTGTTTTATATATGAAGGGTATGTGAGACAAGGGAGATGTACCTGTCTATAGTTGTTTATTTGGAAAGGAAATTGTACTAATTATCTCATGTTATGAAACAAACAACAATTGTTGTCTGTCATTGTCTGTTGCCATTACAATTACCACCTAACCTTGTTGCATTCCCCTTCCTTCTTCAAAAGGACCACAATGGAAATAAGCTGTTAAGCTTTATTGTGTTATCCTTGATGATTTTCTTAAATTGTATGTGGAGGCGTCACCGGCTGGAGCGCACTTATGTATGTATTTTACAAATTGTCAAATACATTCAATCAATCAATCAAGACAGGTCTCTCTTGAGACTACAGATCTACACAGTGCACTACCAAGGGGGGGGCAAAGTACGGCCCGAGGGACGTATCCGGCCCGCCGGGCATTTCAATCTGGCCCCCGCGACATTTTTTTAATGTATTAAATATTATATTTGAGTTAACATTTTTGGCCTAAAATGACTCATTCCTTAATATAAAAACAACCTCTAATCGATGGTGCCGTAGCCTGCCAGCGCGCTCTGTATTTGGGCCTACAGTCAGATTCAGAATGTGCTCAATCATCATAGCCACTTCATTACTTGAAGACTTTTGACGTGAAAAATGAGTGCTGCGAAAATGAGAAAAGTGGACTCTGTATGATGGGAACAACCAGGGGCTCTGACTTATATGACAGGGTGTCTGCCTGCTTGGAAAAAATGAATCTACCGTGGAGCAAACTGACAAATGTCACAACAGATGGGATCACCAAATCTAACCGGTAAAAACATTGGCCTACTAAAAAGATTACAAGACAGAGTAAAAGAAGAAAGCCCTAACTCGGAGGAATTTATATTTCTTCACTGTATTATTCATCAGGATACCCTGTGTAAAAGTGTGTTAAAGCTTGAACATGTTGTCAAAGTGGTTTTAAAACTTGTACGGGCAAGGGGGCTTAACCATCGTCAGTTCATTCAGCTGCTCAATGACACAGAGGCAGAGCACCAGGACTTGTTGTACCATTCAAATGTGCGCTGGCTAAGCCTGGGGAAAGTATTTGGCTGCGTGTGGGAACTGAGAGGGGAGAAAGGTATGTTCCTTGATATGGTTGGTAAAGCAGACAACTTCTCAGAGTTGAAAGGCACAGACTGGCTGGGCGACTTTGCTTTCGGTGTGGACATATTGGGGCATCTGAACGATCTAAATGTGAAACTGCCGGGAAATTGTGTTTTTGTGCATGAACTGTATTCCAACGTGAAAGCATTCAAGGCCAAACTTATGTTGTTTTCCAGACAAATGAACAAACGGTCTCTCGCTCATTTTCCGACACTGGCCGCACTGAACGTGCCCATATCGCAGTGCTGTACTGAGAAATACAGTAGCACTTCAATCAACCTGCATGCTGAGTTTTCCCGCCGCTTCTCAGACTTCACCAAGATTGAGACTGAGCTGGAGCTTGTATCATGCCCCCTGTCTTTCGACAGTGAGAAAGCACCACCATACACACAATTGGAGCTCATCGACATCCAATGTGACAGTGCTTTCAAGGAGAAGTACAAAACAGCAACAATAGATCAGTTCTATGGCTCACTGAATGAAACAAAGTTTCCAAACATTAAAAATCACGCCCAAAGGATGCTTGTTTTATTCGGGTCCACATATGTGTGTGAACAAACGTTTTCAGTCATGAATTACAACAAATCCCATCACAGGTCAAATTTAACAAATTACCACTTGTCAGCTGTTCTGAGAATCTCTACATCAAAGATGACACCAGACTTTGATGCCCTTGCCAAGAGAGGTGACCAGACCCATTGTTCACATTAAGACTTGAATAACCGTGACTGGGGTAGGCAAAGATTATGCTTATTCATGGTGATGGTTATGCAGTGAGAATTATCCAGCAATGCACTTGGATACAGGTAATAACTAATCAGTCAGATTTGGGCTGAGGTGATTGGATAACTGTAAATATGGCTCACAATGGAGATGAGAATTGTTCCTTAATATGCTTTCAAAAACAGACCATTCCAAATGAAACGGATGCTCTTACCATGTGTTTCACTCAAATTTTAGAATAGTATATTTTTTTTTACACATCTGCTGTTACATTTTGCATGTCTCCAGTCATATAATATATACAGTGGGGAGAACAAGTATTTGATACACTGCCAATTTTGCAGGTTTTCCTACTTACAAAGCATGTAGAGGTCTGTAATTTTTATCATAGGTACACTTCAACTGTGAGAGACGGAATCTAAAACAAAAATCCAGAAAATCACATTGTATGATTTTTAAGTAATTAATTTGCATTTTATTGCATGACATAAGTATTTGATCACCTACCAACCAGTAAGAATTCCGGCTCTTACAGACCTGTTAGTTTTTCTTTAAGAAGCCCTCCTGTTCTCCACTCATTACCTGTATTAACTGCACCTGTTTGAACTCGTTACCTGTATAAAAGACACTTGTCCACACACTCAAACAAACAGACTCCAACCTCTCCACAATGGCCAAGACCAGAGAGCTGTGTAAGGACATCAGGGATAAAATTGTAGACCTGCACAAGGCTGGGATGGGCTACAGGACAATAGGCAAGAAGCTTGGTGAGAAGGCAACAACTGTTGGCGCAATTATTCGAAAATGGAAGAAGTTCAAGATGACGGTCAATCACCCTCGGTCTGGGGCTCCATGCAAGATCTCACCTCGTGGGGCATCAATGATCATGAGGAAGGTGAGGGATCAGCCCAGAACTACATGGCAGGACCTGGTCAATGACCTGAAGAGAGCTGGGACCACAGTCTCAAAGAAAACCATTAGTAACACACTACGCCGTCATGGATTAAAATCCTGCAGCGCACGCAAGGTCCCCCTGCTCAAGCCAGCGCATGTCCAGGCCCGTCTGAAGTTTGCCAATGACCATCTGGATAATCCAGAGGAGGAATGGGAGAAGGTCATGTGGTCTGATGAGACAAAAATAGAGCTTTTTGGTCTAAACTCCACTCGCCGTGTTTGGAGGAAGAAGAAGGATGAGTACAACCCCAAGAACACCATCCCAACCGTGAAGCATGGAGGTGGAAACATCATTCTTTAGGGATGCTTTTCTGCAAAGGGGACAGGACGACTGCACCGTATTGAGGGGAGGATGGATGGGGCCATGTATCGCGAGATCTTGGCCAACAACCTCCTTCCCTCAGTAAGAGCATTGAAGATAGGTCGTGACTGGGTCTTCCAGCATGACAACGACCCGAAACACACAGCCAGGGCAACTAAGGAGTGGCTCCGTAAGAAGCATCTCAAGGTCCTGGCCTAGCCAGTCTCCAGACCTGAACCCAATGGAACATCTTTGGAGGGAGCTGAAAGTCCGTATTGCCCAGCGACAGCCCCGAAACCTGATGGATCTGGAGAAGGTCTGTATGGAGGAGTGGGCCAAAATCCCTGCTGCAGTGTGTGCAAACCTGGTCAAGACCTACAGGAAATTCTGTAATTGCAAACAAAGGTTTCAGTACCAAATATTAAGTTCTGCTTTTCTGATGTATCAAAAACGTATGTCATGCAATAAAATGCAAATTAATTACTTAAAAATCATACAATGTGATTTTCTGGATTTTTGTTTTAGATTCCGTCTCTCACAGATGAAGTGTACCTATGATAAAAATTACAGACCTCTGCATGCTTTGTAAGTAGGAAAACCTGCAAAATCGGCAGTGTATCAAATACTTGTTCTCCCCACTGTATCTATTTTTAAGTTTACATATTGTGACTAAGTTTGATTGTACTTTACAAGGAGAGATGCAGGATCTGTGTGTGTGTTTGACTGTGTCTGTGATGTTATAAGTTATATACATTTTGTGAAAAATTTGTTCACAAAAAACAAGGATAGAGATGGTACAAGGGTATAACTGTTCTGCAAGCATATGTACACCTACTGTACACTAGTAGTTGCGTGTAAATGTGAAAATGAATAAAGGCTTCACATTTACACGGAAATAACAGAAGATCTCGAAGCCTATAGACCACATGACCAGATAATATTGATAGATAATTTAGAACCTTGAGGTGTGTGCGTGCGCAAGCATCCAAGAGGTAGATATAGCCCTATAAATGGCCCCTATTATCTTATTCTATTGTCACTCAAGCCTTGTTTATACGTGGTGCTAACATGCGTCCTTTGTTCTGATCCTATCCACATTTGGATTGTGGCCACATTATAGCCGTTGCATCTACACATGGTAGTAAAATGTGTCTCTTATCCGTCCACATTGTGACCAGATTAGCTGGTGCTTCCCTGTATTCAAATTAATTGACAGATATTCTTTTAAAATAATATGGATTGATTGTCTAACAATTTGGGCACAATCAGAATGTGGACAAGATCAGGCAAAGGCTGCATGTTAGCACCAGGTAGCCTATAAACTGCTAAACATAGGCATAGGTCAAGGAGAGAAAACATACCAGTAAAATTAGTTTTATATTGTATATTCGGTTTTCTCTCATCAATAGCGATTGAACGAAGCATGCCATAACTATGAACAGGATATATTCTGAATCGGGTGGATGGAGAACAATCCACCCCTTTTTGTTGTTGAAAATATGATTCGGATTTCAATAGCTCTTACAAAAAGTGTGCCATGACTATGTAAATGATATATTCTGAATCAGGGGAGGGTGGAGAACATTCACAGCTTTTTTGTTGTTGACATTTTTTATATATATTTTATAAATAACTGCAATTGCTTTTGGGATTGTTTATTTAAGCCTTAAAGACGTTCTCCAGTAATTTTTTACTGTTGAAAAGCAATATCCCAAGTATAAATACAGTAAAGTACACACACTAAAGGGTAAAATATATATGTTTTCAGCAAAACAGTGTTTTTTTAGACACAACTGCAAAGTTCAAGGAGCAGGGCATTCAAGGAGTTGGTCTGGTGGGAAGTCGTGATGTCATCAGCTCCCCCCTTGCTTGAGGAACAATAGAGGAGGAATAGAGAACAAAAGAGGAAAGGCTCTCAAGAGAAGACAGGCTATGTGCACACTGCCCACAAAATGAGGTGGAAACTGAGCTGCACTTCCTAACTTCCTGCCAAATGTATGACCATATTAGGGACCCATTATTTCCCTCAGATTACACAGATCCACAAAGAATTACAAAACAATCCCAATTTTGATAAACTCCCATATCTACTGGGTGAAATACCACAGTGTGCCATCACAGCAGCAAGATTTGTGACCTGTTCCCACAAGAAAAGGGCAACCAGTGAAGAACAAACACCTTTGTAAATACAACCCATATTTATGTTTATTTATTTTCCCCATTTGTACTTTAACTAATTTGCACATTATTACAACACTGTATATATACACATAGTATGACATTTGAAATGTTTTTATTCTTTTGGAACTTCTGAGTGTGATGTTTACTGTTCATTTTGATTGTTTATTTCACTTTTGTTTACCATCTACTTCACTTGCTTTGGCAATGTTAACATGTGTTTCCCATGCCAATAAAGCCCTTAAACTGAATTGAATTGAGAGAGAGCGAGCGAAGACGGCTCATGAACCCAATCAATAAAACTGCCCTTTATTATTATTATTACAATGCCTTGTTCTCCTGGTTGTAACCTCTATGGAAGGGAATTACTGACCTCACCAAATGGCATTTATTTGTCCACAATATGTTTCAGGGGATTTTAACTTTAGATTAAATGTGGATGGTTTTGAATTGTTTTCTTTAGAAGAATGAAAGACTTAAAGTGAACCAGCCTCATAGAACAATCACATGGATGATTGTACAAGGATTACTCTCTCGTAGGAACAGGTGTTATTTAGAGCCACTGACAGCATGTCTGCATCAGGCTATTTTGGGGGAAGAGGGAGAGGGTGCGTACCTCTCCTCCTGCTCTGAGTGAAAACAATAAGAATGTGACTTAAAACATATCTCCCTCTTGATTTACTATTTCCTGTGACTGTTTTCAGGTCATTCAGCAAGTGGGGGCAGGGATAGAGGGAGGGTACGGATTCCAAACCTGTAAACATATTTTCTTTCTCTCGAACTAAGGGGCCTAGCCCGAACCATGAAAAACAGCCACAGACCATTATTCCTCCTCCACCAAACTTTACAGTTGGCACTATGCATTGGGGCAGGCAGCGTTCTCCTGGCATCCGCCTAACCCAGATTCATCCGTCGGACTGCCAGATGGTGAAGCGTGATTCATCACTCCAGAGAACGCGTTTCCACTGCTCCAGAGTCCAATGGCGGCGAGCTTTACATCACTCCAGCCGACGCTTGGCATTGCGCATGGTGATCTTAGGCTTGTGTGTGTGGCTACTTGGCCATGGAAACACATTTCATGAAGCTCCCGACTAACAGTTTTTGTGCTGACGTTGCTTCCAGAGGCAGTTTGGAACTGGGTAGTGAGTGTTGCAACCGAGGACAGACGATTGTACGCGCTACGCGCTTCAGCACTCGGCCTACCACTGTGGCCTACCACTCCGCGGCTGAGCCGTTGTTGCTCCTAGATGTTTCCACTTCACAATAACAGCACTTACAGTTGACTGGGGCATCTCTAGCAGGGCAGAAATTTGACCAACTGACTTGAAGGTGTCACGTTGAAAGTCACTGAGCTCTTCAGTAAGGCCATTCTACTGCCAATGTTTGTCAATGGAGATTGCATGGCTGTGTGCTCGATTTTATACACCTGTCAGCAACGAGTATGGCTGAAATAGCCGAATCTACTAATTTGAAGCGGTGTCCACATAAGTTTATATATATATATAGTGTATCTGTAAATACAGTGCCCTCCTGAATTATTGGCACCCTAGGTAAATATGAACAAAAAAGACTGAAAAAATGTAATTGTTGTTTATCAGCTTGATCTTACACTCAAAATATCATTTGAATCTAACCTTTAATTTCGTTTTTCAAAAATCATCAAGAAATTGTTATTTTATTTAAAAAACATGCGTGCCACAATTATTGGCACCCCTAGACATTTTTTATGAACAAAATCTACTTGATGTATATTCCGATTTTACTTTTAAAGTTCACCTGAGTCTTTGGGAACTCTTAAGTGATCATCCATGACTTCCTGTTTCACTGGGATATAAATATGAGGTGACACACAGGCTAAACTCCCTTAGTCATCCATCAACATGGGAAAGGCCAGAGAACACAAATTAAATGAGACAAAAGGTTGTTGACCTTCACAAATCAGGCAATGGCTATAAAAAGATAGCTACACTCCTGAAAATACCCATCTCCACTATTAGGGCAATAATTAAAAAATGTAAAACAACTGGAGCTGTGATGAACGTGCCTCGAAAAGGACGCAAGTGTATTTTGCCCCCACGCACAGTGAGAAGGATGTTCAAGTGGCTAAAAAATCTCCAAGGATCACAGTTGGATAATTGCAGAAGTTGGCTACATCTTAATGTCACCAAGTCTCCAAAACTACAATTAGATGCCATCTCCATGCCAACAAGTTATTTGGAAGGGTTGCCAGAAAAAAACCTCTGCTGTCACCAAACCACAAATGTAAGCACCTGGAGTTTTCAAAATGTCATTGGAACTTTGATTGGAACCAGGTTCTATGTTCTGATGAGACTAAAATATAGCTTTTTTGGCAACAAACACCAGAGGTATGGTGGTGGATCTGTGATATTGTGGGGTTGTTTTACTTCGTAAGGCCCTGGGAACCTTGTTAGGATACATGGCATCATGGACTCCATCAAGTACCAGGAGATTGTAGGCCAAAACCTGTCTGCCTCTGCCAGGAGGCTAAAACCAGGTCATCGTTGGATCTTCCAGCAGGACAACGATCCAAAACATACCTCCAAATCAACACAAAAATGGTTCACTGACCATAGAATCAAGCTTTTGCAATGGCCATCTGTCACAGGCCGGCTCATAGCCTGTGGCAAAAATGAGGGGACATGAACAACAGGTATAGGCCAATCAAAAGCTTATTTATTGTAAACCAAAAACTATTAACTTTAAACAAAGAAAAAGGAATGAGGTGAGGAAATGTCATAATGTAGGGTGTAGGTAAGGTGCATGGATGCATTAATCTGTGTGTGTGTGAACATGACTGAGTGGAAACTAGGTAAACCTACAAAGGAACAAACCAAACAGGATCATACCTGGAGGAGCAGGGAGAGAGAGAGAGAGAGAGAGAGAGAGAGTGGTTAGTGAAGCACTCTGAGCCCAGGTGGCTCCAATCACACCAACTCCAATCACTAACGACCCTCCTCTGCCTGCAGGAGAAACCACCCCTGCACTGCAGAGGAGGGGCCGTGACACCATCCAAGTCCCCTGACCTAAACCCCATTGAAAACCTGTGGGGTGAGCTGAAGAGGAGAGTCCACAAGCGAGAACCAAGGACCCTGATCTGGAAAGTTTCTGTATGGAGGAATGGTCTCAAATCCCTTCCTTTGTGTTCTCCCACCTCATCAAATATTATAGGAGATGATTCAGAATTGTTATCTTGGCAAAGGGAGGGTGGACAAAGTACTAAATGCAGGGATGCCAATAATTGTGACATGCATGTTTTTGAACAAAATAAATATTTCTTGGTGACGATTTTATTTTAAAATTTTAACTCAATTAAAGGTTAGATTCATATGATATTTTGAGTGTAAGATCAAGCTGATAGACAACAACTAAAACATATTTACATAGGGTGCCAATAATTAAAGAGGGCACTGTATGTGACTTAGTACGTAATTTTCGGGGACCGCTTTTGGCTCGTGAGTGCTACTTTCAGAACTACTGGCTAAAACGTATACAAAAGTACCAGAGAATCTCTTTAATATGGCATAACAACATGATAGTCAGGAGGAGTTGGCTGAGGCACTTGTACTGTACAGATCTGGGACCAGGCTAGATCAATGTACTCTAGATCGGAGTTCCCATGTTCACCCAGGACTTTGTTTCACCTTTCCGTGAAACTAAATCTCTCTCAGCTCGCCATTGATATTTGAGTGACAAAACAAGATTATTATGTCTATGGAAGGGAATTACTGACCTCACCAAATGGCATTTATTTGTTCACAATATGTTTCAGGGGATTTTAATTTTAGATTAAATGTGGATGGTTTTGAATTGTTCTCATAGAACAATCACATGGATGATTTTACAAGGATTACTCTCTCGTAGGAACAGGTGTTATTTAGAGCCACTGACAGCATGTCTGCATCAGGCTATATTGGGGGAAGAGGGAGAGGGTGCGTACCTTTCCTCCTGCTCTGAGTGAAAACAATAAGAATGTGGCTTAAAAAAGATCTCCCTCTTGATGTACTATTTCCTGTGACTGTTTTCAGGTCATTCAGCAAAAGGGGGCAGGGATAGAGGGAGGGTGTGGATTCCAAACTTGTAAACATATTTTCTTTCTCTGCTTCTGAACCAATAGCTTTGTATGGGTGATAGTTATGGCCAGAGGAGTTACAGTGCCTTCAGAAAGTATTCACACCCCTTGACTTATTCCACATTTTGTTATGTTACAGCCTGAATTCAAAATTGATTAAATTTACTTTTTTGTCACCCATATACATTTACATTTACATTTTAGTCATTTAGCAGACGCTCTTATCCAGAGCGACTTACAGTTAGTGAGTGCATACATTTTCATACTGGCCCCTCGTGGGAAACGAATATACACACACACACAATACCCCATAATGACAAAGTGAAAACATGGTTTTAGACATTTTTGCTAATTTATTGAAAATGAAATACAGAAATCTCTCATTTACATAAATATTCACACCCCTGAGTCAATACTTTGTAGAAGCACCTTTGGCAGCGATTACAGCTGTGAGTCTTTCTGTGTAAGTCTCTAAGAGCTCTGCACACCTGGATTGTGCAACATTTGCCCATTATTCTTTTCAAAATTCTTCAAGCTCTGTCAAATAGGTTGTTGATCATTGCTAGACAACAATTTTCAGGTCATGCCATAGATTTTCAAGTAGATTTAAGTCGAAACTGTAACTCGGCCACTCAGAAACATTCACTGTGTTATTGGTAAGCAACTCCAGTGTATATTTGGCCTTGTGTTTTAGGTTATTGTCCTGCCGAAAGGTGAAATAATCTCCCAGTGTCTGGTTGAAAGCAGACTGAACCAGGTTTTCCTCTACGATTTTGCCTGTGCTTATCTCCATTCCATTTATTTTTTATCCTGAAAAACTCCCCAGTCCTTAATGATTACAAGCATACAATAACATGATGCAGCCACCACTATGCTTTAAAATATGGAGAGTGTTACTCAGTAATGTGTTGTATTGGATTTTCCCCAAAAATAACACTTTGTATTGAGGTCAAAAAGTTAATTGCTTTGCCACATTTTTTACATTATTACTTCAGTGCCTTGTTGCAAACAGGATGCACGTTTTTGAATATTTGTAATCTGTACAGGCTTCCTTCTTTTTACTTTGTCAATTAGGTTAGCATTGTGGAGTAACTACAATGTTGTTAATTCATCCTCAGGTTTCTCCTATTACAGCCAATAAACTCTGCAACTGTTTTAAAGTCACAATTGGCCTCATGGTGAAATCCTTGAGTGGTTTACTTCCTCTCTGGCAAATGAGTTAGGAAAGACACCTGTATCTTTGTAGTGACTGGGTGTATTTATACACCATCCAGAGTGTAATTAATAACTTCACCATGCTCAAAGGGATATTCAATGTCTGCTTTATTTTTTTTACCCATATACCAATAGGTGCCCTTCTTTGCAAGGCATTGTAAAACCTCCCTGGTCTTTGTTGTTGAATCTGTGTTTGAAATTCACTGCTCGACTGATTGACCTTACAGATAATTGTATGTACAGAGATGATGTTGTCATACAAAAATTATGTTAAACACTATTACTGCACACAGAGTGAGTCCATTCAATTTATTATGTGACTTGTTAAGCAAATTCTTACTCCTGAATTTATTTAGGCTTGTCGTAACAAAGGGGGTTGAATACTTATTGATTCAAGACATTTCAGCTTTTCATTTTTAATTAATGTGTAGAAATGACTAAAAACATAATTTCACTTTGACATGATGGGGTATTGTGTGTAGTCCAGTGACAAAATAAATCTAAATTTAATCCATTTTAAATTCAGGCTATAACACAACAAAATGTGGAAAAAGTCAAGGGTCCCTCAATCTATGATATTACAGTTTAATTTCTAAGTTATGTGAAGTGTCACAAAGAATTGCTGGTTATAAAGGAAAGATAATATGAAGTCATCACTTACAGTGTTAACACAATCATTACCTCTGTTAAAAACCTTTCTGACAAGTAGTTGATGAGGATTACTTCAGCCGTGATTCAACAGTAACTGTTTTGAAGGAGGGGACTAAAGTATGTCAATGGGTTGAAGTGTGTTCATGTAAATACTATTATATCTGTCATATCTATTGTGTGAGCCTGGGAGTCTATTCAAATATTTTCACACCAGGCCACGCTAACCACAAAATACAGTCACACATTCACAGTATTAAAAATAACCGAAAATATTTATGTAACAATGTAAGCAAACACTCATGCTCACACAGTTGTGTTGTTTGGTACAGCCTTTAGTCTCGAAGCTAATAATCAGCACCCAAACACATCATGCATAATCTGAGCTCTCGAGTAACAAAATTCAATCGCGCTTCCTAAAAAGGAACATGCGCATTGTTGGTGCTGTCATCTTCAGGACAGGAATACCGGTTTACTTAACGGAGGAATAAACACACATGTTCATCGTTGGTGTTTTAACCATAACGGGGGAATGCACTTTCTTTATTTTTCGCACATGCGTAGTTGTACATCTCTCATAGGGCATGACTGTACCAGTGTAAGAACACAATTTAATAACATATTAGTCATATGTTATTAGTCATATTAGTCATATTACATGTTAACACCCCCACTTGCTCTTATACTGTACAAGTCGTATTCAACCTAACTTTATCAACACATTTAGCTTACAGTTATACATCTCACAAATGTCAGTTTATATTCCAAACATATAACCCAAGAATTTTATATTTTTGAACTTCGTTACTGGTTTAGTCAAAACATCTGCAACCATGTCTGCCGTTGGACAATATTCAATACTTATTTTACCATCACTGAGTGCAGATCGAATGAAATGATATCTGATGTCGACATGTTTACATCTCTGACGACATACTGGGTTCTTTGACAGAGCAATTGCACCTTGGTTATCTTCAAAGATTGTTACTGGTGCATATTGGCACTCACTATCAATCTCGCCCAATAACTGTACAAGGTACAAACTTTCTTGTGTAGTAGCAGCCAGTGCCATGTACTCTGCTTCACATGTAGATAAAGCTACTGTTGGCTGCTTCTTAGACCTCCATGAAATAACAGGTCCACATTTAGTTAAACTAAAACAATACCCTGTTATGCTTCGTCTGTCACTTTGATCTGCTGCCCAAACAGCATCAATATATGCTACGAGGTTGAGTTTTTCCACCCCCCTTTTTGTAACACAACTCCTGATTCATTGTCCCCTTCAAGTACCTCAACACATGTTTAGCTGTTATCCAGTGTTGCTCTTTTGGTTCTGATAGGTATTGTGACAGCTTGCTGACAATCCAATTGATATCCGGTCTTGTACATGTCATCACATATATCAAGCTGCCTATCACTTCACGATACCTTTTTGAATCAATAGGTTCACCATCACCATCAAAGTTTTGTTTTTGTTCACATGGTGTTGACCTTGTTTTACAGTCTGACATACCAAACCTTTCCAGTATCTTGGTTATGTACCTTGTTTGGTTCATCTTTATTTTCCCTTCACTTTGTGTAAAATCAATGCCTAGAAAATGTCTAAGCCTCCCAAGATCTTTCATCTTAAATTTTTCACTTAACATTTCTTTTACACTTGTGAGTGAGTCACTATCACTAGCAGCGATAATTAGATAATCGACCCAAATTATCAAAATGATCCTTTCTGTTGCAGTTTGTTTGTTATAAACACAGTGATCAGCTGGGTTCTGTGTAAAACCATTTTCACTAAGGTGATCATGCAACATTTTGTTCCAGTTCCTTCCTGACTGTTTCAGGCCGTACAGTGACTTGTTCAGTTTGCAGACTAGTTGCTCACCTGTATCTGACCTGACTTCAAAACCCTCTGGTTGCTCCATGTACACTTCACAGTCAATAGGAGCATGTAGATATGCTGTTTTGACATCCATCTGATGTAACTCTAAGTCATACTGAGCTGCTAGCTGCATCAAACAGCGTACTGATGTCATATTTGCAGTTGGAGAAAAAGTATCCTTATAGTCTATTCCTGCCACTTGACTATACCCCTTTGCAACATATCTTGCCTTGTATGTCTCAGTCTCATCTGAATTGTTTTTGACCGCATAGACCCACCTGCCCCCGACTGCATTTTTACCCTCTGGCAGTGTGGTCAATGTGAATGTATCATTTTCCCTAAGGGAATCCATCTCCTCCTTCATAGCAGTAGCCCAAATCTCTGATTTTGGTGAAATCATTGCTTCTTTGAAGGTTTTTGGTGCATTGCACATTACTCTGTAGCAGTAGTCAACACTAGGTGGTATCTGGTCATCACCCTTCACTTTACACTCATAGTCTTTTAAGTACTGGGGCTTCTTCCTCGCTCTGTCTGGATAGCGTGGACTCTGACTATCTGAAGTCTCGATTTGCACATCTTGTGTCTCTTCGGAATTTTGATCTGCCATCTTGGCTTTTGGCATGGGGGATTCAAATCTCATGATCATCATCACTCATTTCCAAATCTGTCTGAGTTTGGCGTTCGACTACACCTTTTGTAACGAACTTGACTAATCTGTTTTTAAGAACTTTTCCAGTGTCTGGGTAGTAGACTAGGTATGCTGGACTATTTTTATCATACCCGACAAAAATACCCTTTTCACATCGAGAGTCCTACTTTTTCTTGTTCTGTCTGTATGCATAGCAAACAGATCCAAATTCTTTCATCTTTGAAAGATCAGGCTTTCTCCCAGTAAACATGTAGTGTGGAGTCTGTCCTACACGCTTATTGTAACACCTATTGCGAATTACTGCAGCAGTCATTACAGCATATGTCCACAATTTCTTTGGTAGGTTGCTCTCAAGTAGCATGCATCTTGCCATTTCAAACAGTGTTCTCCAATTTCTCTCAGCGGTCCCATTTTGATGGGGTGAGTAAGGGGCTGAAGTTTCATGTCTTATGGCATTCTTACTGAGCAGTGACTGGAACTCTTTGGCTGTGTACTCTGTGCCATTATCTGACCTGACACACTTTATTTTTCCATAAGGGGCCACATCAGCAATAAACTTCTCAGTAGCTTTTACAGTATCACTTTTTGCTTTTAGGAAATACACAAAAACTGCCCCTGAATAATCATCCGTAAATGCTAGAGTATATCTGAACCCATCTTTCGCCTCTGGCTCAATAGGGCCAGCCAAATCAGTGTGCACAAGCTCAAGAGCTGCTTTTGCCTTTTCATCAGGCTCTCTGTTTCTGCTCTGAACAATTTTTCCCTGTGTGCAGATTTCACAGTTGAGGGTAGATTTGTCAATCTTACCTGTGATTTTCCTTCCCTCTGTCACATTTTCTAACTTTGACACATCCTCAAAATTACAGTGGCCAAGAATTTTGTGCCATGTGTGAATATCATAGCACCCATGACATCCATCATCATTTTCATCACTTACAGTGTTAAGATAGTAAAGTCTATCGTACTCCTCGATGTCAAAAGTGGTACCGTTCTTGTGGATGAGCTTGTTACACCCCTGTCGAAAGTTGACTGAAGCTCCGTTGGCTGTCGCTGCTTTAACAGAGAAAATGTCCTGTGGAAACGACGGCACGTATAGCGCCTTCGTCAGCGTTGTTTTCACCCGACGACCCGTGTTGTCTCTCAGGTAAACCTCCGCTGCACCTCTCCTCTCCGCGACACCATTCGTTCTTGTTCCGTCAGCCAGCTCCACGGAATGTTTTTCCGGTTTGAAAGTCTCGTCAAACTCCTTAAACTTCCCGATGTCCGTGACTATATGTGACGTTGCTCCCGTATCAACCATCAGCCCTTTCTGTTTCAGTCCACGAACCTGACAGTCACTTATTTTGAATGCAAATGTGTGGCCTTCAGCATCTGTTGCTTGTTTCACATTGTCTCTTCTTTTTCGTCTGCAATTTGCGTCAGTATGAGTGGAGCGCTTGCAAAAACTACACCACTGTCTCCGTTCTCTGTGCTCTCCAGTAACGGTACATTCCCGGGCCTTGTGCCCTTTCTGGCCACAGTTGAAGCAGGTTATCTCGGTCCCTTTATCTCTTCCTCTTGGCCAGCTAACTGTAATGTTACTTGCCTTCATCACGTTGTCGTCAGTGGAAATGGCGCTAAACTTCTCGGTGCTTTCATAGCTCCTCAACTTGGTTTTGAACTTGCCATAAGTTGTCGGCTCGTCACTCTGCGTTAAGTGGATGGCAAACGGCTTAAATGATTCGGCCAAACCTTTCAGAATCATTGCAATCAACAGCCCGTCACTTAGTCTCTTCAGCATTCCTCAGTGCTGTAATAGCCGTCTCAGCACGAATGATATAATCCGTAACACTTTCGTCACTGGCTTTCTGAAGAGAAGTTAGCTCAGTGTAGAGGCTAATCACACGTGGCTTCCCTTTACCTGCATAATGTTCCCTCAATATCTTCAACGCTTTTCTCCCATCATCTGCTGCTTCTCTCATTATCAGGGAAAGACTTTTATCATCCAAAACCTGTATCAATTCGGCGTAGGCTTCTTCATTTTTCTCTCCGTCTTCTTCATCTTCATCCACGCTCAATATGGTGGCCTTTAGCCCTAGCAAACGCAAGTGTCCCAAAAACTTCGTCTCCCATAACTCTTAGTTTTTTTCATCTCCGTCGAAACATAATCTATTCCATCGGCTTCCATGTTCCCTCCTGGGCCCATAACCTGTTGGTGCTGTCATCTTCAGGACAGGAATACCGGCTTACTTAACGGAGGAATAAACACACATGTTCATCGTTGGTGTTTTAACTAGAACGCGGGAAAATGCCCTTTCTTTATTTTCGCACATGCGCAGTTGTACATCTCTCATAGGGCATAACTGTACCAGTGTAAGAACACAATTTATAACATATTAGTCTATATGTTAACACAATTTATTGCGTCTTTGTCCGCCTCCTCACATTACTTTTTCTTTCCTGTGAGTGCAATTATTGATCTATTTGTAAATATGTTCCTTTTTAGGAAGCGCGATTGATTTTTGTTTCTCGAGAAGTCGGATTATGCATGATGTAATTGGGTGCTGATGATTAGTTTCAAGACATAAGGCTGTACCAAACAACACAACTGTGTGATTTATTTGCATTATAATGAGATTAAGAATGTTCATTCCAGCATATTGCAGGACGCCTAACCAGAAGAACTGACAGGTTAAGGCTATATCGATTCAATGTGGTTTACATTTCTCACAGCAACCTAGTTATCAATAGTCAATTTAATCCGACAGCACAGCATCACCATGGAAACTTTCCAGACAAAAATAAGACGCGCCATTCACCAGATATTAGACCGTGTAGGCCTATGTTTAATATCAACAATGTAAAATGATGTTTTTCCCCTTCCCGCTTGTTTTTTGTTGTTGTACATGAATATATTGTGTCACTGCCCATGAGTCAATTCTAAAGAGAAGAGAAGGAATTAGTCAAAACCATCAAAATGAAACATTTTTTGAGGTAGGCAAATACAAGCTCCTTCTGCAAGGGATGCTTTAGGCCTATAGTATGGTTTAGGGATGATCAGAACTTCTTGTAATGAGGCCTTGCCTGTCAACTCACATTGGCAAAGCCTAAAATGTTGTTTGCTTTCACTCATGTGGAGTGAAAGTTAGGCTATAGCTCAAATGGTCCTTGAAATCCTCCAAGTATACTAATTTGCAAAAAGTCTATGGAGTAGAAGCTATTGATAAATAGCTTACATTTAAAAGACTAACAAACCAAATCTAATTTACACCACATTATGTAGATGGCCCTCTCTATGTGACAAACTGCCCTTGTCAGTGTGAGTGTGTGTGGTGCTAAAAGGACAGCTCAGCCAAATCAGTCAGGTCAGCCTGGCCTCAGAGCCATACAAACCATACTATACATATTTTTCTGCACCTTCAAGACATATGATATGTACTATGGTCTAGTTACTTTAGACAGAAACAAAAGTAGGGTGGTTGCTCGGGGAGGATGGGTAGGCGTATACCACCACCATCTTGCAATCCAAAGGTTGCGTGTTCGAGTCGCATCAGGGACAACTGTAGCATTTTAGCTAACCCTTCCCCTAACTCTTATTCTAACATAACCCTTTCCACTCAAAGTCCCTGTCATCCTGTATATGGGTTGAAGATGGCAGATTTTGTGATTGATAAGGGCCTAAATTAGAATGCAGTGGCTGTACAGTAACATGCCATGACGTCAGAGCTCAGGTTCTCCACTTCAGAGTGCTGTATGGGTTTCGACTGACAGCCGTTATAAACTTGAGCAAGAAAATGCACCCATCCCTCCCACTAATTGGGCTACTTTTTCACATTTGTTGTTGTCTGAGTGTCACGACTTCGGCCGAGGCTGCCTCCCCTCCTTGTTCAGGCAGGCTTCGGCGTTCGTCGTCACCGGCTTACTAACCACTGCCGCCCCAATCATCATCACAATTGTCTTGTCTTGTCAATCACACACACCTGGTTCCTATCCCCTAATTAGTCTGTTTATAAGTGTTCCCTCTGCCCCCTTGTCCTTGTGGGTGATTGTTATTTGTGAGAGTAGTCTAGCTCGGTGGAGCTACTCATTTACATTTCACATTTACATTTTAGTCATTTAGCAGACGCTCTTATCCAGAGCGACTTACAGTTAGTGAGTGCATACATTTTCATACTGGCCCCCCGTGGGAAACGAACCCACAACCCTGGCGTTGCAAGCGCCATGCTCTACCAACTGAGCTACAGGGGACAAAACAAGGATTAAACTTAGAACAGCAAACAGTGAACTAATATGAAACATAGACAATAACTACTTTGGAATTATATATTTAATAAATAAATTAAATGAATAAATTATAAATTGAATTAAAATAATACATTATATAACATTGAAATTACTTGTTACATAGGCCTATATAAACTAAATCCAAAGCACAAAAAGCAGACAACTCATAAAAAACGAAATACATATAAGAAGTTAGCTATATAAAGTCATGAAAATAATTTACTTACAGATCTAAAAGTGGATCCAATCCTTCTAGAAAGCAATCTTCGTCGGCCGAGTCGAAATCCTCGTTGTCCTAATTGCTCCCCTGATCCGAGTCCGACCACTATTTTATTCAAAGCTTCTATGTCGGTATACTTATTCATAGCTGCCTTCTTTTTAGCTTCCTGTTCGATATTCTTAGTTTTTACCTTTTTTTACCCCCCTTGAGAAGCCATCTTTTATGCTAAAGCGATTAAATTAAAGCAATAATGAAACAAATTAAAATAATGTATGCACTCACTAACTGTAAGTCGCTCTAGATAAGAGCGTCTGCTAATTGACTAAAATGTAAAATGTAAAATGTAGCGTGCGTCTCGTCTCTGAGCCAGGAAGCAATAGTTCGCATTAAGCATAAAAGGTTCTAGGCCTTGCTTTGTCCCACCCAGGTCAACTGCATATCCCTGGAAAGCTTCTCATTGGCTACAAGACTGTCAAGGTGCCATAGTCGCCAATCCCCTGTGTTATGGACGCCTTCAGCGCATAAGCAGGCGATGTCATATCGGTGGACATTTGATGTTGCCTTTCAGTCATATGTCATCAGATAACATAGATTTGTTCCTCCCAACCTAATGATTAATTTCATACCCCCCATGTAGCTATAGCTCAAACACAGACCAAATCGAAGCTTACCTTGTAAGATGTACGCTGTTTGGTGAAAGTGTTGTGTAAAATAAACATTTTGACTCTCAGGGCTGGTGATCTATAACGGTAGGTCACAGGCAGACAAATAAGACCTCCTCGTGATCTGTGGAGTCCCGGCTTTCGGTGTGTATCAACGTATTCCGTGTTTATTTTGTTTATGCTTCACAACTCTAACCGGAATGTAGGTAGCAGCCATCTTGAAATTAGGTCATCGGCTCGGCCTGTCCTTATACATTCGTGTGCCCATATGTGGTAGTAAGTCACACCAAAGATTTTAAGGCACAGGTCAATAGCCAAGATACTCAGCTTTCAGCAGACACCCTGCTTTTGCATATAGGGGCTACCGTTCTCATACCAGACTGAATTGAATTAAAAACAAATACATTTAAGAGGTTAAAAAGCAATATATAGTAAAACATGTTTATTTCAGTCGTCCTCAACATGTTAAAAAGCAACTCATTTCATATAGATGTGAAAGTTGTTTTTCTAATACATTTTTGCTTAATTTTGGAGATGTTTAATGACTAAATTACTCAAATGTAAAATGTAAACACCCTACTACTACTCGTAACATTGTGTTGCCAGGGTAGATTTTCCCCTGTGCCTATGTATTTTTTGATATCGTTACAGTGTATTTGCCAGGGATGATAGTTTCCCCTGTGCCTGTTTCGTTGATCGCTATTTGAGCGCATTTGTGTGTCTGCGAAGGAATAAACTCTGTAGTACTCACTGAGTGAGGGAAATGCTGTAAATCGAGAGGAGTCCACGGTTACAAAGATGACATACGTTAAACCCTGGGTTGTCCTGAACAGAATGAGCATATGTTTGTTGTATTGTGAAGAAAATTAGCCGTGGAACACGCACTTGAATGCAATCATGACTCCATTCTATGTGCACCAAAATTACAATCTGTTTGTCTGAATTGCCTTTTGAAAGCTTATCACTGTAAGATCGTAATTTATAACTTAGCTAGCCATGTTGGCAATAGAATAAGCTTTCAAATGACCCAGATTGTGATTTATAATGGAATGTTTTTGGATTGCTTAAACAACGAGAGTAATTGTGTGATGGTGGCGACGCAGGGCTGTGTTCCAAATGAAAAACTACAAGTGTGCTTGCTTCAGTTCCTCAATGGCAAAGCTAGGAGAAAAAAACAAACACCTTATTTCCTTGAGTTATAAAAGTGCATTGAAATTACTTAGGAACTGTGCACAGTTTGGGAAGTTGTGTGGCCACTTGGAGACAGACACCAGTTAGACCTTTTGCTCAAACCTTTGTAATCGTTTTCTTCATATCTTGCACCTTCTCCAAAATGTCAATGAATATTCTTAATATGTTACTGAATGTATCCAAAGTATTTTCTGATTTCTTTATTGACAAATGCTGTGAAAAGTACAGTAAATGTAAAATGCACATAAAATCAACAGCGTAATGTTTTGATTAAGTATTGTGTCAGGTGAACGTTGTGTCCTGACCTTTGGTCTAATAATTTCCCCATAATCTCCAAAGTGTTCTCTTTCAATTGCTACCATGGTCATGCATATGCTTTTTATAATTCTTCTGTTAGAAACATTTCAATTTGGCCCTATACAAACAGCGCCTTCGGAAAGTATTCAGACCCCTTGACTTTTTCCACATTTTGTTACGTTACAGCCTTATTCTAAAATGGATTAAAATTATAATAAATCCTCAGCAATGTACACACAGTACCCCATAATGACAAAGCGAAAACAGGTTTTTAGAAATGTTTGCAAATGTATTACAAATAAAAAACAGAAATACCTTATTTACATAAGGATTCAGACCCTTTGCTATGAGACTCAAAATTGAGCTTAGGTGCATCCTGTTTCCATTGATCATCCTTGAGATGTTTCTACAACTTGATTGGAGTCCACCTGTGGTAAATTCCATTGATTGGACATGATTTGGAAAGGCACACACCTGTCTATATAAGGTTCCACAGTTAACAGTGCATGTCAGAGCAAAAACCAGGCCATTCGGTCGAAGAAATTGTCCGTAGAGCTCAAATACAGGATTGTGTCGAAGCACAGATCTGGGGAAGGGTACCAAAACATTTCTGCAGCATTGAATGTCCCCAAGAACACAGTGGCCTCCATCATTCTTAAATGGAAGAAGTTTGGAACCACCAAGACTCTTCCTAGAGCTGGCCGCCCGGCCAAACTGAGCAATCGGGGGAGAAGATGCCTTGGTCAGGGAGGATGACTTTTACTGAGTGGCTTCTGTCTGGCCACTCTACCATAAAGGCCTGATTGGAGGAGTGCTGCAGAGATGGTCGTCCTTCTGGAAGGTTCTCCCATCTCCACAGAGGAACTCTGGAGCTCTGTCAGAGGGACCATCGGGTTCTTGGTCACCTTCGTGACCAAGGTCCTTCTCCCCCGATTGCTCAGGTGGACTCCAATCAAGTTGTAGAAACATCTCAAGGATGATCAATGAAAACAGGATGCACCTGACCTCAATTTCGAGTCTCATAGCAAAGGGTCTGCATATTTGTTTTTAATACATTTGCTAAAATTTCTAAAAACCTGTTTTCGCTTTCTCAGTTTGGGGTATTGTTGAGGGAAAACATGAATTTAATCCATTTTAGAATAAGGCTGTAATGTAACAAAGTGTGGAAAAATTCAAGGGGTCTGAATACTTTCCGAATGCACTGTATGTGACATTTTAGACACAAAATAGGGGATGAGATTACGGTAAACATTATTAGGCCTATATTCAATCTAAAATGCAACATAGACACACACAGCTTAACACAGACACACAGCCTAACACTAAGTCTGAATTGTACCACAGAAGGCTACACTACTAGTCTAATAACATAGCTTACTTCTAAGGTAGACCTGTACCTGAGTTGGGTTATATTGTAATGTTATGTTTGGTGTTGATTAGTTATTCTAGTGATGGGAGGATAAACTGCACAGACGGAGTGAGCTGCCTGCTAGCCACCTGCACAGCAAGCTAGATGGGACACATTTTTAATTCACTGGTATTTAGCTATGTTTTTATGTAGGGCTGTAGCCACTGAATTCTGGTAGTTTACAATTCAAATAATAAAACCATCACACAAAATTCTCAGCTGGCACAATACAGCCACTACCCTTACCTCAGCGAACGGCGTTAAGCCAACAAACAGTCCTTCACACAGCTAGCTATCATCTCGTCATGAAAACTGGTGGGGACACGTGAATTTGGACCAATCCCTGACAAACCATACAACCAAAATGTAGCTATGAAGCTCTACTTTGTAACCTGTTTTTTGTCGCTGAAAACATCTGAATGACAGAAGCAAAGGAAAAACTCTTGACCTTATATTTCAGTCCAAGGATGTCTGATGACCATAAAACACCCTCAGGATTTTCCCATACTTGTTGACAATACAATGTCACATCGAGCTTACTCTGGTCGCAAAGAGCAAATATGAACACTGATTTCACGGGATTCATAAAAAAGACTGTCCCACAGAATTGAACGTTCAAATCAAGGCACTTACTTTACATTTGGGCTCATATTGCGTAAATATCATAACGTACAGTATTACGATTTTTAGACATGTGTTAACAACCTCCACATTCATGTTTTCAAATGATTTATTATGTATTTTGACAACCACATTATTGACATTTAGTGAAAATAGATTTGATCACTGCTGTTTTTTGTAGAATTATCACTTAGCGTCCATTGTTTGTCGCGTCACCTAACACCCTAATAAAACTGCACATTTTCTCTCAGCCTCATGGAAAAATGTTTTACAATTGCAGGAAGTTAGCTGCTTCCCACCCACCAACGAATTTATGGCTACGCCACTGTGTTCAACACCATAGTTCCCTCCAAGCTCGTCACCAAGCTTGGGACCCTGAGACTGAACACCTCCCTCTGCGACTGGATCCTGGACTTCCTTATGGGCCGACCCCAGGTGGTAAGAGTAGGCAACAACACCTCTGCCACGCTGACCCTCAAAACGAGGCCTCCCAGGGATGTGCGCTTAGCCCCCTCCTGTACTCCCTATTCATCCGTGACTGTGTGGCCACGCATGACTCCAAGTTCATCATCAAGTTTGCTGACGACCAATGTTGGGGGGGGGGTAACGCATTACAAGTAATCAGATTACTTTTATGAGTAACAGAGTAAAGTAACGTGTTACTTTTTCATTGTCAAACAATGCATGCGTTACTTTCAGAATCATATCTCTACTGGGCGAGTGTTTCCATGATCCAATCTCAACTTGTTTCCTCATTTAGTTGTTTGGAGAAATGTCATGACAGCTGTTGCCCATAGAAATGTATAGATGGTGCACCTCTGATCTTTGCCATTGATCACTTCTGTGATAGCAAAGTGGGCTTTCCCGTCTAGTAGCAAGTGTGCCCTCTATACATCTCTATGGGTCCGTGTACATGCGGTCTTTAAACAGAACTGGCGGTTCGAGAGAAAGATTTTGATTGAAAAGATATTAAATCTGTACAGATGTTTGGCTTACAATATTTATATATATATACATTTTTTTTAAACCTTTATTTAAACAGGGAGTTACATTGAGATTAAAAATCTATTTTACAAGAGCGCCCTGTACACATTACAATAAAAACAGAATATTTAAACAACATACACATATACACTACCAGTCAAAAATTTGGACACACCTACTCATTCAAGGGTTTTTCTTTATTTTTACAATTTTTTACATTGTAGAATAATAGTGAAGACATCAAAACTATAAAATAACACATTTGGAATCATGTAGTAAGCAAAAAAGTGTTAAACAAATCAAATTATATTTTATATTTGAGATTCTTCAAATAGTCACCCTTTGCCTTGATGACAGCTTTGCACACTCATTTGATGGTCTTGTAAGAAATTAAGATAATTACATTGTTATTGGCTTGGTTTGGATTATTGAAACAGACATTCCTGTGTTGTGATGTTTTGTCAATGTTTTCCTGTTATTATTTCATTTAGCTGTGGAGTAATGGATGTGTGTACTATTATTTAATTATTATAATTTTACAATTTGACCTTGATGTTGGTTGCTAATGATTAAAATGATGTAAATCTTAATGAATAAAAAGTGAACTATTCAGACAATCTTGGAGATGAGAAGAAATTAATAAAAATAGTTGCAAATTATCCCTGACAGTGTTAGTGTTGTTTCTTTAAGTCTTGCACTGTTCCTGTCTTCCTCTCTACATGCATCCGATTGGAGTTTAGTATATTCAAAGTTGATTTGTTCTCTCTATGGTTTGTCTGAGGACCATGTATGACCTTCCACCAAACAAATGCGACCAATGGACACTTAAAAAACAACAACATTTTAGTAATTTAAAAGACACTCTTAACCAGAGCGTCTTGCAGTAGTACACGCATACATTTTTGAATTGGTCCCCAGTGGGAATCGAACCCACAAACCTAGCGTTGCAAGCACCATGCTCTATCAACTGAGCCACACAACTGAGAACAAACTACCTTTTATCCTAACCTAAATTGGTCATTTCCAGCTCTCCTCAACGACTGGAGGAGCCGAGGATTATGCTGTTGGGAAAGACCGGAGCTGGCAAGCGCAGTGCGGGCAACACCATCCTGGGAGAAGATAGTTTCCGACATCCTGCCGTTCACACGCCGTAGCCAAACACTGCGAGGTCAACACCAAAATGATCATCAAGAAAATAGTTATCGTTACAGACACGCCAGGGATTTGTGACATGGACTGCGCCCCCGGACCTCACGCCTTCGTGCTGGTGTTGAGAGTCGGACGGTTCACCGAAGATAAGTCTGTGGTGAAGAACATAAGAAGCTGGTTTGGAGACGCTGTGTTAAACCATACTGTCCTGCTCTTCACCCATGGTAACGACCTAGAAGAAGGCATGACCATAAGGGACTATTCATCGGTCTTGAGATCACATATTGAGTGTCTCGGTGTCGGATACATTTGTACTCGGTCTTGACTCGGTCTCGGACAGTGAGGACTCATAATGTCTTCCCGAGACCAGCGGAGTAAAAAAACGTATAATTATTCCATTCAGTCAGTGCGTAAAACCGCTTCGCCAGGCCAAATATATACACTTCTTTCTTGAAACATGAATATCTTAAAAGCCTTTATATCTATTATAGACATGTTTGCGCAGTGCGAACCTATAGGCCTTCAGTGTGTGACAGGTTCGTGATTCTGAAACAGCAACCGTAATACCAGCGCACTCGTGTAGTTCAGTGCACTTTTTGTAAAACACGAAGGGCCAGTGGTGTACTGGAGGATATACGCAGGTATAAGCCGTATACCCACTTTTTTTTTTTCAGTGGTCATTGCTTATACTCCCATCTTAATCCCTACTGATGCATATCAAAGTAGTGTAGTGGAGGTATACGACTTATCAATTACGTAGTACAATAGAGAAATCATGCACAAAGTAGCCTACACAATCGCAAAGCACGTGAAATATATTCACATGCGTGCCGCACACAGCCTAGTTTCAGCGGAATATCATCTGCAGGCAGCAAGAGTGTGCAGCTCTTAACTGGTTTTGACATCGGTAGGGTAGGAAAGACGTTTCAATTTATGATATCTACCAGTAAATGCTAACTAAGGCAACAATGGGTATGCAAACCAGGTATTGAAAAAGTTTAGTCCTAAGTGTTGGTTAGTAGGCTTTTTGTGATGCGCAATTGTAATCATGCGCTGATTGCATCAGGGGCTTCTAGATGGATGGGCCTGGGTGGACAGAGGCCCACCAACTGGGGAGCCAGGCCCTGACAGGCCCACCCAATCAGATTGATGTGGTTTAAGTATTGTTGTGGACATATTCCCCCCCCCAAAAAAAAAAAAATTGTGTGATTTTGAGAGTGAAAATCTGAAAAATCTAAAGGAAAACTAAAGAAAACATAGGAAAACATAGGAGTTTTCACACTGAGTGCCTTTCCTTCGTTTCGGAAATGGAAAAATTAGAGCATACCCACTTCTCCTGGCACCACTACACCACTGCATAGGGCCGATGGAAAGACAGCAGTCACATACAGCATGATGTTTAAGAATAAGCAGTCCATAAACTTGGACATAATAAGCCAGCAGGTCCCAATCATAAGAATACAAAAACACAACCATTAAGCATTTCCCAATCGAAATGTACAAGTATTACTTGCCATTGCAAAAACATTTTACGTTTAGCACACCAAGTAACCAGTGACCTAAAGTTTAAAGTGGAACTGACAGCGTTTTAACTACTTTGCAGATATGAAACAAACAGACAATCATAATATCAGTAAAAAATATCTAATTCCCAGTTTATGCTTCAAAAAACAACTTTATAAGAGGTTTTAAAAATAGGTTATATTTGACTCAATGTTCCGTGACATACACTTAGGCATTGTTGGCAGAATAGATGGATGCAGTTCAATGCATGATTAATATAATTCACCAAAACATTTATTGGTAGTCCCAAAAATATTGCTATCATGTTGTAAATCACAGCTGGCCTGGTACAATGTTTGCTGCCTCCATTCGGGATACACTGTTTCAGTTTCAATGACTCAATATTCTGGACAAAAACGGACAAATGTAACTAAGGCTGGGAATGTCAATACAATCAAACTAGCAAGGGCAATGATCACAAGTCAGTCATAATGTCGCTAATAGGCTAGCATATCTATTTATGTAGCAAGCTAAAAACACGGAGCCTAACGTTAACTAGATAGCTAGCTAGCTGCTAGGAAGATGTCAGGCCATTGGAGGAGTGGGTGAGTGACTGACTATTTCCCCTCATATCGTTTTTTGGTGGCGATACACAGCTAGTGATGGTTAGCTAGCAAGAACTTGAACGACTGTTATACAGTTAGCATATCTCTTCCGTTCGCAAATTCACTCTGCCTATCAACTCTGATTTGAGAGCACTGTCGTTTGAGTGTGCCAGAGTGCAGAACAACTGATCAATTTACGAACGTGCAACACCTGCTGAATATGACCGGTGTCAGTAAACATAGGCAAAAAGTAATAGTTAGTCAAGAACGCTCTAGATAACATGTAAACAGCCTAACCAGCTCTGCTATGGTGAGTAAAATGGTCAGAGTGTAGCTGGAAGTAGCTAGCTAGCAAGCTAGCCAACATTAGCCAGTTAGCTTGGGTGCTTGGTTGGGACAAGCATGCATTGGCAGTCAAGCTACAGAAGGACGAGGAGGCTACAATTCCCCATCGTTTATCAGTGACATTTTTATGGCCAACTTGCTGAAAACATTTGAGAGGGTTTATGCAATGTTCCTTTGTTAGATTTTAGCTCATCGTGCTCTGGCTAACATTAGTTGTTGATCTTGTTGTTGTTAATGTGCATAACTGAGGGAGAGAGAGCCTACCATTTCATGGTTGTTTGATCAATAGGACTGTAAAGTTCCCAAATGTAAGAGGACATATTTGCAGAAATCCATTCCGGTGTATTTTTCTGGCTTTTGGTGAATACATTTTAATGATCTAAAGTCGCGCTGATGCAACTGCCTGTAAACACACAGTCCAGTTCAAAGTGAATGCCCTGTGGCAAATGGCTTGTTTATAGCACACTGGTCTGTGTAGACTCCAGTTCTGGACAAGACAGATGTTTCTATTCGTTTTTATTTACTGTAGTGTCTATTAATTGTCTAAACGCACGGCCGCTTTCCCATTCTATATTGCTATAGAATTTTCACAAATGCCTTAGTATACATAATTCCCAAACATTCTAAGAATTTATGAAAACGTGAAAATGGCCATATCTAAGTGGTCACTTGTCAGATATGTAAAAAAATATATGTCATATTCTTCCTGGGGGTGTATATGAACAGATTTTAATAAGATTTCATGTTGCTAAAATGCTGTCAGTTCCACTTTAAATGCAACAATGTTTCACCCACATAAGTTATTTGCAAAGCGATTGCTAACAACACCAAGCATGCAATAAAAAACACAGCTCCACTCACCAGATGATGATCATTTGAAACTTAACTTATTGTTGAAAGTTATTCTTGAAAAGGAGAAGCTAACAAATTAGCAACAAGATCCTCTTTGATAACACCTGCTGCAGCCGCTGCAAACTACCCGAAAACAAAAGCTAGCTAGCTAGACCATGGGAAAACTACTGCTTGCTATTGTGGAGTGACCAGTTCGCCTTCAAGAAGGCCTAAGTTTCCATATGTTTTTGTAAAAATGGTCCCACTCATTAAGTCAAAATGTGATTGGTTGATTCCACTGCCACTCCAACATTTAGCCATAATATACTTCAATGGCAGATGCATTTATCTAGGTTCTGATGGCCTAGCCATTGGCGGATTTAGCTAGCTAGATTTATCTCCCCAGAGACCAGCAAAGAAAAATCCTGATTGGAACTTTTTTTTTGCTATTCAGTGTTAACACTTTCCTTTCCAACAAAAACTGAAGCGATTAAATCAGAACATAGTTGAAAATAATAATATCATTATCATTATTACTATATTATTTTAATCATTATTTTACAAATCCTTAGCCCTTCTCTGAAGGCATAGAAGACCCATTGTTCCCCACTGTATTTGGGTTAGTAATAATTTGTAGAGTGGCTCTATTTTCCATCAGCATGCATTTCTTCACTATTTAGAATGTCTAAAGAATCCATATGTTGTTCTGAAATATGAACACATAAATACTGGACATTGTGAAGTGTTATTATGATGGTAATTTGACAACATTACAATCATGGTATTGAATTGGACTCGCATTTTTCTGGTCTCAGTCTTGACTTGGTCTCGGACCCCTTGTTCCCCTCCCGGTCTCGACTCGGTCTCACCCACCCCCCGCCCCCCCCTCTGGTCTTGGTCTTAACTCGGACTCGATTTGCTCAGATCTTGGTCTTGAATCGGTCTCGCTTTAGGTGGTCTCGAACACAACACTGCCAAAAATAGAGAAGAAGTTTAGGCCCTGTACACAGCAGAGGACCTTGTTCCAGGTGCTGACTCTGGTTGGAACAACTGAGTATTCAAACACGTAAAAAATAAAATATTATTAGAAAGACAATGATCAGCCTTGATTCTTTTATTTTCCCCCTCAAAAATGATCTAGACAAGGTAAATTGTTGTCTCTCCAAGTGCGTCGTTTTTGTATGTGTTTTGGATAGTAGGTAAACATACTGTACTAGATTCCATCAGTAGAGTCCATTAAATATAATGTAATGTTTGATAATACCACAAGAGAGCAATGTGGTCTTTGCAGAATCTCATACGCTCTCCAGTGCCTGGCAGGCCACTGCTGGAGAGGCTTTCGGAAAGCTCCCAGGTCTTTTGAGTTGAATCTGTGCCTGAAATTCAATACTTGACCGAGGGACCTTATAGATAGATGTATGTATGGGGGATAGAGGAGAAGGGGTAGTCATTAAAAACCATGTCAACCCCTATTATTTCACACAGAGTGAGTCCATATAACTTATTATGTGATTTGTTAAGCCACATTTTACTTCTGAACTAATTTAGGCTTGCCTAAACAAAGACGATGAATATTTATGCAACGACTATATTTTTAGTTATTACATTTTTATTAATTTGTATAATTTTCTTGTCACTTTGACATTATGGAGCATTTTGTGTAGGCCAATGACAAAAAATTACAATTAGATATATTTAAATCCCACTTTGTAATGTAACAAAATGTGAATAAAATGGTGTGTAGACTTTCTATAGGCACTGTAAGTATTCTTATATGGGTACTCCTGAAACCTATAAGTAACATATACGTGGTATACTATATGTCTTATAAGAAGTAGGCCACAATCATACACATGCATTAAGAGCCATATGTTTTACTTACACTACCGGTCAAAAGTTTTAGAACACCTACTCATTCAAGGGTTTTTCTTTATTTTTACTATTTTCTACATTGTAGAATAAAGTGAAGACATCAAAACTATGAAATAACACATATGGAATCATGTAGTAACCAAAAAAGTGTTAAACAAATCAAAATATATTTTATATTTGAGATTCTTCAAATAGCCACCCTTTGCCCTGATGACAGCTTTGTTATATTGATAGGTGCGTGAATTGGACCATATTGCTGTCCTGCCTGAGCATTCAAAATGTAACAAGTACTTTTTGGTGCCAGGGAAAATGTATGGGAGTAAAAGGTACATATATTCTTTAGGAATCTAATGGAGTAAAAGTCAAAGTTGTCAAAAATATAAGTAATAAAGTAAGTACAGATACCCCAAAAAACTACTTAAGTATTATTTCAAAGTATTTTTACTTAGATAATTTACAACACTGCATATCTGTAAGAAACATTAATTACTGTATATACGAATCATACATTTGTCTGTTTTCTTAGGAATTAGGCTATTTATAATTGACTTTATAACTTGGTATAAATCCTGTCCATTTGGGATATAGTCAGTGCCTTTTGGGGGCCTTAAGTGAGATTTGATCAGGGGCCCCCACACCTCACGGGTAGAACATCTTAGTTGTATTGTGGCACACCTCGTTTGTCAGTGGCGGACGGCTCGCTTGGGTCTCTCTGAGCTCTTCCGTTGTCTGTTGTCATCCACAACACACTCTTGCAGATACTACATTCTTCATCGTCTCTGTGTCCTCCAGCAAGTGGAGAGAACAAAGAGAGGGAAGAAAAGAGGGATGGGGGGTTCAAATTTACAGGCCGTGCTGGGGGACATGATACCTGTGCTGAAAGGCAAGTGGGCAGGCATCACCGCAGACATCTACATGGGCCTCTGCCACTACTTCTTGCAGTACTTGAGGAACACCTTGTTTCCATAAACCATTCCATAGACATTCCCTTCCTAAACCAGACTATAGAGTCTCTCTCTCTCTCTCTCTCTCTCTCTCTCTCTCTCTCTCTCTCTCTCTCTCTCTCTCTCTCTCTCTCTCTCTCTCTCTCTCTTGTAAAGTAGACAGTCGACATGGTTTATACTCTATAGTGCCTTCTCAACAGATACTGTTGTTAGAGGACTGACTGTGATAGAAAGTAGTGCTATAGATTCTTAATTCCCATCCTCATTTAGAAAAACTGTATAATTTGTAACAATGTAAAGATATTAAAGCACATTTGATTACTATGCTAGTAGTTCTTGCATAAGCAAATGTTATGTGTGGGGTTCCCGTAGTTTAATCCAGTAAAAGTACTTTCTGTAGTGCATCTTTCAGCCCATATGCTGCCTGACACCCAGTCATTTATCACTTTATTTAGGCTACTCAATATCTTATAGCTAGGTCTATCATGCAAACATGTCATGCAAACAAACACTTCTTAATCATTGCCTCAGACCACTCGTAGAACAGTTAAGTGCGTCATTAGATGACTTTTTGCCCTCATCCTTGCTTTCCTTGCTTCGCTTGTTTGTAAAATTGCAATCTTCGTATTTATTTTCAACTATGAAGTTATCTGCAGTCACAGAGACACGATAAACATTTTGATTCAATGTTTAGCTGAGATCTAATGTGTGTAAGTGACACCGGACGGCAAAACATCATCTAACGAAGCTCTTATCTGTTCTATGAGTGGTCTGAGGCAGTCGTTTACTTACCAGCGTTTTCAAGTACAACTTTAGCAACAATGGTTTTGCGAAACAACTCAGAGATATAACGATGCTCCTCCAAAGGGTTTAACGTTGAATTTAGCCTTAAAGCGCCAATCAGCAATGAAAACAATAACAAAGCATTTCCCCGCCACTATATCAGTAAAAAGCTGAGGGATGGGGCTAGAGAAATGTAACCACGTTCAAATTCATAGACAGAGCTATGGATGCAAGGTCTGACCATTCATGATATAAAAATTATAGTTTTAACCATGTGTTTATTTTTTTTATTTTTTCTACATTGATTTTGTTTACAAACATTGGAGTAAAACAAGCTTTTATTTTGGGTTCTGGTGGGGTACGATAGTTGAACTAAGCTCATGAGGCATTTGTAAGTTATATTCTTCAAATATCAATGGGTACATACAGTATCATACATTTATAAGTCTAAAATGTAGCAACTGCAGATTGCCTCTTTAAGATGATTATGGGAAACAGGTTGTCTTGTTTCTAATCTCATACCCAGCCAGCTCTCTCTCAAACCGAATATGCAGTAGCAATTGAGCCTGGAGACGAGGTTACCTTGTTTCATGTAATAGCATAGATATTGACTTAATGTATGATATATCATATTTGCCTAAGAGCTGGCGCAGTTTATGGTTTAAATTGTCTTGTTCAAGTGGGTATACACCGTACAATGGGTTATTGTGAATGTGAGACACATCTGCTGGTTTCTCAGTACATCTTTAGTCATTTAGCAGAAACTGTTATCCAGAACAATTTGGGTTAACTGCCTTGCTCAAGGGCACGTCAACATATTTTTCACCTAGTCGGCTCGGGGATTCAAACCAGCGACTTTTCGGTTACTGGCCCAAGGCTCTTAATTGCTAGGCTACGGAGGGACACCTCTATATCACAGTGTAACGTAACCTAATGAAAGATAAAATCACCAGCTTTAATTGTGAGCAAAAGTTGTTATTTTTCTGCCACCTCACAGTTCGGGAAAGACTGTGTAAAATAACAGATTTATCTGGTCTGATCAGACACCAGACAATGGCAATGGTACCAAAAATCAGAAAACCATGATAGTGTTAACCTGCTTCTAAACAGTGAAGTAATATGATTGATTGAATTTATTACATAATAAAAAAAATTGTACGCTGCTCTAGCCAGAGACAACATTACATACAGTGTCTATAGAAAGGCTATTCCCGCTTGAACTTTTTTTTCCCACAGTCATCCTTCTGATTTGAGCTGCAGGACAGGACGGAAAATGTTTAGGGATGTCACCATTAGTCCATTGGTGATTTGGATGTGATGGAAGAAAACTGAGGATGGATCAACAACATTTTAGTGACTCCACAATAATGACCTAAATGACAGAGTAAAAAAAAAAAAAAGAATATATACAGAAGAAAAATATTCCAAAACATGCATGTTTATGCAACAAGGCACTAAAGTAATACTGAAAAAAAAAACACTGCCTTATAACCTAAAACACAAAGCCAAATCTACAAAGCCAAGACAATGAATGTTCCTGAGTGGCCAAGTTACAGTTTTGACTTAAATCTGCTTGAAATCTATGGCAAAACTTCAAAATTGCTGTCTAGCCATGATCCCCAACACATTGACAGAGCTTGGAGAATTTTTTAAATAGTAATATTGCACATTACAGGTGTGCAAAGCTCTTATGAGACTTACCCCAAAAAATGTACAGCTGTAATGACTACCAAAGGTGTTGTAACGTAGACGCAGGGAGTCAGGAAGCAGGTGCAGTCATGAAGGGTGCCAGGTGTGCGTAATGATGGTTGCCAGGAACGGTGGTCAGCAGACCGGCGACGTCGCCGGAGGGAGGGCGCGGGAGTAGACGTGACAGTACACCCCCCGACGTGCGGCTCCAACCGCAGGACGACGCCGGCCAGGAGGACGGCCCCGAGGGTGAGGAGCGGGCCGGTCCGGACGGCAAAGGTGGACATCTCGGATTATGTTGAGATCTAGAATGTCGTCCACCGGAACCCAACACCGCTCCTCTGGACCGTACCCCTCCCAGTCCACCAGATACTGGAGTAGACCCCCACGACATCTGGAGTCCAGGAGGGATCTGACGGCATAGGCGGGACCTCCCTCGATGTCCAGGGGAGGCGGAGGGGTGTCATGGGGGACGGCATCAGCCAGGGGACCAGGAACCACCGGCATGAGTAGGGAAACGTGAAAAGAGGGTGAGATCCGGTAGTTAGTGGGAAGCTGTAGTCGGTAAGTTACCTCATTGACCCTCTGGAGGACTTTGAATGGCCCCACAAACTGGGGGCTTAGCTGCCGGCAGGGCAGGCGGAGTGGGAGGTTCCTGGTGGAGAGCCAGACGCTATCACCAGGATGGAAAACGGGTGCCTCACTGCGGTGGTGATCTGCCTACTCCTTCTGGTGGTGGACGGCGCGTTGGAGCCTCTTGTGGGAAGCGTCCCAAACCTCCTCTGCGCATTGGAACCACTCGTCCACCACATGGGCTTTGGTCTGGCTCGGGGTCCACGGGGCCGGCTGGTACCGCAGGACACACTGGAAGGGAGATAACCCGGCGGAGGAGTGACGAAGTGAGTTCTGGGAGTACTTCGCCAAGGGAAGAAACCAGGCCCACTCTCTCTGCCGGTCCTGACAGTGACACCTCAGGAACCTCCCCAGCTCCTGGTTGGTCCTCTCCACCTGCCCGCTGGACTGAGGCCGGTACCCAGACGTGAGGCTGACTGTGACCCCCAGCTTCTCCATGAAGGCTCTCCATACTCGCAACGTGAATTGGAGATCACGGTCGGAGACGATGTCCTCCGGAAGGCCATAGTGCCGGAAGACCTGCTGGAACGGTGCCTCAGTGACCTGGAGAGCGGTAGGGAGACCAGATTGAGGGATAAAACGGCAGGATTTGGAGAATCTGTCCACAACAACCATAACAGTGGTGAAACCATCAGACAGAGAAAGATCAGTAACAAAATCTATAGACAGATGGGACCAAGGCTGCTGTGAAGAAGGAGCTTCCCTACAGGTGCGTGCCAGGGGAGACTTGGTTTGAGCACATACGGAGCAGGAGTTAACGTAGCAGGTGACGTCCTGCGCCAAGGTGAGCCCCCAGTACTTAACGGAGATGGATTGAGTGGTGCGGGTGATACCTGGGTGTCCAGCGGCAAGGGATGTGTGCGCCCAGGTCAATAGCCAATCCCTTACCTCCATGGGAACATAGGTGCGCTCCGGAGGACAGGTAGCAGGTGCGGGTTCCCTCGCCAGAGCCTGGGGATGTCCACGTCTATGTCCCAAAGCACGGGGGCAACGATTTGGGAGGGTGGTATGATGGGCGCACTCAGGATCGGAACCTCTCCTGAATCGTGGAGAAGGGACATCGGCTTTGATGTTCTTTAAACCTGGGCGGTATGACAGGGTGAAGTTGAATCTAGTAAAGAAAACCTTGCTTAGCACGAGTTCAGCCGCCTCGCTATCCGTATGTACTCCAGGTTCCGATGGTCGGTGAGGATTAGAAATGGGTCCGTGGCACCGTCCAGCCAGTGTCTCCACTCCTCTAATGCCAACTTCACTGCCAGGAGCTCCCGATCAACCGATGTCATAGTTCCTTTCTGCAGGAGACAGTTTTTTAGAGTAGTATGCACATGGATACAATTTTTGTGGATTACTTTGACGTTGTGACAGGATGGCCCTCACACCCACTTCTGAGGCATCCACCTCAACCAAGAAGGGCAGCGCAGGATCTGGGTGTTTCAGCATCGGGGCGTAGGTGAAACGCCCCTTCAGTAGGCAGAAGGCCTCATCGGCTGCAGGATTCCATACCACCTTACGGGGACCACCTTCGAGGAGAGAGGTGAGAGGAGAGGCGATGGAGCTGAAGTTCCTAATGAAGCGGCGGTAGAAATTGGAAAACCCACAAAAAAGTCCCTTTATGGTGGTTGGGACTGGCCATGACCTCACTGCATCTACCTTCCTCTCCTCCATAACCACTCCCTGCAGGCTGATCTGATATCCCAAGAAGGAGACGGCGGTCTGATGGAACTGGCACTTCGCCGCTTTGACGTACAGATGGTTCTCCAGGAGGCGTTCCAGAACTACCCGGACGTGGGCAATGTGCTCCTTCAAGGTGGCCGAGTAGATCAGGACGTTGTCGATATACACAACCACCTGACGCCCAAGCATGTCTTGAAACACCTCGTTCATAAATTCCTGGAACACAGATGGAGCATTGGCTAATCCATAAGGCAAGTACTCGTAGTGCGCAGATATTGTGTTGAAGGCCGTCTTCAATTCATCCCCCTCCCAGATGCCGATCAAATTGTAGGCACTCCGCAGGTCCAGCTTAGTAAAAAACCGGGCCCCGCGGAGCTGTTCAATGGCGGCCGGCACCAACTGGAGGGGGTAGCGGTACTTGGTGGGATGGCATTGAGACCTCTGTAATCAATACATGGACGAAGACCCCCCTACTTCTTGGCCACGAAGATGAAACCTGCTGATGCAGGGGAGGTGGATGGGCGGATGAAATGCTGTTGGAGAGCCTCCTGGATTTACTCCTCCATAGCCTTGGTTTCAGCCACCGACAAGGGGTAGATGCGGCTGCGCGGAGGCGCAGAGTCAGTTAGCAGGTCGGTGGCATAGCCCCAGGGGCGATGAGGAGAGAGACAGGGTGCGCAGGTCTTGGAGAAAATCTCCCGGAGATCCTGGTAAACCTTTGGGATGTCAGCCTGGAGAGCAACCACAGGACTAAGGGAAAGCAGGTCTTCCGACATCTGGGTGCCCAGGCCGTGATCTCAATCATCGACCAGGAGATGGTGGGGTTATGGCATTGGAGCCACGGGAGGCTGAGGATGACTTTCTGTACGGGTGCCTGGATGATGAGGAAGGGAAGGTTTTCTTGGTGCAGGGGTCCCACGGTGATGGTGAGTGGTGCTGTGATGTGTGTGATTATCCCATATCCCAGTGGTTGGTTATCCAGTGCTTGTACCGGAAACGGAGAGGAGAGCGGGTATGATGTTATGTTCAGGGAGGAGGCAAGGTCCTGGTCAATAAAATTCCCCACGGCACCGGAGTCCACTAGAGCTGTAGAAACAACACATGAGGTACAGCCAGCTTGTGAAATCTGTACTAAAAAGGGTTTGGTGGAGAGTTACGTTGAAATACTCACACCTACCCCAGGAGACGGATGATCACTGGACCGTCCCTCTGCTCTAGTGACTCTCGGGTTAGAACGTAGCGGACACCGTTCAACCTGGTGCCCCTCCTGACCACAATAGGGACAGAGCCCCAGCTGTTTCCGACGGCGTCACTCAGCCACGGGAGGCGCCTGGCCCCTACCTCCATGGGTTCAGACTCTGACTCAGATCGGTCAACGAAGGAGGGAGAGAGGCGATGGGAGTGCTGATGCTCCCGAAGGAGATTACCCAGATGGATGGCCATCGCGATGAGTGCGTCCAATGAGAGGGTGTCGTCTCGGCATGCCAACTCCGTCTGGACCTCCTCGCGTAATCCTCTTCTGAATAAGGTGCGGAGCGCCGGCTCATTCCATCCGCTGGATGCTGCTACTGTACGGATGGTGAGGGCGTACTCCGCAGCGGTCTGGTCCTCCTGCCGTAGTTGGGGTAGACGCTCACCCCCCTCTCTGCCCTCCGGTGGATGATCGAAGACTCCTCTGAACAGAGCCAAGAACCACCCAGCTGCTCCTCTCCCAGATGGCTGTAGCCCACTCCAACGCCCGCCCGGTCAGCAGGGAGATAACCGTGGCAACCTTGGACCTCTCGGTGGTGGGGGCTCCCGTTTGATGAGCATAATAGAGGGAGCACTGGAGGAGGAAGCCACAGTTATCATATTTGTCCGGGAGGGACAAACGGGCATCGCTGACCTGGGCAGACTGCTAAATGGGCTGGGGTGCTGGCTCGCTGGGTAGACTTATGGTGGAAGATCCTCCGCTCGTTGGGGGTGATGCCCCTTGAGGAAGATCTACACTTTGAAGAACGTGGAGGACCTCATTCAGTTGCGCCAGCTGGTCGTGGTGTTGGCAAAGTACAGTGAGGGAAAAAAGTATTTGATCCCCTGCTGATTTTGTAAGTTTGCCCACTGACAAAGAAATGATCAGTCTATAATTTTAATGGTAGGTTTATTTGAACAGTGAGTGACAGAAAAACAACAAAACAATCCAGAAAAACGCATGTCAAAAATTTTATAAATTGATTTGCATTTTAATGAGGGAAATAAGTATTTGACCCCTCTGCAAAACATGACTTAGTACTTGGTGGCAAAACCCTTGTTGGCAATCACAGAGGTCAGACGTTTCTTGCAGTTGGCCACCAGGTTTGCACACATCTCAGGAGGGATTTTGTCCCACTCCTCTTTGCAGATCTTCTCCAAGTCATTAAGGTTTCGAGGCTGACGTTTGGCAACTTCAGCTCCCTCCACATATTTTCTATGGGATTAAGGTCTGGAGACTGGCTAGGCCACTCCAGGACCTTAATGTGCTTCTTCTTGAGCCACTCCTTTGTTGCCTTGGCCGTGTGTTTTGGGTCATTGTCATGCTGGAATACCCATCCACGACCCATTTCCAATGCCCTGGCTGAGGGAAGGAGGTTCTCACCCAAGATTTGATGGTACATGGCCCGTCCATCGTCCCTTTGATGGGGTGAAGTTTTCCTGTAATGATGGGCTGCCAGGACTGGTGGTTAGTAGACCAGCGACGTCGAGCACTGGAGGGAGGGAGCGGGAGTAGACGTGACAGGTGTTTCTAACATGTATTGACTCAGGGGGGTGAATACTTATCTAATCAAGGTATATAATTGTTGACAAAACAAATGACAATTAAATCAATTTGAATCCCACTTAGTGACACAACAAAATGTGAAAAAAGTTAAAGGGGGTGTAGACTTTCTATACACTTAAGAACACCTGCTCTTTCCATGACATAGACTGATCGGGTGAATACAGGTGAAGGCTATGATCCCTTATTGATGCCACTTCAATCAGTGTAGATGAAGGGGAGGAGACAGGTTACAGAAGGATTTTTAAGCCTTGAAACAATTGATCGGCCTAATGAATACACCCCTGATCATGCATAAACACAGTTCACTTTCATACGTAGCAGACACGTTGTATTCATTATAGCCTCTCACCTTTTCCCTTCGTTTGTGGACTTCAATGAACAACACATTAGCTGTATGTGACCAGGCGAAAAAACCTTTCCAAACCATGTCATAACCGCTACACACAGCCTACATCGTTGTCCCCATATTAGCTAAAGTAACGTCCTAGTCAACATAGCTAATAGAACTAATGCGTTAGTAAACCCGCTACAATCATGCAGTAATGTTACAGTGTATAGTCAGTAAGCAGTTAGACCGGCAGGCCCTGGTGGCAATAAATTAATAAAACCAAAAGCTTACCTTGACTTGGAAGAGTTCCAGTGTTGTGTTGGATAGTCATAGCCAGCTAGCTAACATAGCATCCCTCTGTTTGAGCCGGGTGTTTGAGTAACTAAACTAGCCAGCTGCATTTGCTAGCTAAGTAAGTGAAACTGAAAGTGATTTTTTTTTTTGAAATCTCTCTCTCTCTTGCTTCTCCTTCATTTTTGAATAAAATAATTTGTTGAAAACTGTTAAACTATTGTCTTTCTCTCTCTTTGAGTCAACTACTCACCACCTTTTATGCACTGCAGTGCTAGCTAGCTGTAGCTTATGCTTTCAGTACTAGATTCATTCTCTGTTCCTTTGATTGGGTGGACAACATGTCAGTTCATGCTTCAAGAGCTCTGATAGGTTGGAGGACGTCCTCCGGAAGTTGTCATAATTACTTTGTAAGCCTACGGAAGGGGGTGAGAACCAAGAGCCTCCTAGGTTTTGTATTGAAGTCAATGTACCAAGAGGAAGACGGAAGCTAGCTGTCCTCCGGCTACACCATGGTGCTACCCTACAGAGTGCTGTTGAGGCTACTGTAGACCTTCATTGCAAAACAATGTGTTTCAATCAATTATTTGGTGACGTGAATATATTTAAAATAGTTTTATCTAAAAAGGATTTTTATTTTTATGAAATTCACTGAGGAGGATGGTCCTCCCCTTCCTCCTCTGAGGAGCCTCCACTGGGTAGTAGGTGCCAGGCACACCGGTTTGTGTCAAGAACTGCAACGCTGCTGTGTTTTTCACACTCAACAGTTTCCCGTGTGTATCAAGAATGGTCCACCACCCAAAGGACATCCAGTTAACTTGACACAACTGTGGGAAGCATTGGAGTCAGCATGGGCCAGCATCCTTGATCCTTGTGGAGTGCTTTTGACACCTTGTAGAGTCCATGCCCCGACGAATTAGCAGCAGTTGTTTGTGCGGCCACAGTAGCAGTAGGAACAACTTTGGCTTCACCATTGCGTGTGGAAGCAGGTTCTGTAATAGTCATGAATGAAGTTTATGAATTCACAAAAAAACAAAATGTTCTAGTTAACTGGGTAAAAACATCATATGTCGGCCATGTGCAGTTTAGTGGAGCTGGGTGTTCTGTATTAAGTTGAGATTATTGGTTGCTAAATGTTGATTACTTTCCCCAAATTCCCGTTTTCTCAGAAATCCAGTTGGACATTTCCCAGAATCAGGACAGAATAATCAGGAAATCCAGAATCATCAAACCAGGATTTCTGGAAAACCTTGAGGTTGAGGTGTATGTATTTAGTTTGAGTGGGGATGTATTGCGAAACTATTCACCCCCCTTGGCATTTTTCCTATTTTGTTGCCTTACAACCTGGAATTAAAATGGATTTTTGGGGGGTTTGTATCATTTGATTTACACAACATGCCTACCAATTTGAAGATGCAAAATAAAAAAATGTGTGAGACAAACAAGAAATAAGACAAAAAAACAGAAAACTTGAGCGTGCATAACTATTCACCCCCCCAAAGTCAATACTTTGTAGAGCCACCTTTTGCAGCAATTACAGCTGCAAGTCTCTTGGGGGTATGTTTCTATAAGCTTGGCACATCTAGCCACGGGAATTTTTGCCCATTCTTCAAGGCAAAACTGCTCCAGCTCCTTCAAGTTGGATGGGTTCTGCTGGTGTACAGCAAACTTTAAGTCATACCACAGATTCTCAATTAGATTGAGGTCTGGGCTTTGACTAGGCCATTCCAAGACATTTAAATGTTTCCCCTTAAACCACTCGAGTGTTGCTTTAGCAGTATGCTTAGGGTCATTGTCCTGCTGAAAGGTGAACCGCCATCCCAGTCTCAAATCTCTGGAAGACTGAAACTGGTTTCCCTCAAGAATTTCCCTGTATTTAGCGGCATCCATCATTCCTTCAATTCTGACCAGTTTCCCAGTCCCTGCCGATAAAAACATCCCCACAGCATGATGCTGCCACCACCATGCTTCACTGTGGGGATGGTGTTCTCGGGGTGATGAGAGGTGTTGGGTTTGCGCCAGACATAGCGTTTTCCTTGATGGCCAAAAAGCTAAATTTTAGTCTCATCTGACCAGAGTACCTTCTTCCATATGTTTGGGGAGTCTCCAACATGGCTTTTGGCGAACACCAAACGTGTTTGCTTATTTCTTTCTTTAAGCAATGGCTTTTTTCTGGCCACTCTTCCGTAAAGCCCAGCTCTGTGGAGTGTACGGCTTAAAGTGGTCCTATGGACAGATACTCCAATCTCCGCTGTGGAGCTTTGCCACTCCTTCAGGGTTATCTTTGGTCTCTTTGTTGCCTCTCTGATTAATGCCCTCCTTGCCTGGTCCGTGAGTTTTGGTGGGCGGCCCTCTCTTGGCAGGTTTGTTGCGGTGCCATATTCTTTCAATTTTTAATAATGGATTTAATGGCGCTCCGTGGGATGATCAAAGATTCTGATATTTTTTTATAACCCAACCCTGATCTGTACTTCTCCACAACTTTCTCCCTGACCTGTTTGGAGAGCTCCTTGGTCTTCATGGTGCCGCTTGCTTGGTGGTGCCCCTTGCTTAGTGGTGTTGCAGACTCTGGGGCCTTTCAGAACAGGTGTAGATATACTGAGATCATGTGACACTTAGATTGCACACAAGTGGACTTTATTTAACTAATCATGTGACTTCTGAAGGTGATTGGTTGCACCATATCTTATTTAGGGGCTTTATAGCAAAGGGGGTGAATATATATGCACGCACCACTTTTCTGTTATTACTTTTTTTGAAACAAGTTATTTATTTCATTTCACTTCACCAATTTGGACTATTTTGTGTATGTCCATTACATGAAATCCAAATAAATATACATTTAAATTACAGGTTGTAATGGAACAAAATTGGAAAAACGGCAAGGGGGATGAACACTTTTGCAAGTCACTGTATGTATTTAGTGGGGATGTTTGTATTAAGTGAAGGTGTATCAATGGGGTGTATTGTGTAGATGTGGCATAAGTATGTTGTGGCGGTGAATGTATTTACAGATTGTGATAACCACTTTACCAATCTCTAACAGAGCACATATTACCGTAACGATAAACACGTACTTATGTTGCTGACGTTTACGTACCGGTATATCAATATTTTCACATTCTTGATTTGTAAAAAAAAAAAACACAAAAAAAACATATTGGCCAGGATTCATTCAGAGGAACATTATAGACTACCGACAATGCACCTTTTTTTATTTTATCTGATCATGGAATAAAGCCTAAGTGCTCCGACACTGATTTACCATGATTTTGTCCTTTTTCAGAGTTTTTTTCCTGGGTAAGCCATATTGTTCATATGCTGTTAGCTATCTTAAATTATTTTGTTCGTTCATATTTTGATTTACTTAGTTCGAATGTACAAAAAAAATGCAGACATCTTCATGTTCAATGCAATTGTCACGATCGCTACATGATGAAGCGGACCAAGGCGCAGCGTGATAGGCGTACATACTTTATTTTTAGTACACTCACGAACAAAAACAACAAATCAAACGATACGTGAAGTCCTAGGTAATACAACAAACCTTTCGGATCAAGAGCCCACAATACAAAAGTGCCAACAGGCTGCCTAAGTATGGTTCCCAATCAGAGACAACGAGAATCAGCTGCCTCTGATTGGGAACCACCCTGGCCAACATAGAAAACACGAACTAGAACAAAACATAGAAAATACAACATAGACACTACACACCCTGGCTCAACATTAAAGAGTCCCCAGAGCCAGGGCGTGACAGTACCCCCCCCCAAAGGCGCGGACTGCGACCGCGCCAACCAAACACCACAGGGGAGGGGCCGGGTGGGCATTCCGCCTCGGAGGCGGATCCGGCTCCGGGCGCGACCACCACTCTTTCTCTCGCCCTCGTGGTCTGGTCCTGCTGGCCGGAGCTGGACTGAACACCAGTGGAGCGGATTGCTCTGGCTCCGGCGTGGAGCAGCTGACCGGTGCCGGAACAGGCACGGACCGTGCCGGACTGACGACGCGCACCACTGGCTTGGTGTGGGGAGCGGGAACGGGCCGGAACGGGCTGACGACGCGCACCACTGGCTTGGTGCGGGGAGCAGAGACGGGCCGGACCGGGCTGACGACGTGCACCACAGGCTTGGTGCGGGGAGCAGGAACGGGCGGACGGGCTGGCAGCAGCGCACCACAGGCTTGGTGCGGGGAGCAGGAACGGGCCGGACCGGGCTGACGACGCGCACCACAGGCTTGGTGCGGGGAGCAGGAACAGGCCGGACCGGGCTGGCGACGCGCACCACTGGCTTGGTGCGGGGAGCGGGAACGGGCCGGACCGGGCTGGCGACGCGCACCACTGGCCTGGTGCGGGGAGCGGGAACGGGCCGGACCGGGCTGGCGACGCGCACTACTGGCCTGGTGCGGGGAGCGGGAACGGGCCGGACCGGGCTGATGACGCGCACCATTGGCTTGGTGCGGGGAGCTGCTTGATCCAGTCGAGGTGGGATCTTCTGTCACGATCGTTACATGATGAAGCGGACCAAGGCGCAGCGTGATAGGCGTACATACTTTATTTTTAGTACACTCACGAACAAAAACAACAAACCAAACAATACGTGACGTCCTAGGTAATACAACAAACCTTTCGGATCAAGATCCCACAATACAAAAGTGCCAACAGGCTGCCTAAGTATGGTTCCCAATCAGAGACAACAAGAATCAGCTGCCTCTGATTGGGAACCACCCTGGCCTACATAGAAAACACGAACTAGAACGAAACATAGAAAATACAACATAGACACTACACACCCTGGCTCAACATTAAAGAGTCCCCAGAGCCAGGGCGTGACAGCAATATGCTTCAGAGAACATGTGCACAGTTTGTATTCTTTGTATTTCATTTATTTATAGCTCTAGCAAATTGGCATAACTTTTTTTACCCTACAAACGGTATGTCACAGGTAAAGGTGTGAACAGGTGTGAATTTCCATTAATTAAACTTCAGCACATATCTACCTAGCGATAAGACGTTGACATCAGACCTGGTTGGGGTCACAGATGTCAAGCCTTTATATACTTGAAGGACTCATCACTGCCAAATCAATGTCTGCCTAACAGCCTCCCTCCCACTTCCCTACTCCTGTTGACTCTCAGTGAGGATGTGACCACGGTCGGGCAGCTCGATCGGGCTGATCTGATGTTGGTTTCCTCTGGAGGTCAGAACCCTGCTGTCTTCCCTTTCTGCCATATGTTGTCACATCTGTCTTTCAGCACATATCCTGTCCCCTTGGCTCCGTACATCTTGGTTCCTCAGCTGCCTACCGCCGCCACAGCCTGCGTCCCTGTTTATATCGCTAGTAGCTATAGTATCGCAGTACATAGTGTTTTACTGCAAGCATGACCATGGTTTGACCGTGATATGGAGGGGAAGGTCAAGGCTGAACATGAGCAGGGTTGGTCTGCTTCAGTTAAGCCTACAACACAAGAACGCAATTAGCTACACAAAATGGCCCTTCTGCTAACTTGCATTTTGTGCAGCCCCAAAATCTGTAACTCTACGCAACTGCACAGGGTCGCCATTTTGCGTAGATATAGACTTTATTGTCACTGTTAGGTCACTGTAGCGTCAACCTGATTGGATGGTTTCATCTCTGTTTCTTGGATCATCTGTTATGTTTGTAGTTGGGTTGTAGCTTCCGATAGAATACTGCCATTCTTTGATGATGTGGCACTCCTACAGTAGGAGGATATCAAATGTAAGGCCCCATACACACTCAGGTTGTACAATGGATGTCCACACATTTGACACATAGTTGTAATACAACTGATATTTCGGTGATACAAAGCTGATACAACAGATATTTTGTGACCCGTTGTATAACCAATGTGCCAAGTGTCATTTACATCAGTTGAACAACTTGAGTGTGTATTGGGCCTAAGTGTCTCATAATGCTCACGTAAGCATGATGGCATTTTGCATCATCATGATACTGTGGCCGGTGACACTTTTATTCTTAAAAGTCCAATATGTTGAAAACTTGACTGCGGACATGCAAAACATTTTTGGGACTGTGTCAACAGTGGACAAATGGTTATAAATTACATATATCCTTTACATTAGACTGGGTGCATCTTATTGCCAGTTAAACACAAACAATAGTTTTGTATTCTTATTGTAAAAACATAATTCATGATGCAGACATATGACTTTTAAATATACTCTCCCCAACAGTCGACAATACACCTTTGATTGAATCCCACCCTGTGAGTGTGTTACAGGGTTATAAAAACATTTTCTTTCACATACACACTCAAGTAAGTACATTCATCCAGTTAACACAAAACCCTCTCACCCTGTCCACAATGAAGACACAGTGACAAAGCCTTTGGATTTCCTTTTTACCAAAAAAGATCAAAATAAATATTTAAATGTTTTAATTAAAATTGTACAGACATATGGCAGGACCAAAACACATGGCCTGAAATATTAGCTGGTTTATTCTCTCAACACAACAAGGTCCCTCCAGTCTGTGTGTGTGTGAGTGTTTGTGTGCGTGTGTGTACATGTTGTGTATGTGTGTCAGTGGAGGCTGCTGAGGGGAGGACGGCTCATAATAATGGCTGAAATGGAGTCAATGGAATGGTATCAACCACATGGAAACCACGTGTTTGATGGTTGATGCCATTCCATTGACTCCATTCCAGCCATTATTATGAGCCGTCCTCCCCTTAGCAGCCTCCACTGATGTGTGTGTGTACGTACTGTATGTGTGAATGTATACGTGTATGTGTGTAAGGGCAAAAGACATGGGCAGCAAATGAAAACATTGAAAACATTGCACACATTTGTCCGACAACAACAATAGCAGAAGCAGGTTTTGGGGAAAAAGTTGAACATGAAATAGACAAAAGGATGACTTAGTAAAAGTCAGTGTCCTATTGTGGCCCACGGTCCCAGAGGTTGTCCTTCCATCAGCCATGAGTTGAGACCTCCGCAAACAATACATTAATAACTTCAATGAGAGGGAGGAGATCATAGATTCTGCTATAGTGTCCAGCCTGCTACTGAGGATCCACAGTGTTGGGGCCCAAGAGGGCCAAAGCTTTGACAATGGCTCAATAATACAAACAGTGTCTTCTTCTTCATGATATTATATTAATAAATACTGTATAGGAAATAGCTTTGACTCTTAAAATAATATAGCAATGAGAACAAAAATTACGTTTCTCATTTCACATTTCATTTTTGCGTTATACTCTCCACACACAATAATCTAAAATATCTACCCAGATAAGAGACGTTCAACAGCCGTGAACGTTGAAAAAACTTTGAAAAACCAGGAGACAGACAGTTTTTTAAATGTATTTGTTCGTTACAAAAAATAGATCAAACAACGAAAAATATATAGTTCGATTTTGACAGCGGAAACGCAAGTAAAGAGTTTAAATGTAAAGTTTGGTCTATGAGCCACTTTCTGGTCTACGACTGCACAGTGAGGAGGTGTGGCTAGAGGATGGGGTGGGGCAAGAGGAGGATGTTTGTGCTAGAGGATGGGGTGGGGCCAGTTAACATTCATCGCTGAATATATTAATATGTAGGGAACAGGTATCTGGATGGGCAGAGTTGATAACATACCCATGGAACATTGTGCATGAATGTTCAGCACTCTATCTACTGAACACAGTACTCTGTGTACTGAACGTTGAAGAAATTAAACACTGTCTCAATGTCTCTCCTCAAACGTCTTATCCATTATTGCGATGAATTATTTATTTAAAGATGGTTACAAAAAGAGAACTGTCCTCTGTCCACTACCGAATCAGCTATTTACATCTGTTTAAAAAGCAAGCATGTTATACAGTCTCCTCTATGTACCGTAAATATTTTTTCTTTAGCTTTGTCTTCACAGAATATACATATTTACTAAATCTTCACAGTTTATTTATCATATATTCATTATCAATAGAGTTATTGTAGTTCATGAATAATTATAGTTTTTATCTCCATGGTGACACCGGGGGACACTCTCCCACATGATGTCAGTTATTTATATTTAGTGAATTGTTGACTTACAGTTGTCTTTTGAACGCTGTTCTCGTCTGGTAACAGATATTGTCCACTTTTTGATTGTGATTCAGTTTGCCAATTCACAGTCAGCAACCCACAGATACAGAGTTACACGTTTAAAGTTGACAGTTTTCTGGTCATTTACTTTTCACTTTCACTTGACTCTCGTTTCCTCCTCCTCCTTCGCCAGTTGGAGGTATGGTAAGTTGGCACAGGGTCTGAGTGGAACATGTCAGATGCAATCTCCACCTCTGCACCCGAAAAATGCCACCTTGATTTCAATACGTCCCAGCGTGACCACAGTGAAAATCCAGATTGTACTTTTCCACAGAACTCCTTCCAAAATGACCACCAATTCACTAGAGTCCCCATCTCTGCTACATTAGACAAGTCCACAACGTTAGATAGTCCCTCTCTTCCCACACAATGGTGGTGGTGTCCGGTTAGGTTGGTGCTTGTCCTGTGTCTTTGTGGTATATGGTGGTTGTGGGTAGGTAGTTTTTAAGGCACTTGGGAGGTTTTTGGTTTTCACGGGAGCTCGGAGGAGACCAAGGCCAGGCCGGAGCTCTGGCGGAGTGAGGGGCCCGAGTGGATCGCTTTGGGACAGTCAGGCGTCAGGACGCGTCCATTTTCCCCCACGCTGCCCGTGATTGACAGGCGTGCCTTGTTCCTCATGGCCTCCGTGAAGGTCAGCTGGGTGGGGGGGCAGAGAGAGAGGGACAGGGGTGGGGGGAGAGGAAGGGTAATAAGAGAGAAAGGGGAGATAGAGACAGAGAGAGAGAGAGAGAGAGAGGAGAGGTAGTGAGAAGTGGAGAGGGAGGTAGGGAGAATAGATGAAAATAAGACAAAGACGGGAGAACAGATAGAGAAAGAGGGAGGGGGAAAAGAACAAAGGGGAGGCAGAGAGAGATAAAGAAGAGGTGAGAGAGAAAGAAGAGGTGAGCGATAGCAAGAAGAGGTGAGAGAGGGACAGAAAAAACATGTCAGCTCATATAGACATTGGCCATGTCCGAATACTCATACTAGCGTACTACATACTTAAACTGCATAATATGTACTCATCGTCGCATACTAATTATGACATAATGTTTAGTAAAAAGTATGCAGTATGCCATGGCTGTAGCGTAATATTTTCTCGTCTTATTTGCCATCTTCAATTAGTTTTTTGTTTACTTTCAGAGAACTATCAAATCCCAAAGCCCTCCTTTTAATCCGGTTTGAATGCATTGTGGGTGTGAAATTCTCAAAAAGGTTACAAGCCGAAGTTATTATGACATCCGGTCATTTAAAGCATACAACATTTTTTAAATGTCACATACTATAAAACTTTATTTTTTCGCATACTCAAACGGCCTACTATTTAGGATGCAAGTATGGGTTTTCGGACCGGCCACACTCGGCAATATTATGCTAAAAACTCTAAGATCAGGAATCATCATGAAGATGGGTAATGTCGGGGATGAATATCATACAGTAACTACATCCAACGTCACACCACGTACTCACAGGACAACCATCAGGGCCATTCAATAATAATATCTTATTACGCCACTTTATGTGGACATTTAATACACGACTACCATTGACTACTATGGTTATTAGACAATGGATGAGTCATGTGTGGCTGAGGGACCACAGGGCTGCTGACCAAGGAACAGTAAAGGGAATAAAGAGAGAGCCAAGAGAGCACCAACAGGGGACAAATAACCCCGTCAGACACATACTGTACTGAGAATGTAGATCTGCAAGTCCAATATCTCTGGACACGAGGGAAATATCTTAGAGAAAGGAGCTCAAATCAATATAACTCTTAGAGGGGCAGTTAGCTTCCACTTACTTTAGGCTTTAACTCCCCAATAATGTATGGTGTTATATTGCTTTATCTAACTTTATGTGTGCATGTGGCTGTTTTCTCATTAAAACCTGTGGTTCTCCCTTTTTATATTGTCTGGTTTAGACAGAGGAGCAAGTGCCTGTGTGTGTCATAGTTAGGGTTGTGAAATTCCAGAAACTTTCCCAAACAATCCAGTTTGGAGGATTCCCGGAATCAGGAGGAAATACAGTAAGCAGGGAGGGAATCCTCCAACTTGGATTTCTAGAAAACCTGAGAATTTTTGGGAAATCTGTTGACTGACTAGGGTTGCAAATTTCAGGAACTTTCCCCAAATTCCCAGATTTCCAGAAATCCCGGTAGGAGTATTCCCAGCATCAGGGAGGAATAAGCAGGGAGGGATTCCTGCATCTGTGATTTCTATAAAACCTGGGAATTTGGGGAAAGTTCCTGAAATTTGCAACCCTAGTCAGTCAACAGCATGAGACATTGGGCTCGATTTTTGGCTGGTGCTAAGGAGACGCAAGTGTCAAATGCACGTTAGTTTGTAATTTCATCATGTAAAAACTGGCATGCTGGCATTTTCCATCCCTAATGTCAGGTTTGGCAATTTACCTGTATGTCTAACATCAGCTCGCTTGCGCTGAGGTGAGAGGGGTGGCAATATTTGAGGCTTGTCTGTAGCCCTTTACACTCGTACCCGTATACGGGTTGAAAATTGCATATTTGGACACAGATAAGTACCTAAATTGGAACGCAGTGGCTGTACACTAACATGCTATACATGATGTCAGAGCTCTGGGTCTCCGCTTCACAGCTCTGTACGGGTTTTGACTGACAGCCATTCTGAACTTGAGCACCGCACATGACAAGAAGTTGCCCCCATCCAACCCGCTAATTTGCAATTTTTTTGTTATCTGAGTGAGGGAAATGCTGTAAATTACAAGGACTCGGGTGCAACTTTCACTGGGGACGGGGGGGTCATGTCCCCCCAACATTCTGAAATTGCATTTTTGACCCCCCCCCACCAGTTTAATTTTTTTAAAGTATAATATATATACAGTGTGTGTGAATGTAGTAAGTTATGGAGGTAAGGCAATAAATAGGCCATAGTGCAAAATAGTTACAATTTCGTATTAACACTGGAATGATAGATGTGCAAAAGATGATGTGCAAATAGAGATACTGGGGTGCAAATTAGCAAAATAAATAACAATATGGGGATGAGGTAGTTGGGTGGGCTAATTTCAGAATGGTTGTGTACAGGTGCAGTGATCGGTAAGCTGCTCTGACAACTGACGCTTAAAGTTGGTGAGGGAGCTAAGAGTCTCCAGCTTCAGAGATTTTTGCAGTTCGTTCCAGTCATTGGCAGCAGAGAACTGGAAGGAATGGCGGCCAAAGGAGGTGTTGGCTTTGGGGATGACCAGTGAGATATACCTGCTGGAGTGCAGACTACGGGTGGGTGTTGCTATGGTGACCAGTGAGCTAAGATAAGACGGGGATTTGCCTAGCAGTGATTTATAGATGACCTGGAGCCAGTGGGTTTGGCGACAAATATGTAGTGAGGGCCAGCCAACAAGAGCGTACAGGTCACAATGGTGGGTAGTATATGGGGCTTTGGTGACAAAACGGATGGCACTGTGGTAGACTACATCCAATTTGCTGAGTAGAGTGTTGGAGGCTATTTTGTAAATGACATCGCCGAAGTCAAGGATCGGTAGGATAGTCAGTTTTACGAGGGCATGTTTGGCAGCATGAGTGAAGGAGGCTTTGTTGCGAAATAGGAAGCCGATTCTAGATCGAACTTTTGATTGGAGATGCTTAATGTGAGTCTGGAAGGAGAGTTTACAGTCTAACCAGACACCTAGGTATTTGTAGTTGTCCACATAGCAGTTGGAGGCTACGGAAGGAGTGTTGTATGGCGTTGAAGCTCGTTTGGAGGTTTGTTAACACAGTGTCCAATGAAGGGCCAGATGTATACAAAATGGTGTCGTCCGCATAGAGGGGGATCCGAGCGTCACCAGCAGCAAGAGCGACATCATTAATATACACAGAGAATAGAGTCGGCCCGAGAATTGAACCCTGTGGCACCCCCATAGAGACGGCCAGAGGTCCAGACAACAGGCCCTCCGATTTGACACATTGAACTCTATCTGAGAAGTAGTTGGTGAACCAGGCGAGGCAGTCATTAGAGAAACCAAGGCTATTTAGTCTGCCAATAAGAATGCAGTGTTTGACAGAGTCGAAAGCCTTGGCCAGGTCGATGAAGACGGCTGCGCAGTACTGTCTTTTATCGATTGCGGTTATAATATCGTTTAGGACCTTGAGCGTGGCTGAGGTGCACCCATGACCAGCTCGGAAACCGGATTGCATAGCGGAGAAGGTACGGTGGGATTCGAAATGGTCGGTGATCTGATTGTTAACTTGGCTTTCAAATACTTTCGAAAGGCAGGGCAGGATGGATATAGGTCTGTAACAGTTTGGATCTAGAGTGTCACCCCCTTTGAAGAGGGGAATGACCGTGGCAGCTTTCCAATCTCTGGGGATCTCAGACGTTACGAAAGAGAGGTTGAACAGGCTAGTAATAGGGTTGCGACAATTTCGGTGGCTAATTTTAGAAACAAAGGGTCCAGATTGTCTAGCCCAGCTGATTTGTAGGGGTCCAGATTTTTCAGCTCTTTCAGAACATCAGTTTGTGTGAAGGAGAAGCGGGGGGACATGGGCAAAAGACGGCAAGGGTGTGCTTTAGGACCATGCGGAAGCCTCCGAGCGGTCGGGTAGGCTGTTTGGTGTAATCAGGTGGCTGGACGTAGTCCTGTGTAGCTCAGTTGGTAGAGCATGGCGTTTGCAATGCCAGGGTTGTGGGTTCGATTCCCACGGGGAGCCAGTATGATTTTTTTTATGTATGCACTCAATAACTGTATGTCGATCTGGATAAGAGCATCTGCTAAATGACTAAAATGTAAATGGTTTAGGACCATGCGGACACCACAGAGCAGGCTGACAGGCTGTGTGAATGCAAAGCTTCTGGAAGGCTGGCTGGAACAGCACGGGAGAGTTGAGCATAGTTCAGTGTGTATGTGTTGCGTTCTTTCACCAAGTTGTAAAATAGGGCAGAGCAGAAACTGGCTACTCTTTAGTTGACTGATAATAAATAAAAATAAATTGGTCATTTAGCAGACGCTCTTATCCAGAGCGACTTACAGGAGCAATTAGGGTTAAGTGCCTTGCTCAAGTGCACATCGACAGATTTTTCACCTAGTCGGCACGGGGATTAGAACCAGCGACCTTTCGGTTACTGGCACAACGCTTTTAACCACTAAGCTACCTGCCGCACTGATGTAGATGGCAAGGTAACGCTGTTTAACAAAACATGTGTTTATATGCAGTGATCAGTTGGTATTGTAACTGACATGTAACGTTAGCTAATGTTTCATCCCGTCTCGGCTGAGGTGAATGAATAAGCTACACTAGCTAGTAGCTACCACAACCAGGTCAGCTCTAGCCTCTAGTTATCTGTCAGATAGCAATATGAGGTGGCTATTATTACTATCTCAAATCAAATCAAATCAAATTTTATTGGTCACATGCGCCGAATACAACAGGTGCAGACATTACAGCTGTTGTTTGTATAGAAATGTTTTGTAGCCTTTGTTTTGTCCCGTTTCAGAACAGAAGTAAATGTACTTGGCTAGCTTTCGCCAGTTGATGTACCGTTAGAGAGAGAGCTTGCCAAAAGTTGGCTAATGTTAGCTATTATTTTTGCCTCAATCACACTAATTTAATCAAACAATGAAACCATCGACCAAACGTTTGAAGATTGATATTCTGACGTTTTTTCAGTGCAATGTGAGTTTTATTGGTCAGTATGGCAATGTAACGTTATTGATCTGTCAGTTTCCCTAGCTAATTCCCTACTTTTCACACTGACACAGTAATAAACAGCTCTAACAGTAGTAGAGGTCTGCGCGGGACTGATTTCTTCATCCCCACACGCTGGCTTTCTCTCCGACTCCCACCAGCTACCGCAAGAATTGGTCCCAAACCCAACCGCAGTCCCGCAATGTTATTTTAGGCTTATATGTGACACAGCTCACTTGCCAGCCATGGTCCCAGCAATTTTGTACCATATAGCCAATATCAAACGCGCAAAAATAACTTAAGAAATAAGTTACATTACCAGAGATTCTCTCATGGCCCTTATATTGTATTACTGGGCTATATCAGCCAATATGCTAGATGTAGTTTGAAGAGAGCAGAGTTGGAGAGACTTGCACTTTCTCTTGAGCAATTTTTATAGCCTACCTTTTAGGAGTGGGAAGATTTTAAGACAGAGAAATATGGGTGATCAATATTTAGGCCCATTTCTAGGCAACGTAGTAAACTATAGCCTAATCATAGGCCTATTTAGGAAGTACATTTCCTTGGAAAGATAACTGCCCCGTGCTATAGCCTACTCTAATTACTTGAGACCACATGCGCACCTGATCTTGCAGGTATGGCTACTGAACTGGAAGCAGCAAGAATGATGACAGCGACACTTGCTATGTTTTGTATAGGCCTATAGGATATAGCCTACCTTTTAGGAGGACGATTTGCAGGCAGAGACAAATAAATGGGTAATCCATACTTATTAAAAAAGAAAAGGAGCAACGCTTGCTCACCATAGTAGCCTAACCTATGTACGCATTGTGCCTTTTCAATGATGATTACATTTTTTGATTGCACTTCGACTCATTTTGGTTGAGTGCCCTCCACTTCTTACCATTATCAATATTTATATACAGACACTGTAGTAAACTAACTGCCACGTGATTCTCTGACCACAGTGGCTTGCGAAAGTATGCACCCCCCTTGGCATTTTTCCTACTTTGTTGCCTTACAACCTGGAATTAAAATGGATTTTGGGGGAGTTTGTATCATTTGATTTACAAAACATGCCTACCATTTTGAAGATATTTTTTTGTGAAACAAACAACAAATAAGACAAAAAAACAGAAAACTTGAGCGTGCATAACTATTCACCTTTTGCAGCAATTACAGCTGCAAGTCTCTTGGGCTATGTTTCTATAAGCTTGGCACATCTAGCCACTGGGATTTTTGTCCATTCTTCAAGGCAAAACGCTCCAGCTCCTTCAAGTTGGATGGGTTCCGCTGGTGTACAGCAATCTTTAAGTCATACCACAGATTCTCAATTGGATTGAGGTCTGGGCTTTGACTAGGCCATTCCAAGACATTTAAATGTTTCCTCTTAAACCACTCGAGTGTTGCTTTAGCAGTATGCTTAGGGTCATTGTCCAGCTGGAAGGTCAACCTCCGTCCTAGTCTCAAATCTCTGGAAGACTGAAACAGGTTTCCCTCAAGAATTTCTTTGTATTTAGCGCCATGCATCATTCCTTCAATTCTGACCAGTTTCCCAGTCCCTGCCGATGAAAAACATCCCACACCATGATGCTGCCACCACCATGCTTTAATGTGAGGATGGTGTTCTCAGGGTGATGAGAGGTGTTGGGTTTGCACCAGATATAGCGCTTTCCTTGATGGCCAAAAAGCTCAATTTTAGTCTCATCTGACCAGAGTACCTTCTTCCATATGTTTGGGGAGTTTCCCACGTGCCTTTTGGCGAACACCAAACGTGTTTGCTTATTTTGTTCTTTAAGCAATGGATTTTTTTCTGGCCACTCTTCCGTAAAGCCCAGCTCTGTGGAGTGTACGGCTTAAAGTGGTCCTATGGACAGATACTCCAATCTACGCTGTGGAGCTTTGCAGCTCCTTCAGAGTTATCTTTGGTCTCTTTGTTGCCTCTCTGATTAATGCCCTCCTTGCCTGGTCCGTGAGTTTTAGTGGGCGGCCCTCTCTTGGCAGGTTTGTTGTGGTTCCATATTCTTTCAATTTTTTAATAATGGATTTAATGGTGCTCCGTGGGATGTTAAAAGTTTTGGATATTTTTTTATAACCCAACCCTGATCTGTACTTCTCCACAACTTTCTCCCTGACCTGTTTGGAGAGCTCCTTGGTCTTCATGGTGCCGCTTGCTTGGTGGTGCCCCTTGCTTAGTGGTGTTGCAGACTCTGGGGACTTTCAGAACAGGTGCATATATACTGAGATCATGTGAAAGATGATGTGACACTTAGATTGCACACAGGTGGACTTTATTTAACTAATTATGTGACTTCTGAAGGTAATTGGTTGCACCAGATCTTATTTAGGGGCTTAATATTAAAGGGGGTGAATACATATGCACGCACCACTTTCCGTTTTGAAACAAGTTATTTTTTAAATTTCACTTCACCAATTTGGACTATTTTGTGTATGTCCATTACATGAAATCCAAATGAAAATCATTTTAAATTACAGGTTGTAATGCAACAAAATAGGAAAAACGCCAAGGGGGATGAATACTTTTTTAAGGCTCTGTAGGCAGCCTACTCTATTTCAATGAGACCACACATAATAGGCGCAGTTGAACTTTCACGCCCAACTAGGAGAGGTAGGCTAAAATAAAAAATGCGAAAAATCAGTGCTTTTAATACAAAAGGTAGGCTAACACATACAAAGCAGAAAGATGACAGTTTCCAAATAATCTGTGGGACAACAAAAATATTTTTATCCCAAAGTCGTCTGTCTGACCGCCCGCTCCCGCCCGCAGCATGGAAAATGCAGACCGCGCTACAATGATCTCTGTCGGGACCCGCAGGTCCCGCAGGCATCCCGGGAATGCAGCTCTAGTGCAGTCAGTACACAACACTATGCTCATCATGTCTTAGCAGGATCAGATGGTGACATTGTTCCCATCAGGGTCAGACAGCCAGGGAAGACCAGTCTACGGAGCTCGGGTGAATTTTGCAGTATATTAACAATATCAGTGAATGATACAAAGTTCCATCTTGAATTGATGGGTAGACCTACAGTAGCTACAGGACAGCAGCTTAAGCTTAAAGCTACAGTCTGGGATCTGGGAGGAATGTTAATTTCAATTATTGAACCATTGATTCTATTATTGGATAATATAATGTATAAATGTATACGAAGGTAATTCTTTGTCATGCCTCATTTTAAGAGGATCAGATGGTGACAGAGGTCACAGCAGGGTCAGGCAGCCAGGGAAGACCAGTCTGTGATGGAGGTGAGGTGAATTTTTGGCTTAACACCCGAAACCAATAATGAATGTTTCACTAAGGTCCTAAAGCTGAGTGGGTTGTGTTGGGGCGCTGCAGGGTGGTGGACCCCTAGGGACAGGACGGGGCGACCCAGCTATATTTTGTGCAAATAAAAAGAGCTCTACAGTACTATTAGTCCTATGAGATTAATTATATGAAGGATTTGCTGTTTCTGTGTGTTAATGTATATATGAGGTGTATGTGGGCTGGCTGGTCGGTCTGGCTGAAATTTGATATAGAGGATGTCTTAATAAAGAATTAAAAGTCTTCGTATTGTTTCAACAGTTGTTCATTTTTTAGGCTATTGGTTAAAGGTGCAACACAATATTTATTATTGAATTACCGTTGATCTAGTTCAGTCTTATTAATTACTTAAACATATGTAATAATGATGGCTTACCTAGCTTGACTGTGGGCATTGTTGCTTACTTTTTGTTCTAAATAGAGTCGGCATATTGGATTGTGTAAAAATGCAGGAAATGAGCTTTAGATGCCCCAAAAAATTCTGGGGGAGGACCCCAAGCCAGGTTATGTCAAACACCCGTTAGTCCAAATGTACACTTCACATTTCCATATCATAAAACTCATGTAATATACAGTGTAAATGTTTATGATCACTATATTTAATGTACAAGATGACATGGCTTTATACCCTGGGTTGTCTTGAACAGAATGAGCCTATGTTTGTTGTATTGTGAAGAAAATTTGCCATGGACCACGCATCTGAATGCACTCATGACACCATTCTATGCGCACCAAAATTACTATCTGCTTCTCTGAATTGCCTAGTGAAAGCCTAACACTGTAAGATCACATTTTATAATTTAGCTAGTCATGTTGGCAATATAACAAGCTTTCAAATGATTCCCACCTGACCCAGATTGTGATTTATAATGGACCGTTTTTGGATTGCATAAACAAGCACAGTAATTGTGTAAAGGCAGGGGTGCAGGGCTGTGTTCCAAAGAAAACAACTACAAGTGTGCTTGCTCTAGATCCTCAGCTAGGAGAGCTCCAAAAAGCACCTTATAGTTGAAGACTCTTCTTTGAGTCATACAAGTGCATTGAACTTGCATTGAAACTGTGCACACTTTGGAGAGGTGTGTGGTCACTTGGAAACACTAGTTAGACCTCTCACTCAAACCCTTGTAATTATTTGTCTTATGTTGCACCTACCCCAAATTTTCCAATAATATTCTTGTCATATTACTGAATGTATCCAGAGTATTTTCAGATTTCGTTATCAACAAATGCAGTGAAAAGTACAGTAAATGTAAAATGCACATACAGTGAGGGAAAAAAGTATTTGATCCCCTGCTGATTTTGTACGTTTGCCCACTGACAAAGACATGATCAGTCTATAATTTTAATGTTAGGTTTATTTGAACAGTAATAGACAGAATAACAACAAAAAAATCCAGAAAAAACAATGTAAAAAATGTTATAAATTGATTTGCATTTTAATGAGGGAAATAAGTATTTGACCCCTCTGCAAAACATGACTTAGTACTTGGTGGCAAAACCCTTGTTGGCAATCGCAGAGGTCAGACGTTTCTTGTAGTTGGCCACCAGGTTTGCACACATCTCAGGAGGGATTTTGTCCCACTCCTCTTTGCAGATCTTCTCCATGTCATTAAGGTTTCGAGCCTGACGTTTGGCAACTCGAACCTTCAACTCCCTCCACAGATTTTCTATGGAGGGCCACTCCAGGACCTTAATGTGCTTCTCTTGAGCCACTCCTTTGTTGCCTTGGCCGTGTGTTTTGGGTCATTGTCATGCTGAAATACCCATCCACGACCCATTTTCAATGCCCTGGCCGAGGGAAGGAGGTTCTCACCCAAGATTTGATGGTACATGGCCCCGTCCATCGTCCCTTTGATGCGGTGAAGTTGTCCTGTCTCCTTAGCAGAAAAACACCCCCAAAGCATAATGTTTCCACCTCCATGTTTGACGGTGGGGATGGTGTTCTTGGGGTCATAGGCAGCATTCCTCCTCCTCCAAACACGGCGAGTTGAGTTGATGCCAAAGAGCTCGATTTTGGTCTCATCTGATCACAACACTTTCACCCAGTTCTCCTCTGAATCATTCAGATGTTCATTGGCAAACTTCAAACGGGCCAGTATATGTGCTTTCTTGAGCAGGGGGACCTTGCGGGCGCTGCAGGATTTCAGGCATTCACGGCGTAGTGTGTTACCATTTGTTTTCTTGGTGACTATGGTCCTAGCTGCCTAGAGATCATTGACAAGATCCTCCCATGTAGTTCTGGGCTGATTCCTCACCGATTTCATAATCATTGCAACTCCACGAGGTAAGATCTTGCATGGAGCCCCAGGCCGAGGGAGATTGACAGGTCTTTTGTGTTTCTTCCATTTGCGAATAATCGCACCAACTGTTGTCACCTTCTCACCAAGCTGCTTGGCGATGGTCTTGTAGCCCATTCCAGCCTTGTGTAGGTCTACAATCTTGTCCCTGACATCCTTGGAGAGCTCTTTGTCTTGGCCATGGTGGAGAGTTTGGAATCTGATTGATTGATTGCTTCTGTGGACAGGTGTCTTTTATACAGGTAACAAGCTGAGATTAGGAGCACTCCCTTTACGAGTGTGCTCCTAATCTCAGCTCGTTACCTGTATAAAAGACACCTGGGAGCCAGAAATCTTTCTGATTGAGACGGGGTCAAATACTTATTTCCCTCATTAAAATACATTTTTGACATGCGTTTCTCTGGATTTTTTTGTTGTTATTCTGTCTCTCACTGTTCAAATAAACCTACCATTAAAATTATAGACTGATCATTTCTTTGTCAGTGGGCAAACGTACAAAATCAGCAGGGATCAAATACTTTTTTCCCTCACTGTAAAATCAACAGCGTAATATTTGGATTCAGTCTTGTTTCAGGTGAACTGTTGTGTCCTCACCTTTAGTCTAATAATTTTCCCATAATCTCCAAACTGTACCCTTTTAATTGCTACCATGGTTATGCATTTGCTTTCCATATTTTTCTGTAAGAAACATTTCAGTTTAGCCCTATCCATATAGGCCAAATTCGACAAGTGTAAGTGGTTAAAAACAAATGCAAAAGTGACAATTTCATGCAGCTCTAATGGGAAGTTTTAAGACCCACAAAAAGTATTTCTTAATGGCAAAGCAGTTGATAATGGCATGGATTTTGAGAGTGGAAGGGCAGCCTATCTAGCCATGACGCACAGTGCCCATGGAAGAAGAGATGTGCCTTTTGTGCCAGTGAATCTCGTATTAGAACTATAACAAACTATTTGTTTCCTCCCATTTTGTTTAATTTGATTAAAAACCAAGCATAGCCTATCCTCCCCTTAATAAAGTCTGGTTTAGCAGCATTGCATAGGTGTGTCTTTTTTATCCTGGCCATTAGCCAAAAGTAACCTATAAATAAAGAGTTTTTAAACGGTCCACTGAGAGTGCTTTGAAATATTGTGGAAGTTTTTGCCCTCATGCTTTTTCATTATTCACAATTCACATCCCTGCATTTTGCTTGTTCAAGAAGTCTATCCATCCCCATTTTCAAAGAGTGCCCCTCGTCCGAAAACCAAAGACAAGCTGCTGCAAACTATTATATTCAGTCATCCTATTATGCCATATCAAAGGCAGATTTTTATTGAGAATTTGCCTCGCACATGGGCAATGACACAATTGACAAGAGCCTAGTATTCTGTATAGACGTGTGAATGTTATGCATAAAGACATTTAGGCCTACGTGTCCACACAGTGTAACATTTATAATCAAGATCCAAGATGGCGTAGTAGTGCAGTCCTGTTTTTGTCGTGTGTCTGTAAATAGCCTGTAAATACCCTGTTTTTTTTTGTATTTTTCGTACATATTTTCCTATCAGACTTTTCATCCTTCTACAAAATATACTTTCCTGCAACCCGCCTCACTCAATGTGGAACGGATTCTATTATTGACTTACCTTTTATCTAGAATCTCCAGTTGAAACTAGCTAGCCAGCTAACTAGCTACTTGCTATTAGCCACAGTTGCTATTTCACCCAGAACATTGGATTTTCTGCCGGAATAATTTAATCACTGGACATTAATCACCGGATCGCAACTAGCTAGCCGCAACCGAATGGATGTTGCTGTTTGGCTAATCACCACTGCCCCCGATGCAAGCACCAGTTAGCCTCGAGCTAGCCTAGAGTCAGGCTCATATCCCGGCTATCTACCTCTAGGTCTACCGGACGGGAGTAGCCAGCTATCTACCTCTAGGTCTACCGGACGGGAGTAGCCAGCTAACTAGCTACTTGCTATCAGCTACCGTTAGCGGGTTTTCACCATTGTCCGTGGCCTGCACCACCTACCAGCCAGCTCTAGTCTGGACTATTATTCGGCCAGTCTGCACTGTCTGCACAGCGCGTTATCGACCCAGAACATATCAGTTTTTCTGCCGGAATCACTGAATCACTGGACCTTTAACTCCGGCTTCATCGCTACCAGCTAGCTGCAACAAAATGGACGTTGAGGTCTGGCTAATCATCCTGAGCTAGGCCCATCTCCCATCTCCCGGCTATCTACCTCTCTGTCAACCGGACGGGACCACCTAGTGTTGACACGGAGCCCCGCCGATCCAACACGACTGGTCTGCCGACGAAATAGTCTGATGTGGTTTCAACAGGCTTCCCGTTGCGGCGACCACGAAGATCCATCTGCCAGCCCCGGCCCGCTAGCACACGCAAACTACAACTGTGCTCCCTGCTAGCTGTGCTGAAGCACCAATTTGAACTGCTCTCGGACTCACATATTGCTGTTCACTGGACCTTATGATCACTCAGCTGCACAGCTGATGCCTGCTGGACTGTTCCTTTACACGGTACCCTGTCCTGTTTATTCTGTTTAGTCTTAGCCCAAACGTTATCGCTATTTCCAGTTGTGTCTTAGCTCTCTCTAATAACACCTGTGACTGCTTTATGCCTCTCTCCCATGTCAATTATGCCTTGCCTATTGCTGTCTGGGTTAGTTCTTATTATACAATTTCACTGTAGAACCCCAAGTCCCTCTCAAACTGCCTCATATAGTTCCTTTGTTCCACCCCCCATACACGCCGAGACCGGCTCAATCGATGCCTCCAATGACGCTATCTCTTTCATTGTTACCCAACGCTTAGGGTTACCTGAACTGTACTCATATCCTTCCATATCCTTTTCTGTACATAATGCCCTGAATCTTTTCTACAACGCCCGGAGAACTGCCCCCTTTATTCTATGTACCCAACGCACTAGAAGACCAGTTCTTAAAGCCTTTAGTCGTATCCTTATTCTAGTCCTCCTCTGTTCCTCTGGTGATGTAGAGGCTAACCCAGGCCCTGCAGCCCCCAGTATCACTCCTACTCCCCAGGAGCTATCATTTGTTGACTTCTGTAACCGTAAAAGTCTTGGTTTTCTGCACATAAATATCATAAGCCTCCTTCCTAAGTTTGAGTTATTCACTGCGTTAGCACACTCCGCCAACCCTGATGTTCTAGCAGTGTCTGAATCCTGGCTTAGGAAGGCCACCAAAAATTCTGAAATTTCCATCCCCAACTATAACATTTTCCGTCTAGATAGAACTGCCAAAGGGGGTGGAGTTGCAATCTACTGTAGAGATAGCCTGCAGAGCTCCATCATACTATCCAGGTCTGTGCCCAAACAGTTTGAGCTTCCACCTTTCCAGAAATAAATCTCTCACTGTTGCCGCTTGCTACAGACCCCCCTCAGCCCCCAGCTGTGCCCTGGACACCATATGTGAATTGATTGCCCCCCATCTATCCTCAGAGTTCGTACTGCTTGGTGACCTAAATTGGGATATGCTTAACACCCCGGCCATCCTACAATCTAAACTAGATGCCCTCAATCTCACACAAATTATCAACGAACCTACCAGGTACAACTCTAAATCCGTAAACATGGGTACCCTCATAGATATCATCCTGACTAACTTACCCTCTAAATACACCTCCGCTGTCTTCAACCAGGATCTCAGCGATCACTGCCTTATTGCCTGCGTCCGTAACGGGTCCGCGGTCAAACGACCACCCCTCATCACTGTCAAACGCTCCCAAAAACACTTCAGCGAGCAGGCCTTCCTAATTGACCTGGCCCAGGTATCCTGGATGGATATAGATCTCATTCCGTCAGTAGAGGATGCCTGGTTGTTCTTTAAAAGTAATTTCCTCTCAATCTTAAATAGACATGCCCCATTCAAAAAATACAGAACTAAGAACAGATATAGCCCCTGGTTCTCCTCAGACTTGACTGCCCTTGACCAGCACAAAAACATCCTGTGGCGTACTGCATTAGCATCAAATAGCCCCCGCGATATGCAACTTTTCAGGGAAGTTAGGAACCAATATACACAAGCAGTTAGGAAAGCAAAGGCTAACTTTTTCAAACAGAAATTTGCATCCTGTAGCACTAACTCCAAAACGTTTTGGGACACTGTAAAGTCCATGGAAAATAAGAGCACTTCCTCCCAGCTGCCCACTGCACTGAGGCTAGGAAACACTATCACCACCGATAAATCTACAATAATCGAGAATTTCAACAAGCATTTTGCTACGGCTGGCCATGCTTTCCACCTGGCTACCACTACCCCGGCCACCAGCTCTGCACCCTCCGCTGCAACTTGCCCATGCCCCCCCGCTTCTCCTTCACACAAATCCAGACAGCTGATGTTCTAAAAGAGCTGCAAAATCTGGACCCCTACAAATCATCTGGGCTAGACAATCTGGACCCTTTCTTTCTAAAACTAGCCGCGAAATTGTCGCAACCCCTATTACTAGCCTGTTCAACCTCTCTTTCGTAACGTCTGAGATCCCCAGAGATTGGAAAGCTGCCGCGGTCATCCCCCTCTTCAAAGGGGGTGACACTCTAGATCCAAACTGTTACAGACCCATATCCATCCTGCCCTGCCTTTCAAAAGTTTTTGAAAGCCAAGTCAACAAACAGATCACCGACCATTTCGAATCCCACCGTACCTTCTCCGCTATGCAATCCGGTTTCGAGCTGGTCATGGGTGCACTTCAGCCACGCTCAAGGTCCTAAACGATATTATAACCGCGATCGATAATAGACAGTACTGTGCAGCCGTTTTCATTGACCTGGCCAAGGCTTTCGACTCTGTCAACCACCGCATTCTTATTGGCAGACTAAATAGCCTTGGTTTCTCAAATGACTGCCTCGCCTGGTTCACCAACTACTTCTCAGATAGAGTTCAATGTGTCAAATCGGAGGGCCTGTTGTCTGGACCTATGGCAGTCTCTATGGGGGTGCCACAGGGTTCAATTCTTGGGCCGACTCTTTTCTCTGTGTATATCAATGACGTCGCTCTTGCTGCTGGTGACTCTCAGATCCACCTCTACGCAGACGACACCATTTTGTATACATCTGGCCCTTCATTGGACACTGTGTTAACAAACCTCCAAACGAGCTTCAATTCCATACAACACTCCTTCAGTAGCCTCCAACTGCTCTTAAACACTAGTAAAACTAAATGCATGCTCTTCAACCGAACGCTGCTTGCACCCGCCCACCCGACTAGAATCACTACTCTCGACGGGTCTGACCTAGAGTATGTGGACAACTACAAATATCTAGGTGTCTGGTTAGACTGTAAACTCTCCTTCCAGACTCACATTAAGAATCTCCAATCCAAAGTTAAATCTAGAATCGGTTTCCTATTTCGCAACAAAGCCTCCTTCACTCATGCTGCCAAACATGCCCTCGTAAAACTGACTATCCTACCGATCCTTGACTTCGGCGATGTCATTTACAAAATAGCCTCCAACACTCTACTCAGCAAATTGGATGTAGTCTATCACAGTGCCATCCGTTTTGTCTCCAAAGCCCCATATAATACCCACCACTGTGACCTGTACGCTCTTGTTGGCTGGTCCTCACTACATATTCGTCGCCAAACCCACTGGCTCCAGGCCATCTATAAATCACTGCTAGGCAAATCCCCGCCTTATCTTAGCTCATTGGTCACCATAGCAACACCCACCCGTAGTCTGCGCTCCAGCGGGTATATCTCACTGGTCATCCCCAAAGCCAACACCTCCTTTGGCCGCCATTCCTTCCAGTTCTCTGCTGCCAATGACTGGAACAAATTGCAAAAATCTCTGAAGCTGGAGACACTTATCTCCCTCACTAACTTTAAGCATCAGTTGTCAGAGCACCTTACCGATCACTGCACCTGTACACAGCCCATCTGAAATTAGCCCACCCAACTACCTCATCCCTATATTGTTATCTATTTTGCTCTTTTGCACCCCAGTATCTCTATTTGCACATCATCTCTTGCACATCTATCATTCCAGTGTTAATACTAATTGTAATTATTTTGCACTATAGCCTATTTTATTGCCTTACCTCCATAACTTGCTAAATTTGCACACTGTATATTATATGTATTTCTGTTGTATTTTTGACTTTGTTTTGTTTTACCCCATATGTAACTCTGTGTTTGTTTTTATCGCACTGCTATGCTTTATCTTGGCCAGGTCGCAGTTGTAAATGAGAACTTGTTCTCAACTGGTTTACCTGGTTAAATAAAGGTGAAATAAAATAAATAAATAAACAGTGCAATGGAACAAGAGAAGCGATTTATGAGATCATGTATCTGACCCGGTCCTATTTAGAAATATTGTTGTTGGATAAAAAAACGGATTGATTGTTTTTCGTTTAATTTGATTTAAAAAACTAACTTATTCGAAAGATTCACCGTCCATAGCTTTATGATGAGAAGTGCAAATATGATCTGTAATATGGTTCCATGATGTTTATAAAACTTTACATTTGCGAGCACTATAACAGTGGACGTTCCCCCTTTCTCTTTGTATTTGGATGTGTATAATACCCTCCATAGTCTAAGTTGCCTTGTCTGTATTATACACCCATGGGTAAAGCCTATTTTAAACAAGTTGTTGTTTCGTTTTTATTAGGATTGTAATTATACTGTCTTTTTAGGCCTTATCAATAGCCTAGTGAATTGAATCTTGCTTATTGACTGTGTTTGGCATGTCCATGTCCAGACTGCAATTTACATTAGGCCTATAGCCTATGTTTAGCAATGTATTTCCATTTTAAAGCAATGCAATTAGAACAATGTGGACCGCAAACATGTTCAACATATTTAACAAACTAGGCTAGAAGGGACTATTATTTGAATTGGAGTTGATGACAATGCAATACATAAAATACCATAAATACACAACTTGAAGCAACCACATATTTAGATTAACATCCCCATTGCTTCCGTACCCGTCGAAAACCTCACTACACGTGGCTAAGTTGTGGGTGCTTGGGGAAGGGCTGGGGCCGGGGGTGTGGCCGGGACTATAGCCAGGACTGTACCCTGGACTGTGACTGGGTTGAGGGCTTGTTCTGGGGCTGGAGCAGCTGGGGTGGGGGCTGCTAGGGGTTAGGTGGTGGGGGAGGTGGTGGTGGTGGTGGTGGTTTGGGTGGTGGTGTTCAGATGTTGGTGCCTCCACCTTCATTCGCTTGGCCTCGTTCCGGGACTTGTAGCAGAACTCAATGAGGGCCACCAGCATGGCCAGGCCCAGGCCCCCCACGAGGATATAGAAGACCCCCGCCACGTTGCTCAACGACAGGGCCTGGGACGACTTGTCCTGGGGCGGTTGGAGGAGAGACACAGGGCAGACAGGCAGTCAGAGACCTAGCGGTGGTGGGGGGGTTGAGAACAAACACATGCAAACATAGACTCACATACATACTCATACATACATATTCATACATACAGTGCCTTCGGAAAGTATTCAGACCCCTTGACTTTTTCCACATTTTGTTACGTGACAACCTTATTCTAAAATGGATTAAATAAAACAATTTCCTCAGCAATCTACACACAATACCCCATAATGACCAAGCGAAAACAGGTTTTTAGAAATGTTTGCACATTTATTAAAAACAAAAAACATAAATACCTTATTTACATAAGTATTCAGACCCTTTGCTATGAGACTCGCAATTAAGCTCAGGTGCATCCTGTTTCTTTTGATCATCCTTCAGATGTTTCTACAACTTGATTGGAGTCCACCTGTGGTAAATTCTATTGATTGGACATTATTTGGAAAGGCACACATCTGTCTATATAAGGTCCCACAGTTGACAGTGCATGTCAGAGCAAAGACCAAGCCATGAGGTCGAAGGAATTGTCCATGGAGCTCCAAGACAGTATTGTGTCGAGGCACAGATCTGGGGAAGGTTACCAAAACATTTCTGCTGCATTGAAGGTCCCCAAGAACACAGTGGCCTCCATCATTCTTAAATGGAAGAAGTTGGAACCACCAAGACTCTTCCTAGAGCTGGCCGCCCGGCCAAACTGAGCAATTGGGGGAGAAGGGCCTTGGTCAGAGAGGTGAACAAGAACCCGATGGTCACTCTGACAGAGCTCTAGAGTTTTTCTGTGGAGATGGGAGAACCTTTCAGAAAGACAACCATTTCTGCAGCACTCCACCAATTAGGCCTTTATGGTAGAGTGGAGAGACGGATGCCACTCCTCAGTAAAAGGCACATGATGGACCGCTTGGAGTTTGCCAAAAGGCACCTAAAGACTCTCAGACCATGAGAAACAAGATTATCTGGTCTGGTGAAACCAAGATTGAACTCTTTGGCCTGAATGCCAAGCCACACGTCTGGAGGAAACCTGGCACCATCCCTACGGTGAAGCATGGTGGCGGCAGCATCATGCTGTGGGGATGTTTTTCAGCGGCAAGGACAGGGAGACTAGTCAGGATCGAGGCAAAGATGAATGGAGCAAAGTACAGAGAGGTCCTTGATAAAATCCTGCTCCACAGCACTCAGCACACAGCCAAGGCAACGCAGGAGTGGCTTCGGAACAAGTCTCTGAATGTCCTTGAGTGGTCCAGCAAGAGCCCGGACTTGAATCTCTGGAGAGACCTGAAAAGAGCTGTGCAGCAACGCTCCCCATCCAACCTGACAGAGCTTGAGAGGATCTGCAGAGAAGAATGGGAGAAACTCCCCAAATACAGGTGTGCCAAGCTTGTAGCGTCATACCCAAGAAGACTTGATTGAGGCTGTAATCGCTGCCAAAGGTGCTTCAACAACGTACTGAGTAAAGGGTCTGAATACTTATGTAAATGTATGCTCAGTTTTTTATTTTGTATAAATTAGCAAAAATGTCTAAAAACTAGTTTTTGCTTTGTCATTATGGGGTATTTTGTGTAGATTGATGAGGGAAAAACTACATTTTAGAATAAGGCTGTAACCTAACAAAATGTGGAAAAAGTCAACGGGTCTGAATACTTTCCGAAGGCACTGTACCCGGCAATTATATTACACATTACAACACACGTACACAAATACATAATTTATCAATCTAACACACACACATACACTTTCCAGTTCAGACCTGCTCTAGCTTTCAGCTCTGTGGCTACTGGTACAGCTGTTATCATCATGATGTTCCCATGCCAACAAATCTAATGATCCCTCGATAAAGCGTGACTATGACATTTTTACAGCAATGAAGGAGGAAAACAATTATTCTAGTTCTCTAGCTGCCTAAATGACTCAGTTAAAAATTGTTAACAGGCTGTATATTCCTTGGTCTCCACTCTCAAGTAGCTCCCTAGCCCTCTGTTATCTCTGCTTATTGTCATTGTGTAATTAGACACTGTGATTTAAGACATACAGGGGTGCAGCTCTCTCACTTTTCTTATCTCCCACTTCTCAGGTTAGTTGCCTGCTCCTAAAGGGGAGGCTTTCTTTTCAAAAGGAATATGTTCAGGTTGGAGACTTTACGAAACACTGCCTTGCCTTGTCATGCATCTTATCTACTGCTGCTTGGAGTATGTGAGTGAGAACTTTCAAACAAGTGCCATATCTTCAAAACTCAAGATCTACTTTTTTATTATACTTGACAAGGAAATACACTTGACAAGTACTTTTGCCGCTAAGGTGTTTACATGCTGCTTTGTTGAGGAAGGAGTTCTCTTTACATGCTTGAGTATTGCCCAATGAATAAACTTACTAGAACCAATCTAGAGTGGGCTAGAATGACTGGCATACTAATCATAGAAATATAATAGAGTTTACCAGTCAAGGTAAGAGGTTCCAAGCCTGTTCTACTCATTCTACTTCTATGATACTAATACTCTGCCGTGACATTACAACTGCACTACTAAGTATACACTACTAAGTGTGGCACAGATACAGGTGACAACCAAATGAATGTGATCCTGCAGGTCTCACCATTTCATACATTGCTGTGCTGCTGCTACCACTGAATTGTGAGCATGCCTTCTAGTTTGATGTATTGTATCCCTCAGGCTACGCCTGAAGTCTCTCTCTGTCCTATCTTTGTGTGTGTCTGCCTGCCAGTCTACCTACCTGCCTGCCTCTCTGTCTGCCTGACTCTATCTGCCTGTCTGTCTGTCTGTCTACCTACCTACCTACCTACCTACCTACCTACCTACCTACCTACCTGCCTGCCTCTCTGTCTGCCTGACTCTATCTGCCTGTCTGCCCATCTGTCTGCCTTCCTGCCTGCCTTCCTACCTGCCTTCCTACCTGCCTGCCTGTCTACATCCCTGCCTGTCTCCTTGTCTGCCTATCTGTCTTTCTGTCTGTCTGTCTGCGGTGGGGTTCATCAGTGTGACATCAGAACAGTCAGTGAGGAGGTGTGGTCCCAGGACTTGCAGGAGACTGACCTTACTTCCTGAGGCCGTGGGTCCACACTCGCCCTTATCGTACCACCATTTGTTTTTCAGCTTGTCTAAGACGCCTGATTCACTCAGTTTCAACACGGCTAGGTTTACTGGAGTTCTTCGAAACCGCACGAGTGAGGTCGAGGGGTCGGGGAGGGGTCAGGGGGGGAAATAACATAAATAACATCATGGGACATGTTATTTTATGTTATTCAGTCAAAAACGTAAAGAGCCCATACAGAGCACTTAACAGCTGAAAGTGACGGAGACAGGGGCCCCATTGGTTTACATGTCTCTATGCTCATGGTAGTGGAGAGGGGACTGCTGGGGTGTTGGTTTAGGGGTCCCTGAGGGGCTGAACACTACAGACATATACATGGGGCCCCCACTGCATCGCTTTCTGGAACGGGCACATACTGCCGAAGCCTATCTCACAACAACCAATCGGAGGCTATTACTGTGAAGCTACAACTATTGGCTGAATTTTGTACCAAAGTCAACAATAATAAAAAACAACAGACTTTTTAGAATGTATTTATCAGTTTTTTTAACTAGGGAAGTCACATTGTGATGTAAATCTCTTTTTCAACTTCACGTTTTGCCATAAGATACTGTACATTTATGACATGCGCAATGTGGTGTTTAGTGGGACTACACAATATGACTGTGACTTCAAGGTGTCTTCAAAAACTATTCCACTTAAGCTTTAGGTTACAAAGAGGTGAACAATATTAACATCTACTAAAAGCGAATATTTGTAGTTTGACAGTAATCGCTCTCCACTCGTCCAGAACTATAATACGTGCCACTGTGGCACGTCACAACACCACTGTGGGTCACACGATGGGTGTCGCCCCGGCAGATGCCCCCGTTACCACGAGAACAGTTTTACCCAATCGGCATGGGGATGACACACGGATGGCTAACCTTCTCGCCACCTCCGCCGCTGCCACACTCTCCCTTGTCGTACCACCACTTGTTTTTCAATTTGTCCAACAGGCCTTGTTCATTCAGTTTTAACACTGCCAGGTTAACTGCGCTTCTTGAAAATGATAAAACATATTTGGGTGAGTGAAGGTGAGTCGATAGCATCCAATTGAGGATAGGAGGGGGAAAGGGGGGATTATAAAGGGGGGACAAGGGTGGAAA